>NC_091956.1:7181739-7434239 GCF_031021105.1 Erythrolamprus reginae
GGCCGGTGGTGCAGCATCTCCATTGAGCCCGGACCTGAAGCGCCACAGGCACGGCCCATGGCACCCACGGTGGCTGCTCCTCTCCGGACCTATTACAAATCTAATAAATAACAATAACAACAATAACAACAATAACAACAATAACAACAATAACAACAATAACAACAATAACAACAATAACAACAATAACAACAATAACAACAATAACAACAATAACAACAATAACAACAATAACAACAACAACAACAATAACAACAATAACAACAACAACAATAACAACAATAACAACAATAACAACAATAATAATAACAATAATAATAACAATAATAACAATAAATTGAAGAGGAATTATAAAAGAACTATATAAGACCAATTATGAAATGTAAATGTGTTAAATGTATATGAATAACTGCATAAAATTTGATAAGAAACATTTGAGATTGGGGTAGCTAAGAGAGAAATAAGATATTTCTCTCGTTTTATATGGTGCTGTTTCTGGTTTTTTATTTTATTTATTTATTATTTATTTTTATTTATTTATTTGTCCAATACACAATGAGGGTTTTAGTGGGTATATATATATATATATATATATATATATATATATATATACACACACACATAGTAAAATACATGATGAAGGTTGTAGAGGAGATACTCATAGTAAAATATATCTATGAAAGAATAGAAAAGAGACATAGAAACATAGAAGACTGACGGCAGAAAAAGACCTCATGGTCCATCTAGTCTGCCCTTATACTATTTCCTGTATTTTATCTTACAATGGATATATGTTTATCCCAGGCATGTTTAAATTCAGTTACTGTGTCTTTACCAACCACGTCTGCTGGAAGTTTGTTTCAAGCATCTACTACTCTTTCAGTAAAATAATATTTTCTCATGTTGCCTTTGATCTTTCCCCCAACTAACTTCAGATTGTGTCCCCTTGTTCTTGTGTTCACTTTCCTATTAAAAACACTTCCCTCCTGAACCTTATTTAACCCTTTAACATATTTAAATGTTTCGATCATGTCCCCTCCTTTTCCTTCTGTCCTCCAGACTATACAGATGGAGTTCATTAAGTCTTTCCTGATACGTTTTATGCTTAAGACCTTCCAAGAAGATATAGTAATAGAACATATCAATGAAAGAATAGAAGAAGAGATATAGGAATGGAAGAAAGGTATAGGAGATATAGGAGTTTTTTGTTTTTTCCCTTGTTTCGGTCTGTTTTGTTTTTTGTCTGGGTTTTTTTGTCTCTTCTTGTTGACTTCCTTGCCTGTTATTGCTACCATTATTATGATTATATATATTGTAAGTTATTTTTGTAAATACATTACGCATTTTCACTCCTCCACTTGAAACAGAATGCCCTATGTAAGCAGACTATCAATCCTAGGTCTTGAAAGCTTAGAACTACAACGCCTAAAACACGATCTAAGTATTGCCCACAAAATCATATGCTGCGACGTCCTGCCTGTCAAGGACTACTTCAGCTTCAAATGCAACAACACAAGAGCACGCAACAAATTCAAACTTAATATTAATCGCTCCAAGCTTGACTGTAAAAAATATGACTTTAACAGTCGAGTTGTCGAAGCGTGGAACTCATTACCGGACTCAGTAGTGTCAACCCCTATCCCCCAACATTTCTCCCTTAGACTATCCACGATTGACCTCTCCAGGTTCCTAAGAGGTCAGTAAGGGGTATAAGCACACTAGCCTGCCTTCCGTCCCCTGTCCTATTGTCTCTCCTTATCTCATATATCATATACCTTTTCTTCCTTTCATATATCTTCTCCTCTACTTTTATATCTTTTCTTTATATATAATACCTCATGTCTATCCTCTTCAATATGTACAGTGTTCCCTCGATTTTCGTGGGTTCAAACTTCACGGAAAGTCTATACCACGGTTTTTCAAAAATATTAATTAAAAAATACTTTGCGGGTTTTTTCCCTATACCACGGTTTTTCCCACCTGATGACATCATATGTCATCGCCAAACTTTCATCTGCCTTTAATAAATTTTTTTTTAATAAACTCTATGTTCTGTCTGGGTTCCTCCAGAGGCAAACACCAACCCAAAAAGAGAAGCCAGACACAATGGTAAAAATCAAAGGCAGTTTATAGAATTCAAAGCAAACACAGGTAACAGAAAATGTCCTTACAAACAGGAACACACTGGAACTTCAAAGATGTTTCACGAAGGCCATGAAGTAAAACAGGATTCTTGCTGTCAAAAACAACGCTGGAGATAACAAACATACGCCTCCCCCAAGTCTTCCAGTCTTCTAGGCCACAAGCCAAGATCAGAGACGCCGAGAAGCAAAGCAGGGTCACAGAACTTCCAGTTGATAATGCTCCACATGGCTGAAAGGGCTGGCCTGCCTTTTAAACCCTGCTGAGGAGAACCACACCCAAACCCAGCTGTTGCCAATTCAGTGATGCCAATACCTTTCTAATTGGTCCCGTCTCTGAGCTGCACGTCGCTGTCTCATGTCAATTATAGCCTGTGCTTCCTCATCCAATGAGGCCAGGCTACTGGCTGGGGAGAGGGCCCCCCCCCGGGGCTCTCAGGCTGCTCCCCCTCATCCTCTTCCTGACTTTCCTCTCCCCCGTCTGCCTGGTCCTCCCCCTCCTGTTCACTGTCCTCTTCCTCCGGGCCTGGACCCAGCAGAGATGCAGCCGGTCCCTGAGCAGCCTCAGGCTGAATCACAACACTTTAATAAATAAACATGGTGAGTAACAATCTGAATGGTTGCTAAGGGAATGGAAAATTGCAATTTAGGGGTTTAAAGTGTTACGGGAAGGCTTGGGATACTGTTCATAGCCAAAAATAGTGTATTTACTTCCGCATCTCTACTTCGCGGAAATTCAACTTTCGCGGGCGGTCTTGGAACGCATCCCCCGCGAAAATCGAGGGAACACTGTATCATGTATTGGAAAAAATAAGTAAGTGAGTGAGTGAGTGAGTGAGTGAGTGAGTGAATGAATGAATGAATGAATGAATGAATGAATGAATGAATGAATGAATGAATGTAGCTTTTTAAAATAAAATATATTGGGGGCTCATTTGTGGTTGTAATGTGATGACTATCGTATAACCAGCCCTTTTCTGAGTCCTCCAACAGTTGAATCTCTTCCCTGGTTTTCTCCGTGTCTGAATATCTGCCTCCCCCTCCCAAAAAAGAATGCTTTATTTTCCCCCTCCAGCCCCCACCTGACGGGGGAATTCAAAAGAGACAAAGGCTCCGCTCCTAGACCAGCCCACAGCCCCCATAGAGCGAGCACTGCCTTGTCTGGAGACCCGGGAATAGGTCCTGTCTGGGGTTTGTCTAGGGGGGAAGTCGCTTGCCAAAGTTGGTGGAATTCGAAGAATGCCCGCGGCATGCTTGAACGGACAGCTTTAGAGTCCGGCAGTAGGAATGAATGCCATCTCTCTCAGGTTCCATAGCAACCTGCTGGCCAACAATAAACCATATATATGTGTGTGTGTGTGTCACATGTTTTTGCTGAATTTAAAATTAAGGGAGACTAGGATAGAAGATTGACGGCAGAAAAAGACCTCCTGGTCCATCTACTCTGCCCTTATACTATTTCCTGTATTTTATCTTAGGATGGATATATGTTTATCCCAGGCATTTTTAAATTCAGTTCCTGTGGATTGACCAACCACGTCTGCTGGAAGTTTGTTCCAAGGATCTACTACTCTTTCAGTAAAATAATATTTTCTCATATTACTTCTGATTTCCCCCCAATAAATAAATAAATATAAATATAAATATAAATATATATATATATATATATATATATATATATATATATATATATATATATATATATATATGTAGATTGTTCTGAGTTCGGGTTTTGCCCTGTGTAATGTTTTGCATGTCTATGCGACGTTTCGGTGAAATCACATTCACCATCATCAGGCTGGAGTTCCAATCTTTGTGTTTTTGCAAATGAAAAACACATTTGCAAAAACACAAAGATTGGAACTCCAGCCTGATGATGGTGAATGTGATTTCACCGAAACGTCGCATAGACATGCAAAACATTACACAGGGCAAAACCCGAACTCAGAACAATCTACATACATATACCCGTGAAAATTTACGAAAACATATATATATATATATATATATATATATATATATATATATATATATATATATATATATATCAAAATAAATAAATAAAGGGAACACTCAAATAACACATTCTCGATCTGAATGAATGAAATATTCCCATTGGATATTTCATTCGCACAACTATTCTATTTGCACAAAAGCGTGTGAAATTGACTTTCAATCAGTGTTGCTTCCTAAATGGATAGTTTGATTTCATAGAAGTTTGATTTACTTGGAGTTGTATTCTGTTTTTTTAAGTGTTCCCTTTATTTTTTTTGAGTGGTGAGGGAGAGGGGGGAGAGGAAGGAAGGGAAAGAAGGAAAGGAAAGGAAGGGAAAGGGAAGGAAAAGAAAAAGAAAGGAAAGGAAAAGGAAGGAAAGGGAAAGGAAAGGAGGAAAGGAAAAGGAAAAGGAAAAGGAAAAGGACAGGAAAGGAAAGGAAAAGGAAAAAAGGAAAGAAAAGGAAGGGAAGGGAAGAGAAAGGAAAGGAAAAGGAAAAAAAGGAAAGGAAAAGGAAGGAAATGGAAAGGGAAAGGAAAGGAAAGGAAAGGAAGGGAAAGGAAAGGAAAGGAGGAAAGGAAAAGGACAGGAAAGGAAAGGAAAAGGAAAAAAGGAAAGGAAAGAAAGGGAAGAGAAAGGAAAGGAAAAGGAAAAAAAGGAAGGGAAAGGAAAGGAACACAATTTAAAATAATGCTGGAAGTGCTTCTCCACTTATTGGTGGATTTATGAAAGAGGTATCAATTTTATTTAAACAAATTCATACATCTGTCCAGTCCACACACAGCTCTCTCACGTATGAAGTCTGAGACGTCCCAGACATCAAAGGATTATCTGAAGTGGCTGATACCCAACCAGATCTGTTTTGGTCATCCGGAAGCCAAAGCGGATAATTTTGGTGCAAGATGATCTTGCTGTGTAAGGGAGATATGGGAGATATCTCCTCCAACCGAGAGTAATCATTGTCACCCGAGGGCTGTCACGTTTCCTGAAGGCAAATTGGCCGCCGCTGTCTCAGGTTCCTGAGAATAATTTGGCCTGCGGGCCGGTGGGAAAGTGAAGCGAATTGCTCGGGGTTTTCAACAGGGAGGTATCATTTACTCCTCGTAGGCAACCTGCAGGGAAAAAAATGTTGTCATGGCAAAGAAACAAATGTGGAATCTGTCTTCTCGGCCCTAACAAGCAAGACTCACAAAATCAAACCATTTATTTTTTTTTAATTGAAAGAAAACAGCTTTTGAAGACAGAGCTGGCCAGTTAACAGTGTTAATATTTTATTTATTTTATTTTTATTTATTTTATTTATTTACTGGATTTGTATGCCGCCCCTCTCCGCACACTCGGGGCGGCTAACAACAGCAGTAAAACAGTACAACAAAATCCAATACTAAAAAACAGTTAAAAACCCATTATATAAAAACCAATCATACATACAAACATACCATGCAGAAAATTGTAACGGCCTAGGGGGAAAGTGTATCTCAGTTCCCCCATGCCTGGCGGCAGAGGTGGGTTTTAAGCAGCTTAGGAAAGGCAAGGAGGGTGGGGGCAATTCTAATCTCTGGGGGGAGTTGGTTCCAGAGGGTCAGGGCCGCCACAGAGAAGGCTCTTCCTCTGGGTCCCGCCCAGCGACATTGTTTGGTTGACGGGTCCCGGAGAAGATCCACTCTGTGGGACCTAACTAACCTATTTTATTGATTGATTGATTTTGTCCCTTACACAATGAGGTTTTAGTGGGTATACACATAGTAAAATACATAGTTAAGGTTATAGAGGATATACTCATAGTAAAATATATCTAAGAAACAATAGAAGAGAAGATATAGGAATAAAACATATCAATGAAAAAATAGAAGAAGAGATATAGGAACAGAAGAAAGGTATAGGAGATGTAGGAGAGCAATAGGACAGGGGACAGAAGGCACTCTAGTGCACTTGTGCTCGCCCCTTACTGACCTTTTAGGAATCTGGATAGGTCAACCGTGGACAGTCTAAGGGTAAAATGTTAGGGGTTTGGGGATGACACTACGGAGTCTGGTAATGAGTTCCATGCTTCAACAACTCAGTATTTTTTACAGTCAAGTTTGGAGCAGTTAATATTAAGTTTAAATCTGTTGTGTGCTCTTGTGTTGTTGTGGTTGAAGCTGGAGTAGTTGCCAACAGGCAGGACATTGCAGCAATACTTAGATCATGTTTAAGACGTCTTAGTTCTAAACTTTCTAGGCCCAGGATTGAAAGTCTAGTCTCGTAGGGTATTCTATTTCGAGTGGAGGAGTGAAGGGCTCTTCTGGTGAAGTATCTTTGGACATTTTCAAGGGTGTTGATGTCTGAGATGCGATAGGGGTTCCAAACAGATGAGCTGTATTCGAGGATGGGTCACATGGCCGGCAAGCCACACCCACAAAATAAGCCACTCCCACAGTGTGGTAATAAACAAGCCACTCCCGCACGACATGGGAGGAAGAAAACTGGCGGCGAGGTAAGTTAGAACCCACCTCAGCTGCAGCAGTGAAGGGCTGCAATTTTTTTTACTACCACACTGTGGGTGTGGCTTATTTTGTGGGTGTGGCTTGCTGGCCACGTGACCAGGTAGGAGTGGCTTGACGATCATTTGCCCGGGGTCAATTACGTCAAGGGTTTGGGTTAGGGTGCCTGGCCTCTCCTCGCCTCAAAGAGATACGATTTTCCTATCTATTTACTATCCAAAATATAGTCTTTAATTCTATGTATATATGCCATTTGTGTATATACATATTATACACCGGCACACAAAAATATACATTATCTACTATATACAGTAAACTGTATGTGTATGTACACACACACGCCCACAACTCTTCTAAAATTATACACATTCAACCTCATTTACCATGATAGGAAAAACATACTCAGAGCCCAGAAGGGGGGGAAAAATGAAAAAAATGAAAAAAATTATACCTGTTCTGTGTAGCTGACCGTACCCGTAGGAGCCCATCAAATGATTTTTTTTTAGATTTGATTTGATTTGATTTGATTTGATTTGAATGCCACCCCTCTCCGAAGACTTGGGGCGGCTAACAACAATGAAAAGACAATGAAAACAAATCTAATATTAAAAATAATCTTAAAAAACCCAATTTAAAGAACCACTCATACATACAAGCATACCATGTATAAATTCTATAAGCCTAGGGGGAAGTG
This sequence comes from Erythrolamprus reginae, assembly GCF_031021105.1. Lineage (NCBI taxonomy): Eukaryota > Metazoa > Chordata > Lepidosauria > Squamata > Dipsadidae > Erythrolamprus > Erythrolamprus reginae. The sequence goes on from NC_091956.1 coordinate 7,189,052, forward strand.
AAATTTCAATTCCCCCATGCCTGACGACAGAGGTGGGTTTTAAGGAGCTTGCGAAAGGCAAGGAGGGTGGGGGCAACTCTGATATCTGGGGGGAGCTGGTTCCAGAGGGTCGGGGCCGCCACAGAGAAGGCTCTTCCCCTGGGCCCCACCAAACGACATTGCTTAGTCAATGGGACCTGGAGAAGGCCAAATCTGTGGAACCTAACCGGTCTCTGGGATTCGTGCAGCAGAAGGCGGTCCCAGAGATATTCTGGTCAGGTGCCATGAAGGGCTTTATAGGTCATAACCAACACTTTGAATTGTGACCGGAAATTGATCGGCAACCAATGCAGACTGCGGAGTGTTGTTGTAACATGGGCATACCTTGGGAAGCCCATGATTGCTCTCGCAGCTGCATTCTGCAGGATCTGAAGTTTCCGAACACTCTTCAAAGGTAGCCCCATGTAGAGAGCGTTACAGTAGTCGAACCTCGAGGCTGCAGGCAATGAACCATTATTCCTTCCCTCAACTAAAGATAGCAGAACACGTCCAAAAGTTGCTACTCCCAGGGAGAAAATACAACGTTGTGATTCCAAAACCTTGTTTTGTGTTGGCTGTGTTTGTTGTAACATAACACCACTAGAGGCATTAGCTCTGCGCTTTGGTCTTTCAGGGTTATATTTACAAACCTCATTTGAAACAGCAAATAATTCATAACCACCTGGGTCAAACCAGGAACTTTTTTCAGTCTGGATTTGTGAGCGAATTGTGTCCTGTTGTGAAGTAACTCACAGGGTGGTGTGTGGGAGAAAACTTGTTTATTTTAGAGGTGGATTGCTGTTGAGGTCTCTGTATTTTTCTGGGCACAGTTTCAGTAGAGCAAAAGGGAGTTTATTTTTATATGCCTTTATCAGTCCTAGATTAATGCTGTTCATTATAAAAGTGTTTTCCCTGGCTTGGGACTCAACTGAAAGTTTGTCGAGAAAGAACAAACACTTTTCTCTCTCTCTCTCTCTTTTAATGATCTGCTTTCTCTCGTCTTTATGATCTTCTTTCTGCTCAATTCTAAGAGACATAGCTGACCGATGATATTTAAATTGTTCCAGGGCATAAACTGTCCTCTGGAAGATTTAAATTAATTGCTTGATATAGCTAAAAGACATTGTGCATCGGAAAATGTTGTGTGACCCAGCAGGCTGCTGCGGTCAAGGGCTAATGTATTCTTTTGTGGCCTGACCACATTATACAGTATCCGTTTTGATACTAAGCAAAAATGTACAATATTCTGCTAACCTTAGCTCTTGGGCTAAGTGTTGGATACATGTTGGGCTATTGTTAAAAGCAAATTTGGGTACAGAGAAAGCATAGGTCAGTGATGGCTAATCTTTTATGGACCGAGTGCCCGACCCCAGCACATATTCCTGTCCCCATTCACACACACACAAACACACACACGTACTATTATTTTTTCCATCTTTCCTAATACCTATCTCTTCCCACTTATAATCAAGTTACATGTATCTTTACGATTTATATTGTTTTGTTTCTTAGTATCCTTTGATTGCTTATTAGTAGCCTATGACTATCACTAAGTGTTGTATCTTATGATTCTTGATGAATGGGTTTTTTTTGGTAATAATTTTTATTAGTTTTCACATTTCCATATCTTAACATTTCCAAAGCAGATCTACATCCATCCATCCATCCATCCATCCATCCATCCATCCATCCATCCATCCATCCATCTATCTATCTACACTGCTCAAAAAATAATAATAAAGTGTCCACTTAGGAAGCAACGCTGATTGACAATCAATTTCACCTGCTGTTGTGCACATTTAACTTGGTACAGAACAAAGTATTCAATGAGAATATTTCATTCATTCGGATCTAGGATGTGCTATTTGAGTGTTCCCTTTGTTTTTTGAGCAGGGTATATATACATTGTTATTAATGCTTGTAGTATATATATATGTGTGTGTGGTGTGTATGTGTGTGTGTGTCACATGTTTTTTTTTGCTGAATTTGAAAATTAAGGGAAACTAGGATAGATCTATTTCGGCCTTATTTTGGCCTCATCAGCTAGACATACCCACTGGGACTTGAACCTGCAACTTTTGCCTTGTAAGGCAGAGAATTATCCTCTAGGCTACAGTGTCCAATCCCTTCAGCTCTGCACCAGGGAAGGGCTACATATTTTTGTGTCGAATCACCCTGGTGTATTGAAGGAACATCACAGCTCCTTATTTGCCTCTCGGCCCAACCCAGCCCAATATTTATATAGATAGATAGATAGATCCTTCAACTAAATGTGATTCCACCAACCAATCAAACCATTAAAACATAGCCACCCAATCTATTTGCTACATTCAAACCAAATCTCCACCCCCACCACTATATATAAGGAACAAATGGCAGTTGCAAACAAACTATATTTACAGCAGCACGAAGCTTATAACTTCAGCCTGATGATGGTGAATGCGATTTCACCGAAACGTCACATAGACACTCAAAATATTACACGGGGCAAAACCCGAAGTCAGAACAATCTACATACATATACCCGTGAAAATCTACGAAAAACACACACACACACACACACACACACACACACACACATATATAACATTGTTTTTTCTTCTTGTCTTTCTTCCACATCCATCTATTAACTCTTAGTCTTTCTTTCTTTTTTTTGTACATTCATACCATTTATTCCATATATTGTGATACTCAGAGTCTTTTTGACCGTTCAGTTCCATCGTTAATCTGTTCATCTCAGCACAATCATAATTTTTAAAAATAATTTCCTTCTCCACAGGTGTCTGGGAATCTTTCCAATGTATTTTTTTATGTACACTGAGAGCTTATACACAGAAGACAAATTCCTTCTCTGTCCAATCACCCTTGGCCAATAAGAATTCTATTCTATTCTATTTTAATTTTCTATTGTATATTCTGTTATATTCTAATTTTCTATTCTATTCTATTTTAATTTAATTTTCTATTCTAATTTTCTATTCTATTTTAATTTAATTTTCTATTCTAATTTTCTATTCTATTTTAATTTAATTTTCTATTCTAATTTTCTATTCTATTTTAATTTAATTTTCTATTCTATATTCTATTCTATTCTATTCTATTCTATTCTGTTCCGTTCCGTTCCGTTCCGTTCCATTCCATTCCATTCTATTCTATTCCAGTGTTTTAACAGGTAACAAACTAAGCAATTAAAAACAGAAAAACAAACCTAGTTCCAGTTAGATGTCGAAAGCCAAAGTGGGTGCCCCCTTTTGATCCAAAGGAATTATAAACGATAAATGTGGTCAGGCCCAAGCATATCTTGCAACTCCTTTTTCCTGCTTGTCAATTATTCTGATTATCTCATCCAGAATATCTCTGATGAATGCCGCATCATCAGAAACAGCAGATCTAACCTTGCATTAACTCATCCTCTCTGGCAATTTCCCAAGGTTGCATCCTCCCAAATTCCTATACTGAGAGAGTTTGCGCAATAATTAGCAGCAAACAAATAGTTTTATAGCGTCCAATGAATTTTCCATTGCTGTAACCACAATCCAGGGACGGGTGTGTGTGTATTAAACCTTCAAAGGTCCAAACCAGAGAGCAGAATGAATTTTTAAAAATATATGTACCGATTAGGGCAGTGTTTTTTCAAACTTGGCAACTTGAGAATGAGTTGGTCTTAACAGTAGAAAGTTACATGTCTTGCCAGATTTCAGACTCGGGATGAGAGAATGAAAAGATTTTTAGAAAGCTTTTCGTGATTGCAAAGTTAGGTTGGCGTTGCTTTACTGATACCAGTTTTGTTGCAAAAACTAGTTGTGAAATAGAGGCAGGGGTGAAGTTCAGGAGGTCGCTTTTTTTCAGTGCTGTTGTAAGTTGAGGACTGCCTGTATTATAACTAAAAATATAGTGAAGTATAGTAAATAAAGTTCATTTAGTATCATCACTGAAAAAAGCAACTTATGAGCATTATAAGGGCAGCATAAGAGGGGCGGCATACAAATCTAATTATTATTATTATGGAAACTGCAGTTTAATGTTTCCAAATGTAAAATAATGCACTTGGGGAAAAGGAATCCTCAATCCTGAGTACTGTATTGTATTGTATTGGCCCTTCTGTGTTAGCAAAAACTTCAGAAGAGAAGGATTTAGGGGTAGTGATTTCTGACAGTCTCAAAATGGGTGAGCAGTGTGGTCGGGTGGTAGGAAAAGCAAGTAGGATGCTTGGCTGCATAGCTAGAGGTATAACAAGCAAGAAGAGGGAGATTGTGATCCCCTTATATAGAGCGCTGGTGAGACCACATTTGGAATACTGTGTTCAGTTCTGGAGACCTCACCTACAAAAAGATATTGACAAAATTGAACGGGTCCAAAGACGGGCTACAAGGATGGTGGAAGGTCTTAAGCATAAAACGTATCAGGAAAGACTTCATGAACTCAATCTATATAGTCTGGAGGACAGAAGGAAAAGGGGGGACACGATTGAAACATTTAAATATGTTAAAGGGTTAAATAAGGTTCAGGAGGGAAGTGTTTTTAATAGGAACGTGAACACAAGAACAAGGGGACACAATCTGAAGTTAGTTGGGGGAAAGATCAAAGGCAACATGAGAAAATATTATTTTACTGAAAGAGTAGTAGATCCTTGGAACAAACTTCCAGCAGACGTGGTTGGTAAATCCACAGTAACTGAATTTAAACATACCTGGGATAAACATATATCCATTGTAAGATAAAATACAGGAAATAGTATAAGGGCAGACTAGATGGACCATGAGGTCTTTTTCTGCCGTCAGTCTTCTATGTTTCTATGTTTCTAGATAGAGAGGGCCGAAAACCCTTATAAAGCAGTCTACAAATCTACGCGCCATCGCTATTCCTGTTCAATCCCAATCAACACATTTAATTATCTGAGTTTCATCACATTAGAGCGATGAAAATATGCACAGCCCTGGGAATCGTATGTCTTTAATCCCTACAGGAAACATCCAGCTGCTTATTTCAACGCCGGATCGGAATGTGGGGGGGGGGGTTACCTTCCCCCCCCCCGTCTCTCCACTCAAAGTGCTGATAGCATTTCAGGTTTCCTGTCTGGAAGCCTACAGAGGAGGTCTTGTTCCTCAAGAGACAAGGCAACTGTTTTGATTTCCCTTCTCGGGCTCATTAACATTTTTTCCCCCACTTGTAATGAATCCAGAAAGTATGTAAAGTCTCCATCTTGGGTGACCCCTCCTGGGTGTGTAGGTGTGTATGTGCATGAGGCTAGAGCAGCCTGTGTAGTTATTCAAGAAAACAATAGAGCCGTGATTTCCAACCTTTTTTGAGCCGCGGCACATTATTTACATTTTAAAATCCTGGGGCACACCACCAACCAAAATGACACAAAATGACACCCTAAGACACTCTCCTCTCTTTTTCCATCCGTCTCCTCCCCCACCCTTGTGTGTGTGTGTGTGTGTATACACACTCTTGAACCATTTCCAAAAACAGGTGAGGACTGGGTTTTTTCTCTTATTCTTTGGGTGCTTTTTATCATATGCTTTAAATCAAGAGTCACTTCTCTCTCTTTTGTTTCTCTCTCTTTCCTCTCATTCTCTGCCTCAATCATTTTCTCATTTCTCTTTTTTCCTCCCCTTTTTGCTCATTTCTCTCTCCCTCTCCTTTTCTCTCTCTCTCTCTTGCTTTCTCTCTCTCTCTCTCTTGCTTTCTCTCTCTCTCACTCTTGCTTTCTCTCTGTTTATCTTTTTTCTCTCTCTCTTTCTCTCTCTCTCTCACTCTCTTTCTCTCTCTTGTTTTCTCTTTCTCGTCTCTCTCTCTTTTTCTTTCTTTCTTTCTTTCTTTCTCTCTCTTTCACTCTCACTCTCTCAGCAAAAAGTTGCGAGACCGGAACCTGAGTTTCTTTCTTTGCAGCACACCTGACCATGTTTTGCGGCACACTAGTGTGCCACGGCACACTGGTTGAAAAACACTGCAATAGACGGTTTGGAGAGAGTCAAAGGGGTATTAGGCGGCTCGCGGCTCCCAAATATCCTCGGAGATCTTATCTTTTTAATGAAAATAATTCGCCTTCACCTTCTTCCAAGCAGCCAGTCAACATATTTCTTGCTCCCCTGTGGTATTCGCTCACAGTGATTAACTCCAGGAGTGGAATTCCACCCACGCCATTCTCCAGACAGACCAAACTGTGCGAAACAGGATTGAGGTTATATTTCACTCCCCTTGAATACAGGTGATCCTTGAGTAACATGGCACTGGACCAGATTACCTCCGGGACCGTCTTCTGCTGCATGAATCCCAGCGACCAATTAGGTCCCACAGAGTGGATCTTCTCCGGGTCCCATCAACCAAACAATGTCGTTTGGCGAGACCCAGGGGAAGAGCCTTCTCTGTGGTGGCCCCGGCCCTCTGGAACCAACTCCTCCCAGAGATTAGAATTGCCCCCACCCTCCTTGCCTTTCGTAAGCTGCTTAAAACCCACCTCTGCCGCCAGGCATGGGGGGAACTGAGATGCACTTTCCCCCTAGGCCTTTAAAATTTTATGCATGGTATGTCTGTATGTATGATTGGTTTTTATATAATGGGTTTTAACTGTTTTTTAGTATTGGATTATACTGTTTTGTTACTGTTGTTAGCCGCCCCGAGTCTGCGGAGAGGGGCGGCATACAAATCCAATAAATAATAAATAAATAAATGAATGAATGAATGAATGAATGAATGAATGAATGATTGATTGAATGAATGAATGAATGAATGAATAAATGAATGAATGAATGAATGAATGAATAAATGATTGATTGAATGAATGATTGAATGATTGAATGAATAAAGAAAGAAAGAAAGAAAGAAATGAAAGAAATGAAAGAAAGAAAGAAAGAAAGAAGAAAGAAAAAAAGAAAGAAAGAAAGAAAGAAAGAAAGAAAGAAAAAAAAACTAACTAACTAACAACCGTTCGGTTAGGGACCGTTCAAAGATATAATGGCACGCAAAAAATGTGACTTATGACCAGGGGTGGGCCATCATTCCTGGCGCTACTGGAACGGGGCGGGAGCGTGTGTATGCGCCTTGTGTGCAGAAATCAGCTTCTGCGCATGTGCAGAAGCCAGATCTCATGTGAGGATGCTCAGGTGCAAGATTTCCAGGGATTTTTGCTTCTGCGCACGCACAGGAGCAAAAAAAATGGAAATAGACAAAAATAAAGTAAGTGGCTGCTCGCCACTGTCCACCGCCGTTCACCCCGCTTGCAGCCGTTTGCCCTCCCCGTGCCTCTTGCAATGGCTCCCCCCTCCACTGCCCGCTCTCCCATACCGCCGCTCACCGCCTTTTGCCCCGCTAACCGCCACTCGCTCCCTGTGCCTCTCGCACCGGCTCCCCCTCACTGCCCGCTCTCCCATACCACCGCCCACTGCCTTTTGCCCCGCTCGCCACCATTCGCCCCCCGTGCCTCTCACGGTGGCTCTCCCCCACTCTGCCACTCCGGTGGGTCTTATACTCCGAAAAATACGGTACTCAAAATTTCCACCACCGGTTCTCCAAACTATTCAAAACTTTCCGCTACCGGTTCTGTGAACTACTCAAAATTTCCACCACCGGTTCTCCAGAACTGGTCAGAAGAACCTGCTGAAACCCACCTCTTGCCTCCCTAAGATTATGGTGGTCCCAGTGGACAGCTCCTTAAAATTACAAGAACATCTCTCAGCACACACCTCTGAAAAGTACACCTCAATGTTTGCACAGCGATTCCTGCCAAGGGAAACCAAACCCTGTGTTTTGTGGGATTTTTCCTTTTGGGTGTTGCGAGAAAGACTTTGAAACTGACCGGTTAAGTAAGCCTGTGCAGTAAGCTTGAATTCCTTAAATTTTCCTTAAGCAGAAGGATGAAGATATTCCAGACCTCTCGTGTCTCGCTGGGCCTTTCCACTTAAATGCCTTATTCTTTGGAATTTTGGCCACCTGCTTGTGCGCTGTGTTTAAAGAAGCATTCTTTTCAGCTCAGAGTGTGTGTGTGTTTGTGTGTGTGTGCAGGCGTGCGCCCTTGGTCTTGTTGCTTTGACACTGGGGCCTTGTTGCCTGTGAAGAGAGACCGTAGGTTACCGCCGGCCAACTCTTTCCCTGCTCCTTCCTTTGGCTTTGCTAACTTCATTCTTGGAAACTTTCTGCAGTTTCCCAGGAGATAAAAACACAATTTTTGAGGGGCCTGAATAACTTCTGAAAACCATTCAGGGTGGTTTTGTGATGAAGGTTGCCAAGGGCTGAACTGGGGAATTGTCTACCAGGGCTTCACTTGGTGCAAATTGGCGTTGAAGATGGAAAGAAAAAAAATCCAGGGAGCAAATTTATTTATTTATTTGATTCTGTCAAGCAAGTATAGAATTATAGTTTGCATTAACATAACATAAGTAGAATGTAATAATAATTATAATAATAATAATTATTATTATTTATTAGATTTGTATGCCGCCCCTCTTCGAAGACTCGGGGCGCTCACAACAATAATAATAACAGTATAAAATGTAATAAATCTAATATTAAAAATTATCTAAAACCCATCATTTAAAAATCATACAACATAGTGATAGAAAGGACAAAAAGACAGTAGGACAGGGACATTAGGCACATAAGTGCACTTATGCACGCCCCTTACAGACCTCTTAGAAAAGGGGAGACGTCTAGGATGCTTGGCTGCATAGCTAGAGGTATAACAAGCAGGAAGAAGGAAATTATGATCTCGCTATATAGAGCGCTGGTGAGACCACATTTGGAATACTGTGTTCAGTTCTGGAGACCTCACCTACAAAAAGATATTGCCAAAATTGAACGGGTCCAAAGACGGGCTACAAGAATGGTGGACGGTCTTAAGCATAAAACGTATCAGGAAAGACTTCATGAACTCAATCTGTATAGTCTGGAGGACAGAAGGAAAAGGGGGGACATGATCGAAACATTTAAATATGTTAAAGGGTTAAATAAGGTCTAAGAGGGAAGTGTTTTTAATAGGAAAGTGAACACAAGAACAAGGGGACACAATCTGAAGTTAGTTGGGGGAAAGATCAAAAGCAACGTGAGAAAATATTATTTGACTGAAAGAGTAGTAGATCCTTGGAACAAACTTCCAGCAGACGTGGTTGGTAAATCCACAGTAACTGAATTTAAACATGCCTGGGATAAACATAGATCCATCCTAAGATAAAATACAGAAAATAGTATAAGGGCAGACTAGATGGACCATGAGGTCTTTTTTTGCCGTCAGTCTTCTATGTTTCTATGTTTCTATTGTAGATAATGTAAGGTTGAGGATTTTGGGGATGGGGGAAGAAACAACAGAGTCAGGTAGTGAATTCCAGGCGTTGACCACTCAATTGCTGAAATTGTATTTTCTGCAGTCTAGTTTGGAGCGATTTACACTTAGTTCGTATCTTAGTTCGTATCTATTGTATGCCGCCCCGAGTCTGCGGAGAGGGGCGGCATACAAATCTAAATAATAAATAAATAAATAAATAAATAAATAAATAAATAAATAAATAAATAAATAAATAAATAAATATTAGGTGCTCTTGTGTTGTTGTTAATGGTGAAGTAGTCACTAACAGGGAGCACATTATGATGTATGATTTTATGAACAACAGTTAAATCAGTTCAGAGGCGACATAGTTGTAACGTAATTTGTTTCGAATTTTCAAAAGTGTGATGTCCATTGCACAGCTTTTGTTTCTTGGACGACAGGCATAAAGCAATACATTGCTTCGAGAAGGGCGGCCTAGAAATCTAATAAAATCTAATAAATAAATAATTTTTTAAAAAACTTTTTTTCCCAAACGGCCGTTGTATGATTCACACACTCAACGAGTTAAACGCAGAAAGATTGTGACTTTACAACCTGGCGTTATGACTGTGTAACAATGGGGTTCTTTATAATATTTGGAAATCTTCTGAACAAATGCCGTTTAGTCTGGCTGGATTTTGCTCGCCAAAGGTAAACATAATAATAAAATAAAGGATATAAAGGAGGACAGAGCTGCCCTTCCTTCTTTCACACCTTTGTCCTCATAGTTTCTGACCCAGCAATTAACGAACAATAAATAACTTCCAACACACAAGGGCAGTGCTGACAATAGAGTAGCAATTAGTGCCCAATCCAGGTACAATGGTACCTCTACTTACGAACTTAATTCGTTCCGTGACCAGGTTCTTAAGTAGAAAAGTTTGTAAGAAGAAGCAATTTTTCCCATAGGAATCAATGTAAAAGCAAATAATGTGTGCGATTGGGGAAACCACAGGGAGGGTGGATGCCCTGTTTCCTCCCAAGAGATTCCTAAAGAGGCCCCACGGAGGCTTCTCCCTGCCTTTTCCGGCCCTGTTTCCTCCCAGGAGATTCCTAGAGAGGCCCTACAGAGGCTTCTATCCCGCATTTTCAGGCCCTGTTTCCTCCCAGGAGATTCCTAGAGAGGCCCCACAGAGGCTTCTCCCCACCTTTTCTGGCCCTGTTTCCTCCCAGGAGATTCCTAGAGAGGCCCGCAGAGGCTTCCCCCCACCTTTTCCGGCCCTGTTTCCTCCCAGGAGATTCCCAGAGAGGCCCCATGGAGGCTTCTCCCTGCCTTTTCCGGTTACAGTTTTGGAGGCTTGAGTTTGTAAGTGGAAAATGGTTCTTTAGAAGAGGCAAAAAAATCTTGAACACCTGGTTCTTATCTAGAAAAGTCTGTAAGTTGAGGTGTTCTTAGGTAGAGGTACCACTGCACTTTGAGTTGAATTCTGATTTAGTTTGAATTCCACCTGGAACCTTGACAATTTACTTAACTGTCTCGCGTAGCAACAGAAGGTCCATTGGGGACTACCTACACTTTAATCCTCGTAACATGGAACCTGGGGTTCAGCTACCTTCTCATCTTAAAGTGAAAATATTTATTTATCATATTGGTATAACCACCTGTTCTGTCGGGCTCTCTGGTACACTCCTCCCAAAAATTCACAGGTACAAATTTCAGATACACACACGTTTGAAAATTCAAAACAATGTTCTTTATAATGAAAATTCACATAAACTAAGCTCTCTTTTGGTATAGCAAAGAGCACTGGTCTCCAAACAAACTGGTAATTTGTACAAGTCCCTTATCAGTTCTGTGATACTTAGCTTGCAGCTGTGAGGCAATTCACAGACCTTTTTCTTTCACAAAGAGAAACACACTTTGCTCTGGTTTAGTTTCAAAACGGGGAAAAATCAGCACACAAAAGGTCAAAGTCAGTAAAGCAGTCATGAAAGACAACGATCAGATAATCCTCCACAATGGCCAAACCCACAGGCTGCTATGTATAGCAGTCTCACTAATGACCACAGCCCCACCCAACCACAGGTGGCCTCATTTTCTTTGATAATAATCTCTCAGTTGTTGCTGCCTATGCATCGCTCTCCGCATGCGTGGCTGTATCATTAACTCTTGTTCCGAATCCAAGGAGGAGCTAGATAATTGATCTCCTTCTGAGCTGTCTGCCACACTCTCCTCCTCCCTGTCACTCATGTCTTCTTGGTCAGAGGAGCCTTCATCAGCAGATTCCACCGGGGGCAAAACAGGCCTGCAGCATGTGGATGTCTCCCCCACATCCACAGTCCTTGGGGCAGGAGCTGGGCCAGAGCTAACCACAACAGCCACCCATCTCAATCAAAGGCAACATAAAAAAAGATAATTTTAAGAGTTATGAAAACATACATTGTACAGTATTCTCCTATTATGCATCATCTCCCATTTATTCATTGCACTGCAATGTTCCACTCACCTTAACATCAAGGCTTTAACCTTCAACATTAGCTAATCCTTTTATGAATAGAGTATCATATCTGGGGGATTTAAGACTCTGAAGCACAGCACCCCGTCAGAAATCAGCATCACTAAACTCCAAAATCAGATTAGGCTCCGAAATCCTAACCCTAGCCCCATCAAAATTGAATAGAATAGAACTCTTTATTGGCCGAGTGTGATTGGACACACAAGGAATTTGTCTTCGGTGCATAGGCTCTCAGTGTACATAAAGAAAAATAAAATATATTCAGCAAGAATCATAAGATGCAACACTTAGTGATAGTCGTAGGTTACTAATAAGCAATCAAAACATACTAGGAAGCAAATGAAACAATATAAACCATAAGGATACAAGCAACATACAAATCGAATGAATAATAATAATAATAATAATAATAATAATAATAACATGGTAAGAATAATAATAATAATAATAATAATAATAATAATAATAATCATCATCATCATCATCATCATCATCATCATTTATTAGATTTGTATGCCGCCCCTCTCCGAGGACTCGGGGCAGCTCACAACAACATAAACAGTGTACAAATCCAATAACAACAACAACAATAAAAACTGTAACAGAAGAGAAAGAGAGAATATCTCACCAGCAGACATGGTGTTGTTTTGAGGTGTGTGTGTGTGTGGCAGTTTCATAGGCTGACACCACCTGCCTGAGATCTCATTTAATTCAACAACAAGGCCAAGATGCAGCAGGACTACTAGTTATGAAGGACAATTTGTATTTATTTTCCTCTAGTAATTAAGACTTGGCCGGTCACCAGGAGAGAGTCAATTCTAGTCCTACTTTAGCCTGAAAAGCAGCTGAATGACTTTGGGCCGATCACCAGGAAAGGTTGAACCCTAGTCCCATCTCAGCTATGAAAACCAGCTGGGTGACTTTGGGTAACTTTGGGCCAGTCCTTTTCTTTCAACCCAACCCAACACACTTCACAGGGGGGTGGCACAGTGGGAGTAGTAAGTTTATGCACTATTTATTGAAAACTTAATAGTTTCTTTTATTGTCCTTCCTTCTCAAGTACTTTAGTATGATCCTTAATTGCTTTTAAAATAGGAAAGAATTAAATGGTATATTTTTACCCATAAAACGCTTTAATCATTATCTGAAACTGATTTTTTTATAGCAATTAAAGAAAATTGAGCTACTTGCCTAATCTGTTATCCTACTGAACCTTGTGGGTTCAGTACAAAACCTTAAAATGTTACTGTGCTCCTCAACCAATAATACTGTCTATCATTTGTCCTTTTTGTGGCTATTTAAAGGATAGATTGGAATGGAATGGAATGGAATGGAATGGAATGGAATAGAATAGAATAGAATAGAATAGAATAGAATAGAATTCTTTATTGGCCAAAATGTGATTGGACACCCAAGGAATTTTTCTTGGAGCATATGTGACTTAATCTACTGAAAAAGAGTCTAAGCACCTATTTGAAAACTTATCTTGGTCGGTAAGCCACTCCTGCCCAGTCACATGACCTTTAAACCTTCCCCAGTCACATGATTATCAAGCCACTCCCACCTGGTCACATGGCCATCAAGCCACACCCACAAAATCAGCCACGCCCCCCAGTGGCAGTAAACTTTTTGGCAGCTCATCACTTCTCACACGATGGTTGTTGTGGGGGGAAAAACTGAGGAAGAAAATGTGTTGGATATATTCACCTCCTTGAATCATTTGTTAAAATAATAAAGGCAGGGTGCAAATAAATACAAATTATATAAATAAACCTTCAGAAGCTTTGGCTGTCTGGGTTTTTGTTCACATTTGATATAATTTTTGTTCTGTCGGGCTCTCTGGTAGAATCCTCCCAAAAATTCACAGGTACAAATTCCAGACACACACACGTTTGAAAATTCAAAACAATGTTCTTTATAATGAAAATTCACTTAAACTAAAGCCCTCTTTTGGTATAGCAAAGAGCACGGGTCTCAAAACAAACTGGTAATTTGTACAAGTCCCTTATCTGTTCTGAGATACTTAGCTTGCAGCTATGAGGCAATTCACAGTCCTTCTTCTTTCACAAAGTGAAACACACTTTGCTCTGGTTTAGTTTCAAAGCGGGGAAAAATCAGCACACAAAAAGTCCAAGTCAGTAAAGCAGTCATGAAACACCAAGATCAGATAATCCTCCTCAATGGCCAAACCCACAGGCTGCTATTTATAGCAGCCTCACTAATGACCACAGCCCCACCCAACCACAGGTGGCCTCATTTTCTTTGATAATAATCTCTCAGTTGTTGCTGCCTATGCATCGCTCTCCGCATGTGTGGCTGTATCATTAACTCTTGTTCTGAATCCAAGGAGGAGCTAGATAATTGATCTCCTTCTGAACTGCCTGCCCCACTCTCCTCCTCCCTGCCACTCATGTCTTCTTGGTCAGAAGAGCCTTCATCAGCAGATTCCACCGGGGGCAAAACAGGCCTGCAGCATGTGGATGTCTCCCCCACATCCACAGTCCTTGGGGCAGGAGCTGGGCCAGAGCTAACCACAACAATTTTGGGATATCATACCCCAAAAGAGCCATCGATGTGGAAAACCACTGTGGGAAACAGGATGCCTTTGGCCTAATCCAGCAGGATTTATCCAAAATTCTTGACTTTGGTGTTACATTTGGGAGCCAGTGATTTACACTTTCCTTTCATCTCATGGCTTTATTTTTATTTTATCTTTTTTTCCTTGGGAAATTTGAAAGGCAGGCGATTCTGCCAAATTCACAGCTTGAAACATACAAGTAGGAAGAAAAGAGTGACTTCTGAGCCGAGGGGATAAATTGGGGGAGATTCCTCTGAATAAAACAGGAAAGAAAACCCACAGTAGAATTCTTGGCTATTGAGATGGAGGCAAATGTTTTATGGGTGATATTTTAATGGCTGCCTTCAGAAGTTAAAAAGGTATCAAACAGCTCACAGTCAGCAGCTGAATAAACAATAACCCAACACATTTTTTTCCCAACAATAAAACTAAAAGCCACTGTAACACAACCCATTGATGTTTATGGATTCTAAAAAGAACTAGAAGTAAAGATATAAAAACCTTAGTGTAGATTAGACTTCTTTAATTTGGCAACTCTGAGGTAGATGAATAGTTAAGTCATATGAAATATAATAAATGTCCAGATTTGTGTATTTTAAAAAGAACTATAAGTAAAGAGATAAAAACTTTAGTGTAGATTAGACTTCTTTAATTTGGCAACTCTGAAGGAGATGAATCGTTAAGTAATATGGAATATAATAAATAAATGTCCAGATTTGTGTATTTTAAAAAGAACTATAAGTAAAGATATAAAAACTTTAGTGTAGATTAGACTTCTTTAATTTGGCAACCCTGAGGGAGATGAATAGTTAAGTAATATGGAATATAATAAATAAATGTCCAGATTTGTGGTCACTATATGTCCCATAACTATAATTCCAGATGATATGATCTGTGAATTGATCATTTAACCACCATTTACACTCATGTACAAATAAGAACAAGGGTTACAATTGAATCGATCAGGTGTACAGAACCGATTTTTGAATTTTTTTTCTTTTTTTTCCCTTCTGGACTCTAGGTATATTTTTCCTATGGCAGTAAGTGAGGTTGAATGTGTGTAATTTTAGAAGAGTTGTGTGTGCGTGTGTACACACACATACAGTTTATGTAGTAGAAAATGTATATTTTTGTGTGCCTGTGTGTAATATGTAAGTACAGTGTTCCCTCGATTTTCGTGGGTCCAAACACGGTTTTTCAAAAAATATTAATTAAAAAATACTTCATGGCTTTTTTTCTATATCACGATTTTTCCCGCTCGATGAGGTCATATTATTAATAAATAATTATGTTTATAAATATCAGGATCACTAAGTGTCTTATTCAATGGTGTGTACCAGTAATAATGGTGAGTAAATGCTTGTTAAGGGAATGGGAAATGGTAATTTAGGGGTTTAAAGTGTTAAGGGATGGTTTGTGATACTGTCCATAGCCAAAAATGGTGTATTTACTTCCGCATCTCTACTTCGCGGAAATTCGACTTTCACGGGCGGTCTCGGAACACATCCCCCACGAAAATCGAGGGAAAACTGTACACTTATGGCATGTATACATAGAATTAAATAGTATATTTTGTGAAGTAGACCCAGAGACAGGGTTTGGAGCAATCGGTACTTTTATTCAGCTCAGAGAATAAGTGACAGCTCAGCAAGGTAAAGTGACAATTCAGCGAGTACCGACTGACTCTGGCTGGAGAAACCGCTCCTTTTATATATTTGCGGTTCCCGCCAAAGCCAGAGCCGGCCGCGTCTGAGCCAATCAGGAGCGACTTCCTGCTTGGGCTCAGACAGCGCCGAAAGAGGAACAAACTATTTACAGAGTTACAAGGTAGCCATTACAGGATACAACACCCCTCCCCTCATAGTTGGACACATCCATCAAGAAAGCCATGTGACAAAGTCGTCCAATCGGTGGGGCCTCTGAGGAGCTCGCGCTGACCTGCGCAGTTCAATTTCTCCTTCGCCACCGACTGTGGAGGATGGCTCGCCGCTGTTCTCCCGGTGTTGCGGACTTGGCCTGGCGGGCCCAATGAAGGCTTCGGAGGACGAGGATGGTTCGGCGTCGCTGGATGGTTCCCCCTGGCCCGATAAGTCTCTTTGCGTGTCTCTTATTTCGGGCAATGTACTAAAGTCTGTTGAAGGGGGAGAGTCCATGTCAGCGGTTTGTGGCAATTGATTTTCTGTTCGCTTCCGAATGTGGTCTATGTGTCGTTTCCACAAACGACCATCCTCTAGTTTAACAACATAGGTCTTAGGTGCATTTTGCTTAACAATAATTCCCTTCATCCAGTTTACATTTCCATCAAAACTTTTTACATATACATTTTGTCCCAAATACATTTCTCTTTCAGGTTTTGTACACATTTGGTTATTATTAACACAGAACCTTGGGTTTAACCTGTCTAGTGGTGACCTCAACTTCCTTCCCATCAATAACTCTGCAGGGCTTACATGTGTGTGCGAGTTAGGGGTAATGTGTTGGGTGAGTAGGAATTGGTCCAAGTTCTGTTGCACATCCCCAGGGCCTGATCTGCGCAATGCCTCCTTTGCCACCCGTACGTAACGTTCTGCCAATCCGTTAGCCCAGGGCGAATAAGGCGAGATGAGGGCATGCCTGACCCCTAGGCCATCTAGGAACAATTCGTATTGCCTGGCTGTTAGCTGTGGCCCATTGTCAGACACTAAGAGATCTGGGCAACCATGGGATGCAAACAGTCTGCTCAATACCTTGATAGTGGCACTTGTGGTTATGTTGTTCATTGCTATTATTTCCAACCATTTTGAGAAAGCATCAACCACTATTAAAAAATACTGAGACCCCACTGGGCCAGCAAAATCAATGTGGATTCTAGACCAAGGACCAGCAGGCTGTTCCCACTCAGCCGGAGTTGTTTTGGGGGGACTGGGTCGTGACTCTTGGCACGGATCACACTTTGAAACCCAATTTTCAATATCAGCATCCAGCCCTGGCCACCATAAATGCCCCCTTGCCAGGCTCTTCATCCTGACAATCCCAGGATGACCCACATGTAACATTTTGAGTACCTTTCCCCTTAGGCTTTTGGGAATGATCACTCTATCCCCCCACAGTAAACAACCTTTTACATACGATAATTCAAGTCTTTTGTTTTTAAAATCACACAATTCAGGTTTCACAACATCATTTTGCCATCCCTTTAGCACACAGTTCACCACTTGTTTAAGGATTTGATCTTGCTGCGTGTGTGCAGCTACCTCTTTTGCTGTGGTTAGTGGGTTTTCCTCGAGTTCTATCATTAACACATCTGTGGAAGGAACAGGGTCTTCCACTAAGTCTGCTATGGGGCATCTGCTTAGGCCGTCTGCATGATTGATTTCCTTCCCCCCCTTGTGGGTGAGCTCATACTGATACCCTGAGAGGAAAAGAGCCCATCTGATTAGTCTTGGAGACATGAAAGGTGGAGTGGGCTTGTTGGGGGCTAGCAGGCCTAGTAAGGGTTTGTGGTCAGTGACTAGCTCAAAGCTTCTTCCAAAAATGTAATTGTGAAACTTCTTTACCCCTGCCACTAATGCTAGAGCCTCCTTGTCTAACTGGCTATAATTCCTTTCTGTGCTGGTCATGGTTCTAGAAAAAAATGCTATTGGGGCCTCTGTCTTATTAGGTAGAACGTGAGCTAGGACTCCTCCTATGCCGTACGGCGAAGCGTCGCACGTGAGCCTAATGGGTAGTGAAGCACTATATTGGACTACTACACTTTTAGAGGTTAATAAATTTTTTATTTGAGAAAAAGCTTCACGTTCAGTTTCCCCCCATGTCCAGCGGGCTTCCTTCTGGAGTAAACGATGGAGAGGCTCTGCTACTGTTGCCTTCTGCTTTAAAAAAACGGAATAAAAATTAAGGAGGCCCAGAAATGCCTGCAACTCATTCTTATCTCGTGGCTCTGGGGCTTCTCTAATTGCTCTCAGCTTCTCTGTTGTGGGGTGGATACCTTCCTTATCTATTTTATATCCTAGGAATTCTATACTGTTGGTTCCCCAGACACATTTATCAGGCTTGATTCTTAAACCTTTGTCCTGTAACCTCTTAAGTACTTCCCTTATTCTTTTGTTTACTTGTTCCTGGTTTTCCCCTGCAATTAAGATGTCATCAAAGTATGGAATGGCCCCATTTACCCCTGACAATAGGCGTTCCATAATGCTCTGGAATATTCCTGGGGCTATGCTTACCCCAAACTGTAACCTCGTGCATTTGAAAGCCCCCCTGTGCGTTACAATTGTTTGAGCGTTTGCTGTTTGTTCATCGACCGGAAGTTGCTGGTAAGCTTGCGCCAGGTCGATCTTTGCGAACCTTTTCCCCTCCCCCAGGGAGTGTAGCAGTTGTTGCACAACCGGGATGGGGTAGGGGTGGTGTTGGAGTGCCTTGTTTAGGGTTGATTTGTAATCAGCGCAAACTCTTAAAGAGCCATCTGGCTTCAGAGGGGTAACTATGAGAGTTTCCCATGGCCCCTGCTCCATAGGGACCAAAATACCTTGGCTAATGAGTTTGTCCAGCTGTATATCTAGTTTGGGGAGGAGCGGCAGGGGGACCCTGCGAGGTTTTAGTCTGATCGGTGGGACCTTGGGGTCAATAGAGAAATATATAGGGGGCCCCTTATACAATCCCAGTGTGGGGCTGAACACTTCAGGGAACTCTTTCACAAAGTTAGGCATATCATAACAGTTTACATTACACACACCCGAAATCTCGATCCCCAGTGGTTCCATCCATGCTAGACCCAGAAGAGAGTGCTTGGCCCCTGTTACAATAAGCATGGGAAGGGTACATTTGACATTCTTGAATGCGATAGGTACATTTGCTGTTCCCAAGACCGAGATTACTCCCCCCTGAAAGTCTCTAATCACCAAAGAGGTTTGATTTAGGTCAGCCTTAGATACATTAGGCATATACAGTTTAAATTTTTCCCAGGGCATGATGGTATATCTAGAGCCCGTATCCAGCTCCATTGAGCAAGGTTGGTTATTGAGTAACAGTGATATAACAATTTTAGCCCCCTTTTTGGTTGCCGTGTTATTCACGGAAAATTGAGAGTTACCTCTATAGTAGTCGCGGTTAGCGGTTGAGTAGTTCCTTTGACCCGCATTGCGGAATGGTCTCCTTTCTCGCGCTTGGGGGGTCTGGTTTTGAGGTCGCTGGTATTGCGGTGTGGCAAATGTGTCCTCTGGCGCTGTTGCTCTGCATGCGATGGCGATGTGGCCTCTCCGGTTGCAACGGCGGCATGTAGCGTCTCGGAAGGGGCATCGATGGCGCTGGTGATTTCCCCGGCAGCCCGCGCAGGGGGCTGGGTGAGTAGCTCTCAGGTGTCTCGGCTGGTCTTGCACCAGGAGGCAGTTGTCTCCGCTGGAACTTTGTTGGCTGGGGTTGTCTGTTTCCACGGCGCTGGGAGACGCGGAGTCGATTTTCGCAATGATTTCTCGCCTTCCGTGCTCTTTCAATTCTCTCGCCGCCGCGTCGGCTGCTTCTGCGGTTTGCGCCAGTTTAATTACGGTTTGTAGAGTCGGCTCTTCTTCGATGAGGAGTTTATTTCTCACCGTGTTGCTTTTCATGCCGAAAACCAGGGCGTCGGTGAGGCGAGCTTCCGGGTCTTTAAACTTGCATTGAGCAAGTACCGTTCGCAGCCGCGTTGTAAACTGGCTGATCGACTCGGTTTCCCTCTGAACCATCATGTGGAATTGATGCCGAAAAACCATGGCTGGTTTGGTCGGCTTGAAGTGGCTCGCCAGTTTTTGTTGTAGGACGTCCCACGCTGTGGCTCTTGCTTGTTCTGGTTCGGTGAGAGTTTGGGCTAGTCTGCGGATTTCTGCGCCGCAGTAGTTAAGGAAAATAGCCCGTCTGCGATCGGCTTCGGCGTCCTGCATTCCCGCCGCCTCGAGGAAGATCTCGAAGGTGGCCATGTACTCGTCCCATGTCGATTTCTCGGGATCGAAGAGTTCCGGAGCCTGGCCGATCTGGATTTTGTCCATGTTGCACGCGAAGTTTCTTCCGTCCGTTCGTCGCCAGTGAAGTAGACCCAGAGACAGGGTTTGGAGCAATCGGTACTTTTATTCAGCTCAGAGAATAAGTGACAGCTCAGCAAGGTAAAGTGACAATTCAGCGAGTACCGACTGACTCTGGCTGGAGAAACCGCTCCTTTTATATATTTGCGGTTCCCGCCAAAGCCAGAGCCGGCCGCGTCTGAGCCAATCAGGAGCGACTTCCTGCTTGGGCTCAGACAGCGCCGAAAGAGGAACAAACTATTTACAGAGTTACAAGGTAGCCATTACAGGATACAACATTTTGGATGTTCAGTAATAGTAAATAGATGGGGAAATTTTATCCCTTTGAGGCAAGGAGAGGCCAGGCACCCTAACCCAAAACCTTGACCTGAGTGACGTCTAGTTGGCCACCTTTAAGCCAGTCACATGACCATTAAGCCACCTCCGGTCACATGATCATCAAGCTAATCCCACCTCATTACATGGCTGGCAAGCCACACCCACAACATAAGCCACGCCCATAGTGCGGTAGTAAAAAATTTTGTAGCCCTTCACTGATCTACCTCATATAAAATCTAGATTAAAATAAAAATATTTTCAGGACCTCCATATCTATATCTATATCTAAATATCTAAATATCTAAATATCTAAATATCTAAATATCTAAATATCTATCTATCTATCTATCTATCTATCTATCTATCTATCTATCTATCTATCTATCATCTTCTATCTATCTATCTATCTATCATCATCTATCTATCTATCTATCTATCTATCTATATCTATCTATCTATCTATCATTATCTTCTATCTATCTATCTATCTATCTATCATCTTCTATCTATCTATCTATCATCATCATCTTCTATCTATCTATCTATCTATCTATCTATCATCATCTTCTATCTATCTATCTATCTATCTATCTATCTATCTATCATCATCTTCTATCTATCTATCTATCTATCTATCTATCATATCTGTCTATCTGTCTGGTGTATGATAGGATGAATGTGATTGGTTGATTTTAAGTATTGGGGTTTTAAACAGTTTTTAAAAAACAATTTAAAACCCACAGTAGCATCATATACATCTTTTATGGACTGATCTCACTTCAACATTTTCATTCTTCCATAGGCAGTGTAGAAACCGAATCTTAATTTGTTTTTTAAAAATCCATTTTTTAATCTACTAGAAGCACCTCATGTAGAAAAATTTGCTGGTGGATATAGTTGATATGTCTGTGGGGCTCTCTTTAAAACAACTTTCTTTTTTACCCCTTTGTAAAATATTCCTCTGCCGATGGCAAAACAGTGAAATGGTAAGGAATACTTTCTTTAGGGTCCACCAGTTTCTCGCCACTTAACAGAGGTGGGGAAACGGGAATGGTTAGGCCTGGCAGACATTGGGAGGGTCTCCTTTGAAAGATGCCCCATGGATGAGACATTCCCAAAATTAGGTGCAACCAACTCCTTTCTCCTGTAGGGAAGAATGGAATGGCCTTCCAAAAGGTATGATTAGGATGAAGGCCTACTGGCTCAACAGCATACCTGAAAAGCCAAATTAAAAGTAGGAATTGGCAGCCCGCATAGTTCAAAGAAGTTTTCAAAATGATGTTCACATGTAGAGAATGATTCCTCCAAGCGTTGGTAGTGGCTCCTCAACATTTCTGGAGACCTCACCTACAAAAGGATATTGATAAAATTGAACGGGTCCAAAGATGGGCTACAAGAATGGTGGAAGGTCTTAAGCATAAAACGTATCAGGAAAGACTTCATGAACTCAATCTGTAGAGTCTGGAGGACAGAAGGGAAAGGGGGGACATGATCGAAACATTTAAATACGTGAAAGGGTTAAATAAGGTTCAGGAGGAAAGGGTTTTTTAAATAGGAAAATGAACCAAAGAACAAGGAGGCATAATCTGAGGTTAGTTGGGGGAAAGATCAGAAGCAACGTAAGAAAATATTATTTTACCGAAAGAGTAGTAGATGCTTGGAACAAATTTCCAGCAGATGTGGTTGGTAAATCCACAGTAACTGAATTTAAACATGCCTGGATAAACATAAGAATAAGAATAAGAATAAGAATAAAAATAAAAATAAAAATAAAAATAAAAATAAAAATAAAAATAAAAATAAAAATAAAAATAAAAATAAAAATAAAAATAAAAATAAAAATAAAAATAAAAATAAAAATAAAAATAAAAATAAAAATAAAAATAAAAATAAAAATAAAAATAAAAATAAAAATAAAAATAAAAGAATAAGAATAATTTATTAGATTTGTATGCCGCCCCTCTCTGAAGACTCGGGGCGGCTCACAGCAATAATAAAAACAATAATATAGTAGAACAAATCTAATATTAAAAAAGCCTATTAAACCCTATCATATTTTAAAAAACCAAACAACACATTCATGCCAAACATAAAACAAAATATAAAACAGCCTGGGTGTCTCAACTCCCCCATGTCTGGCGGTATAGAAACATAGAAGAAACATAGAAGACTGACGGCAGAAAAAGACCCCATGGTCCATCTAGTCTGCCCTTTTACTATTTCCTGTATTTTATCTTACAATGGATATATGTTTATCCCAGGCATGTTTAAGTGAGTTGAGTAGTTTACGAAAGACAGGGTGGGTGGGGGCAGTTCTAATCTCCGGGGGAAGTTGATTCCAGAGGGCCGGGGCCGCCACAGAGAAGGCTCTTCCCCTGGGGCCCGCCAAACAACATTGTTTAGTTTCTATGTACGAACCAAATCAGGTGTTATTTCTATTAAGAGCCAGTGTAACATAGCAGCTAAGGAACTGAATTGGTATGGAGCAGTGGTGGGTTGCTACTGGTTCTAAGCGGACAGTTTGATTTACTTGGAGTTATATTGTGTTGTTTAAGTGTTCCCTTTATTTATTTATTTATTTTGAGCAGTAAACAACTTGTTGGCTTCTTGAATGACCTTAGCAAAGAGGGCTGTATGATCTTATATTCCCAAATCTTTCAACTTTATGAGTAGGTGGGGGGGGTGGGGAAGTCATTTTGTTTGGCCTGCCTTTGTTCCTTTGGAATCTAGCTGGTATTTGAGGTGTGACCCTTCACAAAAGATAGAAAAATAATTGCTGATGGATTAGCCAGCCTTCCGATGAGTGGAATCCGTGGCCATGGAGAACATGAGATCCAGCCATTCACTAATCTCTTGAGAATGCTTTGCCATTTGGTGAGGAGCAGCATCGATTTAATTAATGGGGGAAAGAGTGGAGGAGATAAAAGAAGAAGAAGAGTCCTTTGACAAGATATTTGTAGAAAATTAATGCCCTGTGTTTCCACAACTGGAGATACCTTTGATCGCTTCCACACATTCCTCTCGGCATTGGGAGTTTTAATACACATCTAATCTCTTACCGTGTCCGTTGCAAAGCTAATGCGGAATTTAAAGTATGTGTGAGACAGGAAAAATGTCTTTGTACATTGTTAAATTGTAATCAGCGTTTCAAGGTCAAAATCATAATGTTGATTTTTTTTGGTGGGGGGGAGCTTAAGACTCAAGAACATAGAAATAATGGAGTGGGAAGGGACCTTAGCGATCTTCTAGTCCAGTGTTTCCCAACCTTGGCAACTTGAAGATATCTGGACTTCAACTCCCAGAATTCCCCTGCCAGCTGCCGCACGAATCCCAGCGACCGGTTAGGTCCCACAGAGTTGGCCTTCTCCGGGTCCTGTCGACTAAACAATGTTGTTTGGCGGGTCCCAGGAGAAGAGCCTTCTCTGTGGCGGCCCCGACTCACTGGGACAAGCTCCCCCCAGAGATTAGAACTGTCCCCACCCTCCTTGCCTTTCGTAAACTCCTTAAAACCCACCTTTGCCGCCAGGCATGGGGGAATTGAGATATCTCCCCTGGGCCTATACAATTTATGTATGGTATATTTGTCTGTATGTCTACTTAATAATGGGGTTTTTAAAAATGTTTTTAAATTATTAGATTTGTCATGAATTGGTTTAGTGCTGTTGTGAGCCGCCCTGAGTCTACGGAGAGGGGCGGCATACAAATCTAATAGATAGATAGATAGATAGATAGATAGATAGATAGATAGATAGATAGATAGATAGATAGATAGATAATGGATAGATAGATAGATAGATAGATAGATAGATAGATAGATAGATAAACAAATAAATGCGATACGTCGGCAGCACAATTTTGGCAAAGCTGTGACTTTACAGGTATCTTCCACAGCAATTTAGGGAGAACCAGTTTGGCGAAGTGTGCCTGAGCCGTTCGGGGCAATTACTTCTTTCCGTTCATCTCCTCCATCCAGAAATGTGAGATATTTTTTCCGAGGCTCTAATTATTTTATCTGTGGAATGCATCTCTGATTGAACAGGAAACAAAGCTTTGCCAGTTTGGGCCACCATTTGATCGCTGGCAAAAAGGTGGCAAGCATTTGTTGGTGCACAATTGTTTGGTTAGCGAAGAACAGTGGTGGGCTGCACCTGGTACAGGGCGACACAGCATTGTGGTAGTAAAAATTGGAATGCA
This sequence comes from Erythrolamprus reginae, assembly GCF_031021105.1. NCBI lineage: Eukaryota > Metazoa > Chordata > Lepidosauria > Squamata > Dipsadidae > Erythrolamprus > Erythrolamprus reginae. Next base: position 7,213,952 of record NC_091956.1, read on the forward strand.
CATGGAGCTGCACGTCCCCGACTGGTGTAGGAACATGGAAACATAGAAGATTGATGGCAGAAAAAGACCTCACAGTCTTTTGGTGGGGCCCAGGGGAAGAGCCTTCTCTGTGGCGGCCCCGGCCCTCTGGAACCAACTCTCCCCAGAGATTAGAATTGCCCCCACCCTCCTTGCCTTTCATAAGCTGCTTAAAACCCACCTCTACCGCCAGGCATGGGGGAATTGAGATACGCTTCCCCCCTAGGCCTTTACAATTTTATGCATGGTATGTCTGTATGTATGATTGGTTTTTATAATAATGGGTTTTTAACTGTTTTTAGTATTGGATTATTGTTATATGCTGTTTTATTACTGTTGTTAGCCGCCCTGAGTCTGCAGAGAGGGGCGGCATACAAATCCAATAAATAATAAGAATAATAATAATAATAATAATAATAATAATAATAATAATAATAATAATCTAGTCTGCCCTTATACTATTTCTTGTATTTTGTCATAGGATGGATCTATGTTTATCCCAGGCATGTTTAAATTCAGTTACTGTAGATTTACCGACCACGTCTGCTGGAAGTTTGTTCCAAGGATCTACTACTCTTTCAATCAAATAATATTTTCTCACATTACTTCTAATCTTTCCCCAAACTCTAGTCCATCTAGTCTGCCCTTATACTATTTCTTGTATTTTATCTTAGGATGGATCTATGTTTATCCCAGGCATGTTTAAATTCAGACTGCATCCTATGTTTAGAGCTTTATAAACATGAAGTAGATAAAGCAGGGGTATGCAGAAGTATGGTACGCTGTCCCACTAAGAAAAATGAAGATACGCACGCATCTAATAGATATAATAGATAATATATATTTTTGTGTGCCTGTGTGTAATATATATGTACACATATGGCATATATACATAGAATTAAATAGTACATTTTGGATGTTCAGTAATAGTAAATAGATAGGGAAATTACATCTCATCCTAACCCAAACCTTTGACGTGAGTGATGTCAAGTTGGCCACCTTTAAGCCAGTCACATGACCTTTAAGCCTCTCCTCCCATTCACATGATTGTCAAGCCACTCACACCTGGACACATGGCCGGCAAGCCACACCCACAAAATAAGCCACGCCCACAGTGTGGTAGTAAAAAGTTTTTCAGCCCTTTACTGGTTTGATCTCATGATTCTTCACCTTTCTTCTACAGTATTCCTATATCTCTTCTTCTATTCTTTCATTGATATGTTCTATTATTATACCTTCTTTTCTATTATTTCTTAGATATATTTTACTATGAATATCTTCTCTATAACCTTCATCATGTATTTTACTATGTGTGTATAGATATATACCCACTAAAACCCTCATTGTGTATTGGACTAACAAAAGAAAAGAAAAGAAAAGAAAAGAAAAGGAAAGGAAAGGAAAGGAAAGGAAATAAAATGAAATAGTGAACACAAGAACAAGGGGACACAATCTGAAGTTAGTTGGGGGAAAGATCAAAGGCAACATGAGAAAGTATTATTTTACTGAAAGAGTAGTAGATCCTTGGAACAAACTTCCAGCAGATGTGGTTGGTAAATCCACAGTAACCGAATTTAAACATGCCTGGGATAAACATATATCCATTGTAAGATAAAATACAGGAAATAGTAAAAGGGCAGACTAGATGGACCATGTGGTCTTTTTCTGCCGTCAGACTTCTATGTTTCTATGTTTCTAAATAAAATAAAATAAAATAAAATAAAATAAAATAAAATAAAAAAATATAAAAAAAAATAAAAAAAATAATAAAATAAAATAAAATAAAATATAAAGAAATAAATAAATAAAATAAAATAAAATAAAATAAAATAAAATAATAAAATAAAATAAAATAAAATAAATAAATGTATATCTTCTTTTATGTACACTGAGAGCATTGGAACCAAAAACAAAGCCCTTGTGAGTCCAATCACACTTGGCCAATAAAGGATAAAAAGAAACGAAGAAAAAAACTAAGGTGTTTAATTATACTCTGAAAAATACGATACGTTGTAAATTCAGATCTGGTTCTTCATCACCCAAGATGCATCCGATAACTCATCAGTGAGCGTTTCTAGTCAGCATGAAGATCAGAGGATTTTTTAAAAATGGGTAGGCCTAGGTTATGGTTAAGGGATTTCTTCCAAAGGCTCCATTGAGGTCAAGGCCAACCCCAGTCATCATCACCAACTTCATTAAAGTTTCTCCTGCCCTCTTTTAGTCACACTGGATTTTTTTTTTAAATTCCTCCTGTGGCTTCCAAGTCTCCTGCCTGCTGAGTGCCTCCAGCCAAGCGGCAGTGATTGTAGACTAGTGAAGATGCAAGAGCTCATATTGACCTTGGCAACTTTAGAAGGAGAAAATAAACCAAGCTGGATTCTTTCTCCAGCTTGAAGAGGGAGAATCAATCTATTCTCCAAGGCAAATAAACCTTGCTTGATTCAACCTTGCTTTGAGAGTTATTACAACCCCGAAGATAGATCAAGGAGCAATGGGTGGAAACTAACCAAGGAGAGAACCAACCTAAAGCTAAGGAGGAATTTCCCGGCAGTTAGGAAAAAAGACACCAGAGGAACAACTTGCCACCAGAAGTTCTGGGTGCTCCATCATTCTTTAAAGAAGAGATTTGTTTTTATATTTTTTTAAATGATTTTTAAAGAAGAGATTTGGGCAACCATTTGTCCAAAGTGTTTGTGCAGGGGGTTGGACTAGAAGACCTCCAAGGTCCCTTCCGACTGTGCTCTCTGGTTATTCCTGTTGTTCCTCTCCGTCTGCCAAATTGGATTTCTGAAAAGTGGTTTATATTCACTTGGAAGAGGCTGCAGCCGCGCTGATGCTGAAATTGCCAAAGTTTCTATTTTGGGTTTCTGGAGAAAATCAAAATGCCAGCCAACCTGCATTACGTCCTGAAGTTCCTGGTCAGCTGGATGTCCAAGCCGAGGTCTGTAAAATTAACTTTTTAGGGGTTGCAGTCTGATGCCTGGGTTTGGTGTGGAAGTCTTAGAATCAGTATTGGGTTGCTAGCCAGTAAGGGCCACACTGAGCACTGATAGTAAAACCGGTGCAGGAAGCAAGAGAGAGAGAGAGATTTCGGCAATTTTATTTGCTTCCACGCAAGCACAGAAACCCAAAATTGGCAAAATACTGCTTGTGCGCAAATCTAAATCCAATAAGTCAATAAATCAATAAGTCAATAAGTCAATAAGTCAATTTACTTCGGAGAGGGGCGGGATACAAGTCTAATAAATTTAATAAAATTAAATTAAATTAAATAAGTAAATAGGTAAATATGTAAATAGGTAAATAGGTAAATATGTAAATAGGTAAATAGCTAAATAAGTAAATAAGTAAATAAATCTCCTTGCAAGATTTTGCTTCCTGAACATGCATAGTGTTAATATACTGCTCAAAAATAAATAAAGGGAACACTTCAACAACACTAAGTAACTCCAAGTCAATCAAACTTCTGTGAAATCAAACTGTCCACTTAGGAAGCAACACTGATTGACAGTCAATTCCACATTTATTTATTGGATTTGTATGCCGCCCCTCTCCGTAAACTCATGTTGTCAGCACGTTCAGCTTCATACAGAACAAAGTATTCAATGAGAATATTTAACTCATTCAGATTTAGGCTGGGTTCTTTGAGGGTTCCATTTATTTTTTTGAGCAGGGTATATATACACTGTTATTAATGCTTGTATAATATATATATTATATGTGTGTGTGTGTATATATATACACAGGGCAAATATATATTTACACAGGGCAAAACCCGAACTCAGAACAATCTACATATATATATATATATATATATATATATATACACATACATACATATAGATAGAATTGTCGGCTTTCAATAAAAATTAACTGCCTTGGAAATGGCCCTGGGTTGGGCCCAGAGGCAAAAAAGGAGCTGTGATGTTCCTTCAATACACTAGGGTGATTTGACACAAAAATATGTAACCCTTCCCTGGTGCAGAGCTGAAGGGATTGGATACTGTAGCCTAGAGGATAATTCTCTGCCTTACAAGGCAAAGGTTGCAGGTTCAAGTCCCAGTGAGGGTATGGCTAGCTGATGGGGCCAAAATAAGGCCGAAATAGATCTATCCTAGTCTCCCTTAATTTTCAAATTCAGCAAAAAACAAAACAAAACATATATATATATATATATATATATATATATATATATATATATATATATATATATATGAGCAGTGTAAACTAATCTAAAAACCCGATTCAAAATAGGCTAAAACATTAAAAACCAGTGCAGTGTATTTTTTTTACTGTCTTTGCTCTTTTTTTGTAACCGATATACTCTGATAATACACCGTATTCAAACTGTTTATGAATACAAATATTATTTTTTTTAAAAGGAGTGGGGTGGGGGGCAGAATGGCGAAAGTAGCATGGAGGGGGAACCCCCCCCCCAATCCTTTTTCAAATTTTTGTGTTATTGCCCACCCACTCCAAAATGAAAAGTGCCTGCAAACACTCACATCTTAATAACTGGGATGAAATGATATTATCATTACAGTACATTTGCCCCAACCTCAAACCAAGAAATAGGTCGAAATAATGAATTGGGCATATTTTTATTATTTGTTTGTTTGTTTATTAGATTTCTATGCTGCCTTTCTCGAGACAATTCTGGGCGGCCTAGAACATTATAAATAATAATTTTATAATTTATTAGATTTGTATGCCGCCCCTTTCCGAAGACTTTTTTTTAAATAAATGCAACAATATATATAAACAAATCTAAATTACTTTGAATTACTTTGCCTGTTAATGAACTACTATTGTCATTCATTGCCAGTGATAAATTATGCTGTAATAAAAACCTTGGGAAAAGTAGTTTACTGCTCACCACTCTGTCACTGGGTTGGGCTAAGAGGTCATCAACCCCTAGGACAATTCTGAACTTTTCCACATCAGTGTTTAATTTTTAATTTCCCACATAAAATCATTCCTTTTCCAGATGACATCATTTATCTCTTCACGACGAGGAATGAAATGGAATTCTCTTTTATGTTTGCGTTGGCGTTCGTTTATTCTTATAAATAAGGCAGCGGGCATATCTAAAATACTTTCCTTTTCTTATTTTCCCAGTAACGCCAATCTTGTGAGGTGGGTTGGGCAGAGAGAGAGGAGGGAGGGAGAGAGAGGGAGAGAGAAAGAGAAAGGGAGGAAGGAAGAAAGAGAGAGAGAGAGAGAGAAATAGTTTCCTTTTCTTATTTTCCCAGCAATGCCAATCTTGTGAGGTGGGTTGGGCAGAGAGAGAGGAGGGAGGGAGGGAGAGGGAGAGAGAAAGAGAAAGGGAGGAAGGAAGAGAGAGAGAGAGAGAGAGAGAGAGAAATAGTTTCCTTTTCTTATTTTCCCAGCAATGCCAATCTTGTGAGGTGGGTTGGGCAGAGAGAGGGGGGGAGAGAGAGGGAGAGAGAAAGAGAAAGGGAGGAAGGAAGAGAGAGAGAGAGACAGAAATAGTTTCCTTTTCTTATTTTCCCAGTAACGCCAATCTTGTGAGGTGGGTTGGGCAGAGAGAGAGAGGGGGGAGAGAGAGAGAGGGGAGAGAAAGAGAAAGGGAGGGAGGAAGAGAGAGAGAGAAATAGTTTTTTCACACACATTACCATTGTGGTATCCCCACAACCTTGTTATCAAAATTTGCACTCTTGGAAACCGACTCAAATGACAGTTTGTTTGTTTGTTTGTTTGTTTGTTTGTTTGTTTGTTTATTTATTTATTTATTTATTTATTTATTTATTATTTAGATTTGTATGCCGCCCCTCTCCGAAGACTCGGGGCGGCTAACGTCCTGGGATCACGTGATCCCCTTTCATGACCTTCTTTTTGGGGGGAGGGGAGATAAATTTTATATTGTTTTGCCACACCTTACACAGATTCAAATTCACATACCTCAAATTAGAATACAATACAATATAATACCAAATGCCAAATTCGTAATCCAAGTTTCCTAATTATTGATCCAGAGTCTTCGGAGAGGGGCGGCATACAAATCTAATAAATTATTATTATTATTATTATTATTATTATTATTATTATTATTATTATTCTGGTACATATCATTCATCCTGTGCTACCTCCTTTTCAAATCCTACCATCCGGATTTCAGATATTCTCCTTCGCCCTGATTTGAATTCAAAGTGCCTTTAGCTATCTCAATTTCTCGTGGCTATTTGCTGTTTATCTACCAAAACTCTGCCGTTGTGCTACAATCCATTTCTTATATTCTTAAACTCATTTTTACTTTTTAAAACATTCCTTTTATCGTAACTGCCCTTAACAAAAGAAATTTCCAAATCTCTTTATATCCCAGGAAGGAAAGAAAAGATTTTTTCCCATCAAAAGGTAGAAGCCAGATTCACTTCAACGATCCTGTTATTAACTTAAAAACTGCAGTGATTCACTTTACAGCGGTGGCAAGGGAGGTCATAAAATGGGACAAAAACCCACTTAGCAGCTGTCTTGCTCAGCCACAAGAAGTGTTAGGCTCAATTCTGGTTGTGAGTCAAAGACTACCTGCGTTCACATTCCTCTTTCGTTCTTACCACCTGTCCGCCGGGATATTTTGGGATAGAGGACAGGTTTGTTGTTCTCCCGAAGAATTCTAGACTTGTGTGCTAAAATAGGTCACTGCAATCAGGGATCCTGACAGGTGGATAACAACACCCATCCCCTCCGAGTTCCAGGCAGCTGTCTACAATTATCCAACCTGCTTTATTAAGGTAGAAGGGGAAGGTTTTTCCTGGCTGCAGGTGATGTCATTGAAGGCCACATCAGGGCTGTGTTTGATCTTGGAGGGCTGTGGGGAGATTGGGACATGGCTACGGTGGTTATGGTCATGGTGGGCATCAGTAATGGGTTAAGAACATAAGAAGAGCCCTGCTGAATCAGGCCAAAGCCCATCGAGTCCAGCATTCTGTGTCACACAGTGGCCCACCAATTGTCCTTGGGGATTTTGAGTAGAAAGAAAAGGCAAAACCCTCCCTTTCCCTTGACCATCAACAAATGGGACCCAAGGGAACCCTGCCAACATAGAGGCGGCACATGGACATCCGTTTCAATAACCACCAAAACACTTGGCATCCATGAATCTGTCTAATCCTGCCTTGAAGCTCTCCAGGCTGACAGCTGTCAGGACCTCCTCTGGAAGGGAATTCCATAAACCGACGACCCTCTGGGTGAAGAAATATTTTCCCTTTATTTGTCCTCACTTTCTTATTTACACAATTACAATATATTCAGTTCTATTTATTTATTTATTATTTATTTATTTATTGGTTTTGTATGCCGCCCCTCTCTGCAGACTCGAGGCGGCTAACAACAGTGGTAAAACAACATGAACAATCCAAGTAATAAAAACAACTAAAAACCCCTTATTATAAAAAACCAAACATACTCACAAACATACCATGCATAACTTGTAATAGCCTAGGGGGAAAGGATAACTTAACTCCCCCATGCCTGGCGACAAAGGTGGGTCTTAAGTAATTTGCAAAAAACAAGGAGGGTGGGGGCTGTTCTAATATTTGGGGGGAGTTGGTTCCAGAGGGCCGGGGCCACCACAGAGAAGGCTCTTCCCCTGGGGCCCGCCAAACGACATTGTTTGGTTGACGGGACCCGGAGAAGACCCACTCTGTGGGACCTTATCGGCCGCTGGGATTCGTGCGGTAGAAGGCGGTTCCGGATGTATTCTGGCCCAATGCCATGTAGGGCTTTAAAGGTCATGACCAACATTTTGAATTGTGACCGGAAACCGATCGCCAGCCAGTGCAGGCCGCGGAGTGTTGCAGAAACGTAGGCGAATCTATTGCATATATAATTGTGATTGTGTAAATAAAAACAGTAATATGGTGAAATGTATACATTTACATTTACATATTTAATGGATTGAACCTCTTATTATGTAAACAGTATATATTTCTTCCATTTTATTTAAATGAACCTCTTTCTCTCTTTCGGTTTCCACTAACACGTCTCTCTCTGTGGCCGCTTAGAAGGTCCATTTCTTGAAGCAACCTTCCTTTTTATGAAGGTTATTCTGGGTTACCATCAGCCCAAAGGTATCGAAACAGCAGGAAGCTGAATTCAAGGAGAAACCCCCCAGGTAAACAATGGGGAAACAGACTCTGACAAAGCCCAAATGAGATCATTTACAATCACCCGGGCAAAAGGGTAGAGATGAAGTCACCACATTGAACTTGACGCCCGGTGACTTCAAAGATAAGCCCGTGAGGCTTTTTCGGAATAAAAATAGAAGTGCTTCTCCACCATTCTTTGTTGGAACAATAAAAAGCCCGGGACAACAATTTTAAGTCCGACAGTTGGACTGGTCTTGCAGGAACAACACTTTTGTTTGGCAGTGAAGGGCTGCAAAAAAATTTACTCCCACACTGTGGGCGTGGCTTATTTTGTGGATGTGGCTTGGTGGCCATGTGACCAGGGGGAGTAGCTTGATGGTCATGTGACTGGGGGGGGCTTAAAGGTCATGTGACTGGCTTAAAGGTGGCCAACTTGATGTCACTTACATCAAGGGTTTGGGTTAGGGTTAGGGTGCTTGGCCTCTCCTCGCCTCAAAGAGATACAATTTCCCTCTCTATTTACTATTACTGAACATCCAAAATGTAGTATTTAATTCTATGTATATATGCCTTATGAGTACATACGTATTACACACAGGCACACAAAAATATACATTATCTACTATATAGAATAGAATAAAATAGAATAGAATAGGAGAAATTAGGATGGAATGGAATGGAATGGAATAGAATTTTGTTGGCCAAGTGTGATTGGACACACAAGGAATTTGTCTTGGTGCAGATGCTCTCAGCGTACATAAAAGAAAAAGATACATTTGTCAAGAACCGTGACCAGGTTCTTAAGTAGAAAAGTTCGTAAGAAGAAGCAATTTTCCCCATAGGAATCAATGTAAAAGCAAATAATCCGTGCGATTGGGGAAACCACAGGGAGGGTGGAGGCCCTGTTTCCTCCCAAGAGATTCCTAAAGAGGCCCCACGGAGGCTTCTCCCTGCCTTTTCCGGCCCTGTTTCCTCCCAGGAGATTCCTAGAGGGGCCCCATGGAGGCTTCTCCCCACCCTTTCCGGTTACAGTTTTGGAGGCTTCAACACCTGGTTCTTATTTAGAAAAGTTTGTAAGTAGAAGCGTTCTTAGGTAGAGGTCCCACTGTATTGTCTTCTATCAGTAATCGTGGTTCTGTTGAACTAGCCCATCTTGATCTATACCATTTTGGGAAAGACAGAAAAAAAACCCACTCAGTTTTCTTTCTGGCTGAAAAAAACGCCTAAGGTCTCAGCCATTCACTGACTCTCCTCTTACTAATTTATGTGTCATTTACTACAGGAAGTTTTGTTTTCTCGTCCTCCTCCTCCTTTTTTCTTTTTTTCTGCTCCATGGATTCATGTTTTGCTAAGCAGCAGAGCAGAAATATTCTTCCTTATTTCCTGATTGTCCGTTTATTTATTTATTTTTCCAAGTACGTATCGGTGGTATACAAAGATATAACAATGTTTATATACATGGGATGGGTTCTAATAAGAGGGAAACTTTAGGAGAGGGACGGTAGGTACCCTGGTGCGCTTATGCACGCTCCTTACTGAATCGGGTGAGGTCAACAGTGGATAGTCTAAGGGTATATGCAGAAAAACAAAAAATCGCCAAAATCGGTGCATGCTGAAAAGCAAAAAATCATCAAAATCTCACATGCATGCATGTCTCCCTGAGCATGCATGCATGCGCAGAAGCAAAAGTACACTGGGATGCATGCATGCGCACCCAGGACAATCGAAGCCGTGTGCGCAGCACATTGGTTGCAGCAAAAATGGCGAATCTGCCACAAGCGAAATCTCACGTGAGGACACTCTTGCGCACGAGATTTTGCTGATTTTCAGCAATTTCTTTGCTTCCGTTTATGCGCAGAAGAAAAAAAATGTCAAAGATGGTGAAATCTCACACGTGAGAGCATCCTCACATGAGATTTTGATTGCTGCTCATGCGCAGAAGCAAAATCTCATGTGTGCACCCATGTGCATGTATCGGGGCACGGAAATTTGTGTGCATTTCAACTTCCGCCACCGGAACCCTGATCCCAACCATACCGGCTGTAACTCGTGCAAAGTTATGCATATCGGGGCAAAGAATTATATCTACCAACCGATGGGGACCAAACTTTCTGAGACAACCCAAGAAAGGGATCTTGGGGTTTTGGTGGACAGCTCAATAAAGATGTCAACCCAGTGCGCAGCAGCAGCAATTAAAAAAAGCAAATTCCATGCTTGGCATGATTAGGAAGGGAATCGAAAATAAGTCGGTAAGCGATGCATTGCCTCTGTACAAATCGATGGTGAGACCACACTTGGAGTACTTGCAGGGGTGGGCTCCAGCCGGAACTCCCAGAACCATGGTTCCGCTGTGGAAAGCGGAGCTCGTAGGTCCGTTCCAGTTCCAGCTGCTCGTGTACGAGAAGCCGAAGCGATTCCGGTAAAAAATTATCAGTTTTTTGGTTCCGCGCATGCACGGAACCAAAGAAGCTGGCAATTTTTACTGCCAGAAAGATGCCCGTGCACCGTTCCAGCTGCTGCCCATCTCTAGCCGCACCATGCGGGCAGTGTCCCTGTAAGGTAAGGATCGGGCAGGGTGCTCGCAGCGTGGCACGGCGGGCGGGAGTGTGTGGTGGTGGGGAGCCGATGCCACGAGAGGCGCAGAGGCAGGCAGGGCAGGCAAAAGGCGGCCGGCAGCTGCAGGCAGATACTGCTACAACAGGAAGGAAGGAAGGAAGGAAGGAAGGAAGGAAGGAAGGAAGGTGTGTGGATGGGAGAGAGAAGAAGGAAGGAAGGAAGGTGTGTGGATGGGAGAGGGAAGAAGGAAGGAAGGAAGGTTGGAAGGAAGGAAGGAAGGAAGGAAGGAAGGAAGGAAGGAAGGAAGGAAGGAAGGAAGGAAGGAAGATGTATGGATGGGAGTGTGGAAGAGATGGATGGATGGATGGATGGATGGAGGAGAGAAGGAGGGAAGGCAGGCAGGCAGGCAGGAAAGAAAGAAAGAAGGAAATAAGGAAAGAAAGAAAGAAAGAAAGAAAGAAAGAAAGAAAGAAAAAAAGAAAAAAAGAAAGAAAGAGGAACCTGGTCAATTTTCATTCCAGCCTTGTCACCCCTCCTTCCTTTCCAAGCATTTAAAACTTTAAAGGCTTTCTCTTCCAGTCATGCGAAACCCTCCACATCGCGGGCACATTAAAAAAAACAGAAGACGAGTGATGTTTTAATTGGCTAATTGAGAGACACTTGGTAATATCCCACATGAAATTTTATAAGCTCTTTAAAAGATTAATTCTTTCTGGTTTCCATTGTTTCCCGGGCAATTACATTTGACAGGTTTCCCCTCACTATCCCGTTTAATCTCTGGGATTCCTCACTGCAAAAATGCAAGGAGAGAAAAAAAAAAGGCCAGATGAATAAAAGAAATAAAGAAAAACTCAATAGAAACTACCGACACGGTAACAATTATCTTAGGCACCTGTTCGACGGCCTTAAGAGAAGCTCAGGGGCTTCTTTTGATAGTAATAATAATAATTTGTAGACACACCCGGAGTAGCTAAACTACTCCGAACTGCTGAGAACTCTAGGGAATCAATGTTTGACTTTTGAGTGGCAGGTTGTCCATCTCTCTCCTTGGTATAAATCCTTTAAATCGGTTCACACAAACTTTTGATGCTGTCAGGTTTGTTAAAATGTCTGTAGAGATTCTCAATCAGGCCCAGGTCATGGCCTTTAAAGAATATGTCTGAGCAGCAGCACAGGTGAGAAGCACCTGGGTGTATTGGTAGATCACAGATCAAACATGAGTCGACAGTGTGAAGCAGCTGCAAAAAAGGCAAACACAATCATAGGATGCATCAAGAGGAGCATAGAATCTCATTCACATGAAGTTATTATTCCTCTCTACAATACAGTGGTACCTCGAGATACGAGTTTAATTCGTTCCGGACCTGGGCTCTTAAGTCGAGCAGCTCTTATCTCGAACGACTTTTCCCCATAGGAATTAATGTAAATAATTTTAATTGGTTCCAGCCCTCAAAAAACTCACAAAGTTAGCCTAAATTATGCAGAAAGACATGTTTTTAATGAAGAAATGTACATGTACATGTACATATAAATGAATAATGAAGTTTCTTTCACTTAACTTGTAAACTTTCTTAAACTTTTAAATTTACATATGTTCAACTTCTCTGCCACCCAATCCTGTAGGACAGAGGTCCCCAACCCTTTTTGCACCAGGGACCGGCTTTAAGTGATCAAGAGAGGAATGGGTGAATGAATGGATGGAGGGTGGGAAGGAAGGAAGGAAAGAGGGAAGGGATAGGAACAGAGGAAGGAAGCAAGGAAACTTATGAAAGGGGAGAGTAAGAGAGGAATGAGTGAAGGGAGGGAGGGAGGGAAGAAGGTGGGAAGGAGAAAGAAAAGAAGAAATAGAGGAAGGGAAGGTAAAAGAGAGAAAGAAAAAGAGCAAGAAAGAAAGAAAGAAAGAAAGAAAGAAAGAAAGAAAGAAAGAAAGAAAGGGGGAAGGGACAGGAACAGAGGAAGGAAGGAAGGAAACTTATGAAAGGGGAGAGTAAGAGAGGAATGAGTGAAGGGAGGGAGGGAGGGAAGAAGGTGGGAAGGAGAAAGAAAAGAAGAAATAGAGGAAGGGAAGGTAAAAGAGAGAAAGAAAAAGAGCAAGAAAGAAAGCTGCAAGCACCCCCCCGAGCCCCCCAGGCCGGCTGCAACCTTTTAAAACACGCGCGCCGCTTCGCAGCTGTTTCCTGAAGCCGAACGCGGAAGTTAGCGTTTGGCTTCAGGAGACAGCTCCTTGGCGCTTGTATCTCGAATTTGGGCTTGTAAGTAGAACAAAAATATCTCTCCCCTCCCAGCTCTTATCTCGAGTTGCTCTTAAGTAGAGCAGCTCTTATGTCGGGGTTCCACTGTACTTTGGTACAACCACACTTGGAATGCTGTGTTCAGTTCTGGAGGGCCCAATTTAAAAAGGACATTGATAAACTAGAGCAAGTTCAAAGGAGAGTTACAAGGATGGTGAGTGGTCTGGAAACCACGTCCTATGAGGAACAGTTAAAGGATCTAGGGATGTTTAGTCTGCAAAGGAGAAGACTGAGAGGAGACTTGATAGCTGTCTGCAAATATCTGAAGGGCTGTCACTAGTGATGGGCGAACCCAACGGTGTTTGGGTTCGGCAAGTTTGGCCGAATTTTACGCAAAATTCGGCCGAACCGGAACCGAACCCGAACTCGAATCCAAATGGGGAATCCCTCCCATGAAGAGATTCCTGGGGTGGAGCTTTGACGTCACCGGCAGGTTGCTAAGGACGCCAAGGTGATCACTTCCTGGATTCCATGGAATCCAGGAAGTGATCACCTTGGCATCCTTAGCAACCTGCCGGTGACGTCAAAGCTCCGAGCGCCGAACACAACCCTGAACTTTGCCCGAAGTTTGGAAAAATTTCGGGTTCGTGTTCAGCATACCGAACACCGCAAAATTCAATACGGACCCAAATTGTGCGGGTTCAGTTCACCCATCACTAGCTGTCACAGAACAGAGGGATCAGCATTGTTCTCATTAGCACATGGAAGGACTAGAAACAATGGAATGAAACTGCAAGGGAGTAGATTTAGATGAGATAGCAGAAAAAACTTTCTAACGATAAGGGTGATAAACCAGTGGAACGGTTTGCCGCAGGAGGTGGTGGGCTCACCTTCACTGGAGGTCTTCAAACAGAGACTGGACAGTCATCTTTCTGGGATGGTTTAATGTATCCTGCATTGAGCAGGGGGTTGGACCCGATGACCCTCGAGGTCCCTTCCAACTCTATGATTCCATGATTCCATGATTCCATGATTCCATGATTATGATTCCATGATTCCATGATTCCATGATTATGATTCCATGATTCTATGATTCTATGATTCTATGATTCTATGAACACTCACTAAATCAACTGTTAGAGTAAGTCGAGGACTACCTGTAGTATCTCTGCTCTTCTCAGTATCTGAACCAGTACGGGGATTAAAAGTAAGGATTTGAGTGGGCTGTCTGCCTCCTCCGATGTGTTATCCTGCTCTAGTTTTACATACAAGCAGATGGAGGATGCAAGCAGATTGGCTGGACTTTGAGCAATCTTCAAAAGGTTGTAAACAAGCTAATTCAAGAAGCTCCTGGCCGTGTCAGCTTTTTGCACAAGAGATACAAAGCTCACTTCGGTTGCAATCTCATCCCGCTGGGTTGCAAGTGAAACTGGAAAGAGATATGGGTGTCCCTTTGTACTGATGTCTTAGATAAGTGACAGGCTGGTGTGGGATGGTTGGGGTGGTGTAAGAATAGGAAGTAACGCGCAAGTCACACTAGTAGCTGGATACCCATGCTTCGCTACGAAAGGATGAGATCGGGCTTGATAAATTGACAGTTAAAGCTTGAAAATTAATGAGTAGTTATGATTGGCCTTGATACATTGGTACTTAAAGCTTGAAAAATTATGTAGAATGTGTAACTCCTTAGCATCGGAAGGTGTTAATATAAGGCAACTGGCAGTTGGAACAGAGTTCTTTTCAGGTGGGGAGGGAGAGTAGAATGTCTAACTCTTTATCATCAGTGGGTGTTAATACAAGTCAACTGGCAGTTGGAACAGAGTTCTTTTCAGGCGGGGAGGGGGAGTAGAACATCTAACTCCTTAGCATCAGAGTGTGTTAATGTAATGCAACTGGCAGTTGGAACAGAGTTCTTTTCAGGTGAGGAGGGGGAGTAGAACATCTAACTCCTTAGCATCAGAGTGTGTTAATATAAGGCAACTTGCGCGGAAGCAAAAAAAATCACAAAAATTTCACACACACACGCATCCCCTCACAAGATTTTGCTTCCTGTGCATGTGCAGAAGCAAAATCTCACTCGGACACATGCATGTACCCACAGCAGAAGCAATGTTGCGCATGCAGCACACCGGTAGTTGCAGAATCGGGAATCTGTCCCTGGCACTTGGGATATTCCAGATGTTGCCTAACTCACTGCAACACTTTCTGTTTTTGTTCCACTTTGGACGTCTCGGTAGGAAAGAGAGAGCTCCATCTCGTGAGGAGTGGTCATAGCTCCAGGGTTTTTTATTTTCTCCATAGGTATGTCTTTCTCCAGCTTCAGCTCAGTGGATTTAATATGTTTGCTTTGTTTTAAGTAATGAACCATTACGAGTGGATGGATCAGTTTGGAGAAATTACCCCTCTTGGAACTGGTTCTCCCACTTCCTGCTTGGCACATCAAATATTCGTCGAGGAAAATAATCTTTCTACGTGCAGTAACTTTGCTTTCCATTCTAAGACACCAACAAGTTACATGTAGCCAGTAACAGGTTTATTCTATTTTATTTTGTTTGTTTTGTCAAGTATGTATTGGTGGTATGCAAAGATATAATAATATTTATATACATGAAACTATTAAAGGAGAAACATTAGGACAGGGGACGGAAGGCACTCTGGTGCACTTACGCACGCCCCTTACTGACCTCTTAGGAATCGGAAGAGGTCAACAGTGGATAGTCTAAGGGTAAAGTTTGGGGAGTTGGTTCCAGAGGGCCGGGGCCGCCACAGAGAAGGCTCTTCCCCTGGGGCCCGCCAAATGACATTGTTTAGTCGACGGGACCCAGAGAAGGCCAACTCTGTGGGACCTTATCGGTCGCTGGGATTCGTGCTGTAGCAGGCGGTTCTGGAGGTAATCTGGTCCAATGCCATGTAGGGCTTTAAAGGTCATGACCAACTTACTTACTACCCCCCACTACCCTTGTGGGGCAGCAACCCATTACTGCCTGTACTCATCATATAAACCAGCCCCCAACCTTTTGGGCCCCAGGGACCGGTCCCATGGAGAGTGGATTTTCCATGGACCGGCGGCGATGTGGTTTCATGTGCTGCCTGCATTCCATGGATGGGGCTTCCCTTGTTTGCGTGGCCAGGTTTCTACCACGCCGTTGATCAGTGGTGCACAGTCCACGGATGGGGGTTGGGGATCCCCGATATAAACATTACATCCTGCAGCCCTTTCTGTGAAAAAGCCATACAATAAAAAAAATAACTGCTTCTCCTATCATAAAAAAACAGGCTGAGTCATAAAAATAGAAAGAAAGATCATAAAATGCCACAGCTGCAAGAGGAAGGTTTCGCTATTGTGTCCACACCCTTGCTCCGTGCAGAAACAAGGTCCTTTGGGAAGAAATATCCACCTGGTTTAGTTCTAAGGAGAGACCAAGGAGAGATGTATCAAAAGTCTCCTTCTGGTTGAATTTGACCCTAAGTAACAATTATTTCTTTCTCTTTCTTTCTTTCTTTCTTTCTTTCTTTCTTTCTCCCCTTCCTCTTCCTCTTCCACTTCCTCCTCCTCCTCCTCTTCTTCTTTTTCTTCTTCCTCCTCCTCCTCTTCTACTACTACTTCTTCTTCGTCTCCTCCTCCTCTTATTATTCTCCTTCCTCTTCTTCTCATTCTCTTCCTCCTCTTGTTCTTCCTTTCTTCCTCATTTCTTCTTCCTCTTCCTATTCTCCTACCCTCTTCTTCTTCTCCTTCTTCCTCTTCCTCTCCTTCTCTTCCTCCTCCTCCTCCTATTCTCCTCTCCCTCCTCCTCCTCTCCTTCTCCTCTTCTCCTTCCTCTTCTCCTCCTCCTCCTCCTCCCTTCTGTCCTTCCTTCCATTTCTTCTTCCTCTTCCTCTTCCTCTTCCTCTTCCTCTTCCTCCTCCTCCTCCCATTGCTTTCTTCCAGGATGTGTTTTCAACTCCTAGGACCTAGGGCAAGCTAGAGTTCTGAACTTCTCTGAGGATCTTCTATCTGAGCACTAATCAGGGGCTATATCGCACTTTACTGGTGATGAATTAGGTCCTTTATAACAGTTGAAGTCCTGAAGGGACATGTGATTTAGGGAGTTCAGACAGAGGAAGATGATGTTTATGATGATGATGGAGATGATGATAATGATGTTGTCTATTCAATCGAGTCCAAGCCTTGGCGATTCTGTGGGCCAAATCTCTCCCCATCTCCTGATCATGCGCTACTTCTTTGAGTTGTTCTATGCTCTGGCTGACGTCGGCAACGATACTGTCCAGCCAGTGAGATTTGGTTCATTTTTTGCTCCCAGGAGGTGCCGGGAGGCCTACTAGGCCCAAAACGGGGCATGGGAGTGCAGTGCACTACACGTCCATCATGGCCCTTTTTTTGCTCCCAAGGAGGTGCCTACTAGCCCCAAAACGGGGCACCTGGGTACGGTGTACTACATCCCCCCGCCCATGGCTCATTTTTGCTCCCAGGTGGGTGTAGGATGGCCCACTAGGCCCAAAACCGGCTTACTAGGCCCAAAATGAAGCATAGGGGGATGTGGTGCGCTACCTCCCCCTGTGGCCCATTTTTGCTCCCAGGGGGCTACAGCGAGGCCTACTAGGCCCAAAATGGGGCAGCAGGATACGGTGTACTACAAACCCCCCCCCCCCATGGCCCCTTTTTGCTCCCAGGAGGGTGCAGGGAGGCCTACTAGGCCCAAAATGGGGCAGCAGGATACGGTGTACTACAAACCCCCCCCATGGCCCCTTTTTGCTCCCAGGAGGGTGCAGGGAGGCCTACTAGGCCCAAAATGGGGTGTGGGGGTGTGGTGCACTACGCCTCCCCCATGGCCCATTTTTGCTCCCGGGTAGGTGCAGGGCGGCCTACTAGGCCCAAAACAGGACACGGGTGTGTGTGTGGGTGTGTGTGTGTTTGTGTATGTGTGTGCGGTGTGCTACACCTGCCCCCCTCCTTGTGGCCCATTTTTGCTCCCAGGGGATGCAGGAGGCCGAGTGCTGCTTGTCACACACCCATGGCCACGCCCACCATGGCCACGCCCACCCAGCCAGACATTAGGGCCAAGAACCAGTTGTTAAAATATTTGAATCCCACCACTGGGGTTTCCTGGAATCTGCCTGGAATCCGTTTCCCTCGACCTGCGTCTGATTGGGAAGGGGAGACGTTTAGCATGCAAAGCGTGGGGTCCTCCTGCCTTGCGCTGCCACGGCCCCTCCCTGGCAGAAGATATAAATTCCCCGACATAAATCTGAAATGCGCAGAAGGACGTGCAGGGCTCCACTCCCCACACCAGCCACATGGAAATAAATCAGGCAGCCCTGGCAAAGGCGGCTGGGCTTGGTGAGCTGCAGCCAAAGGTGTGCAAATCACCGCCTGCGAAATGAAGTGTGCTGGCAAGGAGAAAAGGAGACCTAGAGACTGGCTTTCGTTTCATTTTTTTTTTTTTTTGCTTTGGCGCTTCTCCATTTATCACCAGGCACCGAACAGGGAGAGGGAGGGAGGTGGAGGGAGGGGAGAGAGAGAGGGAGGGAGGGAGACAGAGGGAGACAGAGGGAGAGGGAGAAGGAGGGAGGGAGAGAGACAAGGATCGAGGGAGACAGAGACAGAGAGAGGGAGACAGGGAGAGAGGGGGAGGGAGGGAGAGAGACAGAGAGAGAGGAAGGGAGGGAGGGAGACAGAGAGAGAGGGAGGGGAAGGGAAAGAGACAGGGAGGGAGGGAGAGACAGAGAGATATAGAGAGAGGGAGGGGGGAGGGAGAGACAGACACAGAGAAAGAGAGGGAGAGAGAGAGAGAGACAGAGACAGAGACAGTCAGAGTTGAGGGGAAGAGAGGGAGGGAGAGAGACAGAGAAAGAGAGAGAGGGATGGAGGGAGAGAGACAGAGACACAGAGAGTGATCGAGAGGAAAGGAGGGAGGGAGAGAGTCAGAAACACAGAGAGAGACAGAGAGGGAGGGAGGGAGACAGAGACATAGAGGGAGAGGAAGGGAGACAGAGAGAGAGGGAGGGAGGGAGAGACAGAAACACAGAGAGAGATCAAGAGGAAGGGAGGGAGGGAGAGAGGGAGAGAGACAGACAGAGAGGGAGGGAGACAGAGACATAGAGGGAGAGGAAGGGAGACAGAGAGAGAGGGAGGGAGGGAGAGACAGAAACACAGAGAGAGATCAAGAGGAAGGGAGGGAGGGAGAGAGGGAGAGAGACAGACAGAGAGGGAGGGAGACAGAGACATAGAGGGAGAGGAAGGGAGACAGAGAGAGAGGGAGGGAAGGAGGGAGAGAGAAAAAGACAGAGGGAGAGAAAGAGAAGGGTTATTCTCAGTTCACAGGGATGGAGCACCCATAAGAACAACAAGAGAAAGGGTAAAAAAGAAATAGATTCGATCTCTCTTACAAAGGATACTGTCAGGTCCCTCTGAAAGGAAAACCGCCTTATGGACTTTTATTTATATTTCTCTGGGCTTCCAGGCGGGCGAAGTTGCCCAGCTGCCGTAAATCTGAAGCAGTGCAGTAGCTCTTGGCAGGGAATGTGAAACGCATGGCTTTGGCAGAGTTCCCGGCAAGGATGCCCAAGGAAAGGGAAGACAGATTTAGTTTGGAGCTAAGCTCCAGGCTGCTTGAAGATGGATTCAATCCTGAACAGTGGGTCGTTTCTAATACAAATAGATCTCAGCTGGTGGTGGGTTTAGATTTTTTTTTACTACCACTTCTGTGGGCGTGGCTCGATCAGCATTGCGGGGGAAGGATACTGCAAAATCCCCATTCCCTCCCCACTCCAGGGGAAAGATACTGCAATATCCCCATTCCCTCCCCACTCCAGGGGAAAGATACTGCAAAATCCCCATTTCCTCCCCATTTCAGGGGAAGGATACTGCAAAATCTCCATTTCCTGAATTAATTGTCGTAAGTCGAGGACCATGTGTACTTCTCAAAGCACAGTCCCCAGAATTGGATACAATACTTAAGATGGGGTCTGACCAATGCAAAATAGAACAATCATTTCTTGTGTTTTAGATAGAAATTGCTCTTCCCTTAATGCAGTATAGAATACAGTAATACCTCGTCTTACGAACTTAATTGGTTCCCGGAGGAGGTTCGTAAGGCGAAAAGTTCGTAAGACGAAACAATGTTTCCCATAGGAAACAATTTAAAATCAATTAATGCGTGCAAGAAACACCCCCCCCCCCCCCCGCAAAAATGGTGCTCCGCTGGGCAGTGCCACCCGGCTGTCGCCTTTTGAAACAGCCGGGGGGCTTCTCGGCGTCCTCCCGAACTTGAATGCCAAACCCGAACTTTTGCTGAACTTCCGGGTTTGGCGTTCGGGAGCCTGCCGAGAAGCTCTGCCGCCCGGCTGTCGCCTTTTAAAACAGTCGGGGGGCTCCTCATCCTTCCTGGCCAGCCGAAACATGGACTCTAGGAAGGACGTCTTCGTGACGTCAAAGCTCCACCCATGGAATTCCCTATTGGGATTCCCCACCTCCGTTTGAGCCTCCCGACCGGCCGACAGCTTCGCGGCTCTTTTGCAAAGCTGACAGCCGGGCAGCGGGGCTCCTCAGTGTTCTCCTGAACCTGAACGCCAAACCTGAACTTTTGCCGAACTTCTGGGTTCAGCATTCGGGAGAACGCCGAGAAGCCCCCCGGCTGTTTCAAAAGGCGACAGCCAGGCGGCGGGGCTTCTCGGCGGCCTCCCGAACATCAAACCCAGAAGTTCGGCAAAAGTTCGGGTTTGGTGTTCAGGTTCGGGAGGACGCCAAGAAGCCCCCCGGCTGTTTCAAAAGGCGACAGCCGGGCGCTGGGGCTTCTCGGCAACCACCTGAACCCAAACTTTTGCCGAACTTCCAGGTTTGGCATTCAGGCGGTGGGTTCGTAATACGGAAAAAGTTCGGAAGAAGAGGCAAAAAATTTCCAAACCCCGGGTTCGTATCTCAGAAAGTTCGTATGACGAGCGGTTCGTATCACGAGGTACCACTGTACAGTAGGATAGGATAGGATAGGATAGAATATAGGATAGGATAGAATAGAATAGAATAGAATTTTTTATTGGCCAAGTGTTTATTGGACACACAAGGGATTTGTCTTTGGTGCATATGCTCTCAGTGTACATTAAACAAAAGTTACATTTGTCAAGAATCATAGGGTACAACATATTGAAAGTTAAACACTTAATGTAGTCTATAACTGCAATTATTATTTTTTTCGGTCCTATCATCCGGCTAACCCATATTCAGTTCATAATTCGTTATTATTCCAAGATCTGTTTACAAGCCAAATGTTTCCCATCCTCTACATGTGCATTTAATTTCTGATTTCTAAGCACAGCTTTCGTTCGCAATGTGATTCCCATCTTCCAAGGCAAGCATTGTGGTTGAATGTTCCCTGGGACTAGTTTTTGAAGTTATCTACGCGCTAATTATCGTGTCATGCTGCCACCCACACCTAACTCGCTTGCTAATCAGAATATTTGAGAGTGCTTTGCAGAATTCAAGATACATTATGCTTACAGCATTTCCACCATCCATTTAGGAAATTAACCAATTTAAAGATGAGATAAAGCTGGATCCGGTAAGGCTTGCACTCAACTCAAATCCATGAAAATCTCGGCTAATTATGCCCTTGTTGTCAATCTGCTTACAAATCAGTCTCTTTTATGATCTGTTTTTGAATCTTGCCAGAGTTTCCAAGATCTTTCTTTCCATCTTTCAAGAAAATTGGGACAAGATAAGCGCTTGTCATCTGGCACTTTGCTAATTTCCCGAGATTTCTCAAAAGATTGGACAGGGAATCTTTGACTTAACGGCCATAAGTGAGGCCCAAAATTTACGTTTGGCTGAGTGAAATTGTGATTTTTTTCCCCCCCCTTCTTCCCATTTTACCACCTTCCTTGCCACAGCTGTTAAGTGAATAACTGCAGGTGTTAAGTTAGTAACGACACCGTTGTTAAGTGAATCTAGTTTTCCCGTTGGCTTTGCTTGCCAGAAGGACGCAAAAGGGTATCACTTGACTGGAGGACCAGGGGTGCTTTCTACGTTTCTGTGTTCTTTCTGCGCCAGCTCAGGAAGCTCAAACTGCCCAAGGAGCTGCTGGTACAGTTCTACAGAGGAATCACTGAGTCTGTCATCTGCACCTCTATAACTGTCTGGTTTGGTGCTGCAACCCAACAGGACCGACACAGACTTCAGAGGAGAATCAGAACTGCAGAAAAAACAATCGCTGCCAACTTGCCTTCCATTGAGGACCTGTATACTGCACGAGTCAAAAAGAGGGCGGGGGGAAATATTTACTGACCCCTCACATCCTGGACACAAACTATTTCAACTCCTACCCTCAAAACGTCGCTACGGAGCATTGCACACCAAGACAACTAGACACAAGGACAGTTTTTTTCCGAACGCCATCACTCTACTAAACAAATAATTCCCTCAACACTGTCAGACTTTCTAGTAAATCTGCACTTCTATTCTACTAGTTTTTCTCACCATTCCTAACACCCATTTCCTCCCATGTTGATTGTATGACTGTAACTTGTTGCTTGTATCCTAAGATTTTGCTTCTTCATTGCTTATTTGACCCCTATGACAATCATTAAGTGTCGTACCACATGATTCTTGACAAATGTATATTTTATTTTATGTACGCTGAGAGCATATGCACCAAGACAAATTCCTTGTGTGTCCAATCACACTTGGCCAATAAAATTCTATTCATTCTATTCAGTACTGGGTTGCTAGCTGTGTACCAGTAGGGAAAATGGAGCTTGCGCGTGAGATTTCGGCAATTTTTTGCTTCCGCGCATGTGTGGAAGTAAAAAAATTGCTGAAATCTCTCGCACACGCATCCCCTTGCGATATTTGGCTTCCAGATCAGCATCCCGTTGCTAAAATTTTGGAAGTCCAACCTTAACCTGAGCTAAACAGACATAGACGTAAACACAATGAGAATTTTAGTAGATTCGTCAGGGCGAACCTATGGCATGCGTACCACAGTCAGCACACAGAGCCATATCTGTGGGCATGCGAGGTGTCGACCTATGTCAGTTTCATCACGTATGTGCATTCCGGCCAGCTGATTTTCAGCATTCCAGAGGGCAGGGGGGAGGCTGTTTTTACCCTCCCCAGGCTTTAGAAAAGCTTCTGGAGGGTGTGGATATGTTCGTCCCCAAACTGGCTCTTTTGGCAGCATGGGGCTGCCATCTTGTTGTTTCTCTCAGCGCTACCATCTTGTTTTTTCTCTCAGTGCTGCCATCTTTTTTTTTCTCTCAGTGCTACCATTTTGTTGTTTCTCTCAGTGCTACCATTTTGTTGTTTCTCTCAGCACTGCCATCTTGTTTTTTTCTCTCAGTGCTACCATTTTGTTGTTTCTCTCGGCGCTGCCATCTTGTTTTTTTCTCTCAGCGCTGCCATCTTGGTTTTTTCACTCCCCAGGCTTCAGGAAAGCCTCTGGAGTTTGTGGATGGTGAAAAACAGACCCAACGGGCCTACTGGAAGTTCAGAAGCCTGGGGAAGGTGAAAAGTGGGTCTACCGGAAGTTCATTTCTGAACTTCTGGGTGAGCCGTTGGGCCTGTTTTTCGCTATCCACAGGCTCCAGAGACTTTCCTGAACCATGGGGATGGGGAAAAACAACCCAATGGGCCTACCAGAAGTTCGGAGGCTTCAGTGAAGTCTGTGTGCATGCGCAGAGGGGCATCACATACACACATGCGCCCTTTTGGCACCTGAGCAATAAAACATTCGCCATCACTGGTATAGATAGCACCATTTCTAAACAGGTGGACGTAGGGATACAAGTTTGGCCTCGAATGCATAGAATTATGTAATATCCTCGGAGTCCTCGGAGAGGGGCGGCATACAAATCTAATAAATTATTATTATTATTATTATTAGTAGTAGTAGTAGTAGTAGTAGTATTGGTATTAGTATTATTACCCTGTTTCCCCGAAAATAAGACGTACCCCAAAAGTAAGGCATGTCAGAGGTTTTTCAGAATTTGCTAATATAAGGCACCCCTCGAAAATAAGGCGTAGTCAAGTTTACATACGGTATGGTGGAAAAACATACGGTACCATTCAAAGCTGTTCATAGTGGTACCGTAATTATGTGGCGTCCCCTGCTGGCCCCTTCCATCGCTTTGTACCGTTCAGTACAGCAGACACAATCTGCTGCTGTCTCACCGCCATTACAGTCTCCACTACAGTGCATAGACTGTAGCTCCTCTGGTGGCCGGAAGCTGCAATAGCGGGAGTATACCGTTGTACCATATAAGTGCCGTCGTTTGTGTGTGTGGGTGCCATACTGACAGGTACCGTACCGTAATCATTGTAACGTACGGTACACTTTCTTTGGGGGTGTCAGCTTTTCTACCTGTGAATTTGTCTTATTTGAGAAATACAAGGCACCCCCCCAAAAAATAAGACGTAGCACAACTTTTGGAGCAAAAATTAATATAAGACAGTGTCTCATTTTCGGGGAAACACGGTAGTATTATCAATAATAATAATAACAACAACAACAACAACAATGATAATAATAATAATAATAATAATAATATACAGTAAAAGCTTTTTCCCATGATTGGGGTGTAAGGCTGAATAAAACCTGCCTTTGTTTATTCAGATTAATCTTATTCCGATGCACAACATTTCTGCTTGCAAGGAGTAGCCGGTGTGGGAATGTTTCTCCTTTCAATCATGGCTTTTTATTTTTTATTTTTAATCTTGGGCAAATTGAACAGATATAGGATAGGCTGATATCCAACAGCTTAGTTCATTCACATCCAGAAGAGATACAGTGGGAGAGGCCTTGTTTGATAGTGTTGAAAGATAGTCAGCTATTTTTTTTAAAAAAATGATGTCAGCATAACAATCACCACTTATTCATCTAATTTATTTGGGCTATAGGGCTTTCTCAAGCGAGTTTTGCAGAAGGCAGCAGAATAGGGGAGTGAGTGAGTCTGGTTTTCAACCAAGGCCGGTCCCCAAATTCCATAATTTGAGGTTGAGGTGGCTAGAAAACAAATAGCACAAGCGGTTCTTGAACCTTTGCAGTCGGTTGTTTGTTTGTTTATTTATTTTTTATTTATTTATTTTGTCCAATACACAATGAGTATTGCATTGGCAGTTCTGTGTTAGCAAAAACTTCAGAAGAGAAGGATTTAGGGGTAGTGATTTCTGACAGTCTCAAAATGGGTGAGCAGTGTGGTCGGGCAGTAGGAAAAGCAAGTAGGATACTTGGCTGCATAGCTAGAGGTATCACAAGCAGGAAGAGGGAGATTGTGATCCCCTTATATAGAGCGCTGGTGAGACCACATTTGGAATACTGTGTTCAGTTCTGGAGACCTCACCTACAAAAAGATATTGACAAAATTGAACGGGTCCAAAGACAGGCTACAAGAATGGTGGAAGGTCTTAAGCATAAAACGTATCAGGAAAGACTTCATGAACTCCATCTGTAGAGTCTGGAGGACAGAAGGAAAAGGGGGGACATGATCGAAACATTTAAATATGTTAAAGGGTTAAATAAGGTTCAGGAGGGAAGCGTTTTTAATAGGAAAGTGAACACAAGAACAAGGGGACACAATCTGAAGTTAGTTGGGGGAAAGATCAAAAGCAACGTGAGAAAATATTATTTCACTGAAAGAGTAGTAGATCCTTGGAACAAACTTCCAGCAGACGTGGCTGGTAAATCCACAGTAACTGAATTTAAACATGTCTTCATTTGCTTCTCTGTAAAAGTACGATAACCGGGGTTGACTTTGAAAAGCCTTTCAGGACGTCCCAGCCAGGTAGTATAGCGTTGCTACCGATACAGACAAGGATGGTGCACTGGTAGTGAAGTGCCTTTTTTTTGCAACAGGGAGTAGGGGTTTTTTTGGCATGGAATAATAATACAGAGCAAGGGGGGAAATATTTAACAGGGAGGAAATGAAAAGAGGAGAGAGATGGAGACCATGAGACAAACGTAAGTCTCCCTAAAGCTAAGACGAGGAAATATGACAACGCGTACGTAGCGCTTGGTTTCATTGTGACTATGGTGGGAGACGATGAAAGACAGTATGTTTACTATGTCTAAAAAATTTATTTATTTTATTTATTTATTAGATTTGTATGCCGCCCCTCTCTGAAGACTCGGGGCGGCTAACAACAGTATAAAAAGACAATGTAAACAAATCTAATATTAAAAATAATCTAGAAAACCCCAATTTAAAGAACCACTCATACATACAAGCATACCATGTATAAATTCTATAGGCCTAGGGGGAAGGGAAATTTCAATTCCCCCATGCCTGACGACAGAGGTGGGTTTTAAGGAGCTTGTGAAAGGCAAGGAGGGTGGGGGCAACTCTGATATCTGGGGGGAGCTGGTTCCAGAGGGCCGGGGCCACTACAGAGAAGGCTCTTCTCCTGGGTCCTGCCAAACGACATTGCTTAGTCGACGGGACCCGGAGAAGGCCAACTCTGTGGGACCTAACCGGTCGCTGGGATTCGTGCAGCAGAAGGCGGTCCCGGAGATATTCTGGTCAAAATGTTGGCAGTGGACAGCATGAAAACAAATAAATTACGGTGTCGCTTAAACACATTACACCCCAATCACACTGTTAGGTTTTTTTCAGCAAAAATGTGCCAAATATTGCAAACAATCGTCCTGGCGGAGAGTTGGGGGAGCGTGAAATCCTTACTTTTATCTAATAATTAATAAATAATTGAGAAACACTGCCTCAAGCCATCATTTTGTAAGGGATCCTGCACCCCAAACTTTGAAGGGAGAAATAAAGAAAATCCGTAAGTCTGAAGACAAACCAAAATAAATATAACATTTACGCAATTAGCCCCACTGTGATTTTTGAGGTTTTAAAACCAGGAAATCCCCTTGTATGTTTAAGGGCCAGGTAGGAGGCAAAGGGTAAGGCCTCCTTATCACCTGTCAGCCTCGCAATCTGGAGAGGATCTTTTTTCCAGATTGCTGTTTATTGCTGTTTACTTTTCTTCAATTCCCACCATTGCTAATTGCAAAAACACCTCGTTTATTCCTTAGGGCTCTTTTACGCTCAATTCCAACCCTGGAGAAACGGTGTGGTTACCAAAGGCAGCTTGAGAAAGGGAGGTCTTTGCTTTGATTTCAGGCATTTCATTGTCCCTTTTAGCCACCATAGTTGGCCTGGCGTTCTGGCTCGACTGTGGTTGCCACAGTCGCTATCTGGCGCATATGTTAGCCTCTCCTGCCTCTGCCTCCCTTTCTGTGGGCAGTTCGTTGGGATTGGGCGGTTTACACTGATAACGCTTTTTGCATGAGTCATGAGTTTGTTGACTCCCGTTGTATGTGCCTTGCAGAGTAGTGTGTGCACAGGTAAACAGAGGAGAAAAGAGGAGAGGGAGGAAGAAGGGAGGAAGGAGTGAAGGAAGCAAGGAAGGAAGGAAGGAAGGATGGAGGGAGAGAGGGAGGGAGGGAGGGAAAGAAGGAAGGAAGCAGGGAAGGGAGGGAGGAAGGGAGGAAGGGAGGAGGGAAGGAGGGAAGGAAGGAAGGAAGGAGGGAAGGAAGGAGGGAGGGAGGGAAGGAAGGAAGGAAGGAAGGAAGGAAGATGTTACATGCTGCTTTTATCCTTGTTGTTAGCCGCCCTGAGTCTGTGGAGAGGGGCAGCATACAAATCCAATAAATAAATAAATAAAATAAGATGCACAGATGGGAGGGTGGAAGAGATGGATGGATGGAGAGGGAAGGAAGGAAGGAAGGAAGGTGCATGGATGGGTGGAAGAGATGGATGGGTGGATGGATGGAGAGGGAAGGAAGGAAGGTGCATGGATGGTTGGAAGAGATGGATGGGTGGATGGATGGAGAGGGGAGGAAGGAAGGTGCATGGATGAGAGAGTGGAAGAGATGGATGGATGGGAAGAGAGGGAAGAAAGGAAAGAATGAAGGAAGGGAGGGAGGGAGGAAGGTGCATGGATGGGTAGAAGAGATGGATGGATGGATGGATGGGGAGAGAGGGAAGGAAGGAAGGAAAGAAGGAATGAAGGAAGGAAGGAAGGTGCATGGATGGAAGGGTGGAAGAGATGGATGGATGGAGAGGGAAGGAAGGAAGGAAGGAAGGTGCATGGATGGTTGGAAGAGATGGATGGGTGGATGGATGGAGAGGGAAGGAAGGAAGGTGCATGGATGAGAGAGTGGAAGAGATGGATGGATGGGGAGAGAGGGAAGGAAGGAAGGAAAGAAGGAAGGAAGGAAGGAAGGAAGGTGTATGGATGGAAGGGTGGAAGAGATGGATGGAAGGGGGAGGGGGAGAAAGAAGGAAAGGAAAGGAAAGACCTCAATTGCAATCCCCCTCCTCTTGCAACCTTTCCTGATGCTCCTCAAACTCTATTTGAGAGGCTGCTTCAGCCTCCAAAATCTCCATTTGAGAGGCTGAGCTGGGCTACAATCAGTGTAGCCAGATTTTCACCCTCTTTTTAGGGGGAAAAAGGTGCATCTTATACTCCAAAACTATGGTAATTTTCCAGAAACAAGGAAGGGGGGGAGAGAAGGAAATTGACTGCCCATCCAAAGCCATACAAGCCAAGGGAACCAACTCCCCTAGAGTTTTGAATCTCATCCATCCTTACTGGACATGCTAACCTTTTTCACACATTCTTTTAACCCGCAACCCAGATCCCTCATCAGAGTCTCAAGGGGCGTGCATAAGTGCACCAGTGTGCCTTCCGTCCCCTGTCCAATTGTCTCTCCTTATCTCATTTATCTTTTCTTCCTTTCAAATATGTTCACCTATACTTTTATATCTTTTTTTCTATTCTTTTCTTTACTTATATTATTACATATCTATTCTCTTCAATGTGTATTATGCATTGGACAAAATAAAAAAATAAAAAAATAAAGTTAACAGTACAGTGGAACCCCGACATAAGAGCTGCTCGACTTAAGAGCTACTCGAGATAAGAGCTGGGAGAGGAGAGACATTTTTTAATTTAATTTTATTTATTACTTGGATTTGTATGCCGCCCCTCTCCGCGATACGAGCCGAGAAGAGCCGGGCTGGCTTACTTTCCTTCCTTCCCGTGCTGATGCAGAGCCACTCGAACAAAGCGTCGCGCCCCTCTGATGCTTTCGGCGGCTTCCGAAGCGACGCTGGGCTCTTTTGCCGCCAAAAGCGTCAGGGGGGCGTGACGCTTTGTTCGAGTGGCTCTGCATCAGCGCGGGAAGGAAGGAAAGTAAGCCAGCCCGGCTCTTCTTGGCTCGTATCCCGGCACTTGGTGAGTGGAGAGGCGGTCACCTCCCCTGCCGCCCCACTCTGGGGGTCCTTGGCTTCTGCTGGGGGTGGGGGGATCCGAACGCTGTTTTGAATTTCACATTCCGAGTGGCCCAAACGCCAAAGGCGAACTTCCGCACCTCAGGAGTTAGCTCGCAAACGGCGCGGCTGTTTTAAAACATCGCTGCCGGCCTGGGGGGGGGAGAGGGAAAGAGGGGAGAGGTGGGAGAGAAAGAGAGAGGGAGAGAGAGAAAGAGAGAGGGAAAGGGGGGGAGAGGGGGGAGAGAAAGAGAGAGGGATAGAAAGAGAGAGAGAGTGAGAGATGCTCAGTGAGCCTTTCTTTGAAGTTGCCTTTCTTTCTTTCTTTCTTTCTTTCTTTCTCTCTCTCTTTCTTTTTCTCTCTTGCTCTCTTGCTCTTTCATTCTTTTTTCTTTCTCTTTCTTTCTTTCTTTCTCTTTCTTTCTTTCTTTCTCTTGCCTTCTTTCTTTCTCTTGCTTTCTCTCCTTCCTTCCCTCCTTCCATTTCTTTCATTCTCCCTCTCTATTTTTATTTCTCTTTCATTTTCTTTCTTTCTCTCTTGCTTTCTTTCTTTCTTGCTCTTTTTCTTTCTCTCTTTTACCTTCCCTTCCTCTATTTCTTGCTTTCCTTTTCCTTCCTCCCTTCTTTCCTCCCTCTACAGGATTGGGTGGCAGTGAAGTTACTCTCCCCTTTCATAAGTTTCCTTGCTTCCTTCCTCTGTTCCTGTCCCTTCACCCTTTCTTTCTTCCTTCCTTTCTTCCTTCCTTTCTTTCTTTCCTTCCTTCCTTTCCTCCCTCCATTTCTTGCTTTCCTTTTCCTTCCTCCCTTCTTTCCTCCCTCTACAGGATTGGGTGGCAGTGAAGTTGAATAAATAACTACAGTTTAATGAATAAAAATAAAAGTTTGCCATGTTGATTGTTTTGGGTAAAAAGAGGAAGGGAAGGAAAGCTCTCAGCTTATCATCTTATTAATAAGTAAAGTTACATTTATTCTTGCAATGTCTTTTTGCATAATTTAGACTAACTTTGTGAGTTTTTTGAGGGCTGGAACCAATTAAAATTATTTACATTAATTCCTATGGGGAAAAGTCGTTCGAGATAAGAGCTGCTCGACTTAAGAGCGCAGGTCCGGAACGAATTAAACTCGTATCTCGAGGTACCACTGTATAGCAAGCCTGGCCAGAAACCAATGGTCAGTCTTGTGTCAGGGGTGGAAATAGTGCTTTGCAACGAGTCGAAATGTAGGTTATGAGTCAGCTGTGCAAAGCACCTCTGGCTAATTATTTTGGTATTATCTAGCTTCAAGGGCGTAGATAAGGACTTCTGCCCCGTCAGTCACTTGGCCTGTAAGTTGACTTCAAGCAAACATACCAAAGAGCCATAAGGGCAAAGAAAGTCGGTGTTTCTCCATCGTCAAAACTCTTCGGAGATTCTATCAAGGCATATTGTTTAATGTATTTTCAAAGGAGGAAATTATAGGTGCCTGCTGGTCATTGGAGAAGCAGTAGCGATGGCAGTGCGAGACTTCGTCCACCTGCCCAGATGCCACTACAGTGGTACCTTCTTCCCTCGGCAGCGACTGTCCTCCTCTTCCTCTTCTTCCTCCTCTTCCTCCCACCCAAATTCCGAGCTGGAGTTGAGGAGAAGCCTCTGTGGGGCCTCTCTAGGAATCTCCTGGGAGGAGACAGGGCCGCAAAAGGCGGGGAGAAGCCTCTGTGGGACCTCTCTAGGAATCTCCTGGGAGGAAACAGGGCTGGAAAAGGCAGGGAAAAGCCTCTGTGGGGCCTCTCTAGGAATCTCCTGGGAGGAAACATGGCCAGAAAAGGCAGGGAGAAGCCTCTGTGGGGCCTCTCTAGGAATCTCCTGGGAGGAAACAGGGCCAGAAAAGGCAGGGAGAAGCCTCCGTGGGGCCTCTCTAGGAACCTCCTGGGAGGAGACAAGTCCGCAAAAGGCATGGAGAAGCCTCCGTGGGGCCTCTCTAGGAATCTCCTGGGAGGAAACAGGGCCTCCCCCCCCCTCCCTGTGGTTTCCCCAATCGCATGCATTATTTGCTTTTGCATTGATTCCTATGGGGAAAAATTGCTTCTACTTACAAACTTTTCTACTTAAGAACCTGGTCACGGAACGAATTAAGTTCATAAGTAGAGGTAACACTGTATTTGGGTTCTCTTACTCTCTATGCGTGCACAGAACACAAACGGCGGCGTCTGGGCAAGTGGGCGGAGCCTTGCACTGCAATCGCTACCGGCTCTCCGACAACCAGCAGGCACACCCAAACCGTGAGCAATTCACCCCTGCCAAAATCCAAATCCCAGCCCAGTTATGGAGAAGATTTGGCGAGCTGCAGAGCTAAGAATAAAACAACAGATTGTATCGCAGGCAACAGCTTGATATGCTCAGATATGCCTGGAAATAGAGCAGTTGATTGATTGCGAAGCTCGGCCAAGTTTTGTGCTGAACGTCCACGAATCCCCAAAAATCTGTTCACGAAACATGGAATCTGAACTATCGCATGACTCCAGGATACTGCAACCATCATAGCAACAACCACTAGCTTGGATTGGTTTGAATGCTTAGTATGTATGTCATTAAATTATCTTAGTTTCAATGATGATTTTAGAAATTAGTGTTTTTTTCCCTTTGACTTCTTTTTATTATTGTTGTTAATTGTAATTTTTTTTTAATTTAAAAAAATACTTTATTTGAAGAATTAAAATATAAACAATTAAAATACAAAGCGTCAATAAATGTACATGAGTAAACAGTAGCAAGATTATTATTATTATTTATTTATTATTATTTATTGGATTTGTATGCCGCCCCTCTCCGCAGACTCGGGGCGGCTAACAACAATGATAAAAAACAACATGTAACAATCCAATTTAATAAAACAGAAAAAGGAAAAGGAATAAGAGAAGGAAGGGAAAATAGAGAGAACAAAGATCGCCAATTTTGTTTGGCGGGACCCAGGGGAAGAGCCTTCTCTGTGGCGGCCCCGGCCCTTTGGAACCAACTCCTCCCAGAGATTAGAATTGCCCCCACCCTCCTTGCCTTTCGTAAGCTTCTTAAAACCCACCTCTGCCGTCAGGCATGGGGCAACTGAGATATTCTTTCCCCCTAGGCCTTTACAATTTACGCATGGTATGTTTGTATGTATGTTTGGTTTTATAATAAGGGGTTTCTTAGTTGTTTAGTATTGGATTGTTACATGCTGTTTTTTATTTATTTATTTATTTATTTATTTATTTATTCTTTGTCCAATATACAATACATATGTTGGTTATGACCTTTAAAGCCCTTCATGGCATTGGACCAGAATATCTCCGAGACTGCCTCCTGCCGCACGAATCCCAGCGACCGATTAGGTCCCACAGAGTGGGCCTTCTCAGGGTCCCGTCAACTAAACAATGTCGGTTGGCGGGCCCCAGGGGAAGAGCCTTCTCTGTGGCGGCACCGGCCCTCTGGAACCAACTCCCCCCGTAGATTAGAACTGCCCCTACTCTTCCTGCCTTCCGTAAACTCCTTAAAACCCACCTTTGCCGTCAGGCATGGGGGAACTGAAACATCTCCCCCTGGGCATGTTTAATTTATATATGGTATGCTTGTGTGTATGTCTGTTAGTATATGGGGTCTTTCTTAAATCTTTAAATATTTTAAATTCAGATTATTTATGATTTGTTTCCATGTGTTGTGAGCCGCCCCGAGTCTTCGGAGACGGGCGGCATACAAATCTAAGTAATAAATAAATAAAATAAATAAATAAATATGAAAGAGAATAGACATTAAGTAATATATATAATGATAGAAAGTAAGAAAGAAGAGAGGTTGGAGGAAAGGAGAGAAAATGTATGAGATATGAGATAAGGAAAGAAGATTGGACAGGGGACGATAGGCACATCAGTGCACTTATGTACGCCCCTTACTGGCCTCTTAGGAACTTGGAGAGGTCAATCGTGGAGAGTCTTAGGGAGAAATGTTTGGGGCTGGGGGCTGACACCACTGAGTCTGGCAATGAGTTCCATGCTTCGACAACTTGGTTGTTAAAGTCATATTTTTTACAGTCAAGTTTGGAGCGGTTGATGTTACGTTTGAATCTGTTGCGTGCTCTTGTGTTGTTGCTGTTGAAGCTGAAGTAGTCATTGACCGGAAGGACGTTGCAGCATATGATCTTGTGGGCAATACTTAGATCGTGTTTTAGGTGTTGCAGTTCTAAGCTTTCAAGACCCAGGATAGATAGTCTATTTTCGTAGGGTATTCTGTTTCGAGTGGAGGAGTGAAGGGCTCTTCTGGTGAAATATCTTTGGACGTTTTCGAGAGTGTTGATGTCTGAGATGTGGTGTGGGTTCCAGACAGATGAGCTGTATTCGAGAATGGGTCTGGCATAGGCTTTGTAGGCTCTAGTCAGTAGTGAGAGATTGCCAGAGCAGAAGCTAACCGCCCCGAGTCTGCGGAGAGGGGCGGCATAGAAATCCAATAAATAATAATAATTAGTGGTCTGTGGAATTTAATTTATGAATGTAGTGATCCCTGAGGTCCGAAAGTTTGGTGACCCCTGGTTTAGAGAGTCAAGCATCTCGCACCCGAAATGGAGCCAAACTCTAAATTGCCAAGGAGAGGTAGGAAAAAAAATCTCTGGTTTTTGGCACATTGTTGAGGCTAATTTCAGAGCTGGGAAGAGACCAATTTCTGAGCATTGCCAGCAAAGGCAATCAGCCAATTTTACAGTGGTGCTATTAGTAATTCCACTGCGTAACCTACTTGGCTCAACTAGGCAGCTCCTTTTAAAATGCCCAGGTTCCCTTTCCTCGTAGTCTAAGCAACATTTTCACTCAGGTTCCAGGTACGTTCACACACACCAAAGCTGAAAGACATGTTTTGTACTAAACAGCGGGGAACAAAACACCTTTGGATTACTGCATCCAATTTTGATCTCTGCAATACAGGTAGCCCTAAGCAGTTCGCTTAGTGACCATTCAAAGTTAAAAATGGCAGTGAAAAATGGCAGTTGTTGTTAATGGCGAGTATTCTGAGCAGAGACAGGTTACAAGTGCTGTGCCACAAGGATCTGTTCTGGGCATAGTTCCCTCTAAGCTGAGCAGTGAGCAATCGCTCACTTAAAAATCATCATCAACTCAGAGTTTTCCAAACCTGCCCAGAAGCCGAGAGGGAAAGAGTGAGAGGGAAGGAGAGAGAGAGGAAGAGAGGAAGAGAGAGAAACAGATAGAAAAAAGAGAGGAAGGAAAAGAGAAAGAAAAAGAATGGGAGTAAGGACGAGAGAAAGAAAATCAAAATCTAGTTTGAAACTAGCTCAACTATTTAAGTGGCATTTTGATATTGATAGAGTTGCCCTATTATGAGCTCATTGTTATAAACACACAGTACAGTATTTTATTTTGAAATTCTCTGAGGCAAAACAGGGTGGGTTTTTTATTTGTTTGTTTGTTTGTTTGTTTGTTTATTATTTCTGTGCCGCCCAGTCCCGAAGGGACTGCCGCTCAGACACTATACTTTTCCACCCACCCCCCAAAAAAAATTAGAGGGAACACTGGTTCTGGGTCCTATTTTGTGAGTGACATAGGGGAAGGTTTGGTAGGGAAGGTTTGCCTATTTGCCGATGACTCTAAAGTGTGCAATAGGGTTGATATACCTGGAGATGTCTGTAATATAGCAAATGATTTAGCTTTAATAAATCAGTGGTCAAAGCAATGGAAACTACAGTTTAATGTTTCCAAATGTAAAATAATGCACTTGGGGGAAAAGGAATCCTCAATCTGAGTATTGTATTGGCAGTTCAGAAGATACGAATTTAGGGGTAGTGATTTCTGACAGTCTCAAAATGGGTGAACAGTGCGGTCAAACAGTAGGGAAAGCAAGTAGAGTGCTTGGTTGCACAGCTAGAGGTATAACAAGAGGGATATTGTGATCCCATGGAGGGGAGCCTCAGGGGAATCCCAGCAGCACAAAAACGGGCGCTTCGGCTGGCAAAAGGGGTGAGTTTTGGGCTTGCACGCATTAATCACTTTTCCATTGATTCCTATGGGAAACATTGTTTCGTCTTACAAACTTTTCACCTTACAAACCTCGTCCCGGAACCAATTAAGTTTGTAAGACAAGGTATCACTGTACTTTTCTTTCCTGTCGAATCTATACTAATCTCCCTTCCTTTTCCTGATCAAGGGGGCAATTTAATTCCCCCGGCCCTCCTATTAAAAAGAAAAATCTCAGGATCTTGAATTATAATAAATGGTTTCACCATACGGTTAGGATCTGGTTTGCCTATTTGCCGATGACTCTAAAGTATGCAATAGGGTTGATATTCCTGGAGGCGTCTGTAATATGGTAAATGGTTTAGCTTTACTAGATAAATGGTCAAAGCAATGGAAACTGCAGTTTAATGTTTCCAAATGTAAAATAATGCACTTGGGGAAAAAGAACCCTCAATCTGAGTATTGTATTGGCAGTTCTGTGTTAGCAAAAACTTCAGAAGAAAAGGATTTAGGGGTAGGGATTTCTGACAGTCTCAAAATGGGGTGAACAGTGCAGTCAGGCGGTAGGGAAAGCAAGTAGGATGCTTGGCTGCATAGCTAGAAGTATAACAAGCAGGAAGAGGGAGATTATGATCCCGCTATATAGAGTGCTGGTGAGACCACATTTGGAATACTGTGTTCAGTTCTGGAGACCTCACCTACAAAAAGATATTGACAAAATTGAACGGGTCCAAAGACGGGCTACAAGAATGGTGGAAGGTCTTAAGCACAAAACGTATCAGGAAAGACTTCATGAACTCAATCTGTATAGTCTGGAGGACAGAAGGAAAAGGGGGGACATGATCGAAACATTTAAATATGTTAAAGGGCTAAATAAGGTCCAGGAGGGAAGTGTTTTTAATAGGAAAGTGAACACAAGAACAAGGGGACACAATCTGAAGTTAGTTGGGGAAAAGATCAAAAGCAACATGAGAAAATATTATTTTACTGAAAGAGTAGTAGATCCTTGGAACAAACTTCCAGCAGACGTGGTAGATAAATCCACAAGAACTGAATTTAAACATGCCTGGGATAAACATATATCCATCCTAAGATAAAATACAGAAAATAGTATAAGGGCAGACTAGATGGACCATGAGGTCTTTTTCTGCCGTCAGACTTCTATGTTTCTATGTTTCTATGTTTCTATGTTTCTATGTTTCTATGTTTCTATGTTTCTATGTTTCTATGTTTCTATGTTTCTATGTTTCTATGTTTCTATGTTTCTATGTTTCTATGTTTCTATGTTTCTATGTTTCTATCTCAAGTAGGAGGAGAACTAAGATACTATTAGTCCAGTGTCTGGTACTTTGGGAGCCAGACTCTTGCAGGGAAATTTAGAAAATTGAAGCTGATCGATTGATTGAGGGGGGAAAAAAAATATCAACGCGGCCCCCGTCATAAATTAAACCCTGTCGCGGCAAATGGAAACAACCATTTGAAGCATTCAAACGGAGGGTGAACTTTGCGACCTCGGGAGTTGTACTAGCTTTGTGTCTGATCAGGACCCCAAGGACCGTGTCACAACATTTACTTGTATCCCCCATTAGTCAACACAAAGGAAACCCCTGTAAATTGAGTCCGGAGTAGTGAGGAGGGTTCACCTCCTTGCTGCATTTACTCATGTCTTACTCATTTTTTACTCATTTATTCATGAATATGGGAGGAGATGGGTGATAGGAATGACAAGAAGACTAATAGTGATGCAGCCTTAGTGAATTGTTTGGCAGCAGTGAGGGAATCATCACATTGAGGTTCCACTACTGTAACGCTCTCGACATGGGGCTACCTTTGAAAAGTGTTTGGAAACTTCAGATCGTGCAAAATGCAGCTGCGAGAGCAAGAGTTGGCCTTCTCCGGGTCCCGTCAACTAAACAATGTCGGTTGGCGGGCCCCAGGGGAAGAGCCTTCTCTGTGGCGGCCCCGACTCTCTGGAACCAACTCCCCCCGAGATTAGAACTGCCCCTACTCTCCTTGCCTTTCGTAAGCTCCTCAAAACCCACCTTTGTCGTCAGGCATGGGGGAACTGAGACATCTCCCCCGGGCATATTCCATTTATGCATGGTATGTTTGTATGTATGTTTGCTTAGTAAATGGGTTTTTTAAAATATTTTAAACTATAATTTAGATTTGTCATGAATTGTTTTATTCTGTTGTGAGCCGCCCCGAGTCTGCGGAGAGGGGCGGCATACAAATCTAAATAATAAATAAAATAAATAAATAAAATCATGGGCTTCCCTAGGTATGCCCATGTTACACCAACACTCCGCAGTCTGCATTGGTTGCTGATCAATTTCTGGTCACAATTCGAAGTGTTGGTCACGACCTATAAAGCCCTTCATGGCATCGGACCAGAATATCTCCGGGACCGCCTTCTGCAGCATGAATCCCAGCGACCGGTTAGGTCCCACAGAGTTGGCCTTCTCCGGGTCCCGTCGACTAAGCAATGTCGTTTGGTGGGACCCAGGAGAAGAGCCTTCTCTGTGGCGGCCCCGACCCTCTGGAACCAGCTCCCCCCAGATATCAGAGTTGCCCCCACCCTCCTTGCCTTTTGCAAGCTCCTTAAAACCCACTTCTGTCGTCAGGCATGGGGGAATTGAAATTTTCCCTTCCCCCAAGGCTTATAGAATTTATACATGGTATGTTTGTATGTATGAGTGGTTTTTTAAATTTGGGTTTTTAGATTTTTTTAAATATTAGATTTGTTTGCATTGTCTTTTTATATTGTTGTTAGCCGCCCCGAGTCTTCGCAGAGGGGTGGCATACAAATCTAATAAATAAATAAAAATAAATAAATTATTTGTTTAGCAGAGTGATGGCGTTTGGGGAAAAAACTGTCCTTGTGTCTAGTTGTTCTGGTGTACAGTGCCCTATAGCATCATTTTAAGGGTAGGAATTGAGACAATTTATGTCCAGGATGTGGGGAATCATTAAATACTTTCACGGTCCTCTTTTTGGCTCATGTACAAGGGTCGCCCAGAAAGTAATGCACCACATTTTTTTCCTTCAACAATTATTTATTGAACACAATGAAACTTACACACAAGGAAGAATGATGCTTCTTCTATGCTCCCTATTTTTCCACGTAATCTCTGTCCCGTTCTATGGTCTTCCTCCAGCGAGACACAAGGGCGTCTATGCCCTGTTGGTTAAAGACCTTGGTATACTAATAACAAAAGATTTAAGTGCCAAAGCCCACTGCAACAATATAGCCAAGAAGGCTTCAAGAGTTGTAAACCTAATCCTATGTAGCTTCTGCTCTGGCAATCTCACACTACTTACCAGAGCTTACAAAACTTTTACCAGACCCATCCTCGAATACAGCTCATCCATTTGGAACCCATATCACATCTCAGACATTAACACCCTTGAAAATGTCCAAAGATACTTCACCAGAAGAGCCTTTCACTCCTCCACTCGAAACAGAATACCCTACGAGACTGGACTTTCAATCCTGGGCCTAGAAAGACTAGAACTAAGATGCTTTAAACAAGATCTAAGTATTGCCCACAAGATCATATGCTGCAACGTCCTGCCTGTCGGCGACTACTTCAGCTTCAACCACAACAACACAAGAGCACACAACAGATTTAAACTTAATATTAACCGCTCCAAACTTGACTGTAAAAAATATGGCTTCAGTAACCGAGTTGTCGAAGCGTGGAACTCGTTACCGGACTCCATAGTGTCATCCCCAAACCCCCAACACTTTACCCTTAGATTATCTACGGTTGACCTACCCATATTCCTAAGAAGTCGGTAAGGGGCGAGTACAAGTGCACTAGAGTGCCTTCCATCCCCTGTCCTATTGCTCTTCTATATCTCCTATACCTTTCTTCTATTTCTATATCTCTTTTTCTATTCTTTCATTGATATGTTTTATTCCTATATCTTCTCTTCTATTCTTTCATAGATCTATTTTACTATGAGTATCTCCTCTATAACCTTCATCATGTATTTTACTATGTGTATATAGCTATATACCCACTAAAACCCTCATTGTGTATTGGACAAAATAAATAAATAAAAATAAATAATTGGTACCACTCCTTGTTCTGGTCACGAAGCCATTTCTGCAATGTGTAAATCACCGAACCATCTTCTAATGGCCTCATCCTCTGTGCCCAGCGACTAACCATACGTCGGTCGACTTCAGAGTCTCCATAAACTATACACAAACGTTTGTGAATGTTCCCAACAGTTTCTTTCTCTACAGTTAGAAATTCAATGACGACATGCTGCTTGTAACGTACATCACTTACAGGCGCCATTTCGAAACACTGCTGCAGCTACGCTATCTGTCTGAAGAAACGCAAAACTTACACACACACTCCTGACAATTCAAATAATGTGTATCTAAAGTTTCGCATTCATATCATTACTGTAGCCTGGGGGGGGGGGTGTTAATTGGTGCATTACTTTCTGGGCGACCCTCAGAGTAATGCAGTCTTAGTGAATAGTTTGACAGTCATAAGGGAATTATTTGTTTAGCAGAGTGATGGCGTTCGGACAAAATTGTGTCTAGTTGTCTTGGTGTGCAGTGCTCTGTACTGACGTTTTGAGGGTAGGAGTTGAAACAGTTTATGTCCAGGATGTGAGGGGTCCGTAAATATTTTCCTCCGGAACCGCCTGCTACTGCACGAATCCCAGCGACCGATAAGGTCCCACAGAGTTGGCCTTCTCCGGGTCCCATCGACTAAACAATGTCGTTTGGCGGGCCCCAGGGGAAGAGCCTTCTCTGTGGTGGCCCCGGCCCTCTGGAACCAACTCCCCCCGGAGATCAGAACTGCCCCCACCCTCCCTGTCTTTCGTAAACTACTAAAGACTCATTTATGCCGCCAGGCATGGGGGAGTTAAGATATTCCTTCCCCCTAGGCCATTACAAGTTATGCATGGTATGTTTGTGTGTATGTTTGGTTTTATTATAAGGGTTTTTAGTTGTTTTATTAATTGGATTTCTGCATGCTGTTTTTATCATTGTTGTTAGCCGCCCCGAGTCTGCGGAGAGGGGTGGCATACAAATCCAATAAATAAATAAATAAATAAATAAAATTTGTACTGCCCCCTTTTTGACTCCTGCAGTATACCGGTCCTCAATGGAAGGCAGGTTGGCAGCCATTGTTTTTTCTGCAGTTCTGATTATCCTCTGAAGTCTGTGTTGGTTTTGTTGGGTTGCAGACCCGAATGTTGAATGGGTCTTGTTTAACGGGTGGGGATTTAATGTTTTCATCGGTTAACGACCGATTAGGTCCCACAGAGTTGGCCTTCTCCGGGTCCCGTCGACTAAAGAATGTCGTCTGGCGGGTCCCAGGGGAAGAGCCTTCTCTGTGGTGGCCCTGACTCTCTGGAACCAGTTCCCCCCAGAGATTAGAATTGCCCCCACCCTCCTTGCCTTCTGTAAACTCCTTAAAACCCACCTCTGCCATCAGGCATGGGGGAACTGAGATATTCTTTCCCCCTAGGCCTTTACAATTTACGCATGGTATGTTTGTAGCGATGTTTGGTTTTATAATAAGGTTTTTTTTAGTTATTTTAGTATTGGATTGTTACATGCTGTTTTCTATCACTGTTGTTAGCCGCCCTGAGTCTACGGAGAGGGGCGTCATACAAATCCAATAAATAAATAAATAAGATTGATTTTTCTGCAGTTCTGATTATCCTCTGAAGTCTGTGTCGGTTTTGTTGGGCTGCAGACCCGAATGTTGAAGGGGTCTCGTTTAACGGGTGGGGATTTAATGTTTTCATGGGTTAACCAGAAGCCCAAATGTGACCCCCTTCTCCTACTTTTCTTGAATACTGGGAGGAAAAAGTTATTTCAGTCCACTGCTTGTTATCACAAGAAAAACGATTCGAGGGTATAAAGGATCTGGCTTTTGTAATTCTCTCGTTATTAATGGAATTCTGGAGCATAAGAGAACCGGGAAGAGAGTCGTTTTCCTTTTTAGTGCAACATAACCTTTTATGAACGATGCTAGCTTTTTATTTTCAATCATCGATGTTGTATTTGACCTGCTGTGTTTTATTCGGCGGTGGCTGGAATGAAAAGGAGACATAAAAGATTTCCATTCTCCCGTTTCCATCCTGCAGAGTAAAATCGTTCATTTCAAATCTTAACATTTCGCACATCATAAAATAAAATCTAGTTTTTCTATCCCTCGGAAAGGACCGGTGAATTTTTCCTCTTGCAAAATTTGGACCACTTCTGGTCCATCAGAACAAAATGGTTGCTCATTTGCAAGGAAGCAAAATTGTTCTGTCGGGCTCTCTGGTAGACTCTTCCCAAAAATTCACAGGTACAAATTTCAGACACACACACGTTTGAAAATTCAAAACAATGTTCTTTATAATGAAAATTCCCTTAACCTAAGCCCTCTTTTGGTGTAGCAAAGAGCACTCGTCTCCAAACAAACTGGTAATTTGTACAAGTCCCTTATCAGTTCTGTGATACTTAGCTTGCAGCTGTGAGGCAATTCACAGTCCTTCTTCTTTCACAAAGTGAAACACACTTTGCTCTGGGTTAGTTTCAAAGCGGGGAAAAATCAGCACACAAAGATCAAAGTCAACAAAGCAGTCACGAAACACAATGGTCAGATAATCCTCCACAATGGCCAAACCCACAGGCTGCTCTTTATAGCAGCCTCATTAATTACCACAGCCCCACCCAACCACAGGTGGCCTCATTTTCTTTGATAATAATCTCTCAGTTGTTGTTGCCTATGCATCGCTCTCAGCATGCGTGGCTGTATTATTAACTCTTGTTCTGAATCCAAGGAGGAGCTAGATAATTGATCTCCTTCTGAGCTGTCTGCCACACTCTCCTCCTCCCTGTCACTCATGTCTTCTTGGTCAGAGGAGCCTTCATCAGCAGATTCCACCGGGGGGGGGGGGGTGTCAAACCAGGCCTGCAGTATGTGGATGTCTCCCCTACATCCACAGTCTTTGGGGCAGGAGCTGGGCCAGAGCTAACCGCAACACTGGTGAATTTTTCCTCTTGCAAAATTTGGACCACTTTTGGTCCATCAGAACAAAACGGTGGCTCATTTGCAAGGAAGCAAAATAATCCGGGATATTATAAATATTTTTATAGAGTTAGGTTTGTTGTGCTGTTGTAGTAAGTACCATAATAATGTACTGTACAAGTATTTTAGGGCAATTTACTGGTCCCCATCATGTGTCCCACTGTGGGGTTCCTCTTTTTTGCTGTGAAAATGCCCTTCCTAGGTTGCAGTGCATGGAAGTGGGTTCGAACCATCCCTTTTTAAGCCTTTGAGAGACCTAGAGGCCCAAGGTGAGCTGTGCGAATCAGCCTCAGAGGTGGAACTCAAGTGCCCCACCTCACCAGGTGGTCAAGGTTATCCTGGATGGCGTTTGTGCAACTGCCCAGAAACTATTTGTGTAAGGGATACACATAACCACCTACAAATGCTTGTGCCAGGGATGATTATGATAATTATCAATACAACACAGCACATGAGATCGCTATGCTGGATTTCGTATTTCATCACCAGTCGGGCGCTTCCCAAGCACCTAGGACTGTGTGATGTAGTAGCGAATTATATGTGTCGATCCCAGTAAAGTGGCCTTTTGCAATTGACAGGTGGAGACTTTGTCCATCATCATCATCATTATTATTATTATTATTATTATTATTATTATTATTATTATATTTTTATTTTATTATTATTATCATCATCATCATCACTACTACTAGTACTACTACTACTACTAGTAGTAGTAGTAGTAGTAGTGTTTATTTATTTATTCATTCATTCATTCATCCCATTCATTCATTCATTTATTCATTTATTTATTAGATTTGTATGCCGCCCCTCTCCGTAGACTCAGGGCGACTCACAGCAATAATAAAGACAATGTAAAAACAAATCTAATAATTTAAAAAACGCTAAAAACCCCATTATTAAAAGCAAACATACACACAAACATACCATGTATAAACTGTATAGGCCCAGGGGAGATGTCTCAGTTCCCCCATGCCTGATGGCAGAGGTGGGTTTTAAGAAGTTTACGAAAGGCAAGGAGGGTGGGGGCAGCTCTAATCTCCGGGGGGAGCTAGTTCCAGAGGGTCAGGGCCGCCACAGAGAAGGCTCTTCCCCTGGGTCCCTACTACTACTACTATTACTATTGGACTTATGTGCCGCCCTTCTCTGAAGAGTCTGCCGCAAACGCTTGCGCCAGAAATACACACAACAATCACCTACAAATTTTCTCAAGGGCTTCCCAATGGTTCAAGGATGCACTGCACCTACCCCAACACACACACACACACACACACAGAGTCAGCAGATCTGCAGCTACAACCCTTGCTTGTGTAAGGGATCCTGGCGACTGTGCAGAAGCCGCTTGTGCAAGGTTGATGCACACAACCACCTACTGCCAAAACCGCTTGTTGTTGTTGTTGTTGTTATTATTATTATAATATTATTATTATTATTATTATTATTATTATTATTATTATTATTATTATTTATTAGATTTGTATGCCACCCCTCTCCGTAGACTCGGGGCGGCTCACAACAATAACAAGAACAATGTAAGAACAAATCTAATAATTTAAAAAAATGCTAAAAACCCCATTATTACAAGCAAGCATACAAACAAACATACCATGTATAAACTGTATAGGCCCGGGGGAGATGTCTCAGTTCCCCCATGCCTGACGGCAGAGGTGGGTCTTAAGAGCTTTACGAAAGGCAAGGAGGGTGGGGGCAGTTCTAATCTCCGGGGGGAGCTGGTTCCAAAGGGTCGGGGCCACCACAGAGAAGGCTCTTCTCCTGG
Source organism: Erythrolamprus reginae (assembly GCF_031021105.1). NCBI lineage: Eukaryota > Metazoa > Chordata > Lepidosauria > Squamata > Dipsadidae > Erythrolamprus > Erythrolamprus reginae. The sequence continues at coordinate 7,257,928 of NC_091956.1, forward strand.
GACCCGCCAAACGACACTGTTTAGTCGACGGGACCCAGAGAAGGCCAACTCTGTGGGACCTAACCGGTTGCTGGGATTCGTGCGGCAGAAGGCGGTCCTGGAGGTATTCTGGTCCGATGCCATGAAGGGCTTTATAGGTCATGACCAACACTTTGAATTGTGCCAGGGATGCTCACAACCACCCAGAAAATTCTTGTGTGCTCACAGCCCCTGGGCAGGCAAAGCATGTGCCTATTCTCAAGGGCTTCCCAGGGGTTCAAGGATGCACTGTGCCCCCAACACACATACACACACAAACAGAGAGAGAGAGAGAGAGAGAGAGAGAGAGAGAGAGAGAGAGAGAGAGAGAAAGTCAGCAGATTTGCCACTAGAAACCCTGCTTGTGCCAGGAATGCTGGCGACTGTCCAGAAACCACTCGTGCAAGGTGGATGCTTGTGCCAGGGATGCTCACAACCACCTACAAATGTTTGTGTGTGTGCTAAAGGGATACCCAGAAATCTGGCGCTACGAGCCTTGCTTGTGCCAGGGATGCTGGCGACTGTCCAGAAACCACTGGTGCAAGGTGGATGCTTGTGCCAGGGATGCTCACAACCACCCAGAAACTGCCTGTGTCGGGGATGCTCACAACCACCCACAAACGTTTGTGTGTGTGCTAAAGGGATGCCGGTAACCACACGCCGGCAAGCCTTTTTCTCAAGGGCTTCCCAAGGGTCCAAGGATGCCCTGTGCCCTCCAACACACACACACACAAAACACACAATACACACACACACAGAGAAAGTCAGCAGATTTGCCACTAGGAACCTTGTTTGTGCCAGGGATGCTGGCGACTGTCCAGAAACCGCAGGTGCAAGGAATGCTCACAACCACCCAGAAACTGCCTGTGTCGGGGATGCTCACAACCACCCACAAACGTTTGTGTGCGCTACGAATGCTGGTAACTAGATGCCAGCTAGCACAAAGCATGCACCTTTTTCTCAAGGGCTTCCCAAGAGTTCAAGGATGCCCTGTGCCCTCCAACACACACACAATACACACAATACACACATAGATCTGGTGCTAGGAGCCTTGCTTGGGCCAGGGATGCTGGCGACTCTCCAGAAACCGCTAGTGCAAGGTGGATGCGTGTGCCAGGAATGCTCACAACCACCCAGAAACTGCCTGTGTCGGGGATGCTCACAACCACCCACAAACGCTTGTGTGCTAAAGGGATGCCGGTAACCATATGCCGGCAAGTGTAAAGCAGGCGCCTTTTTCTCAAGGGCTTCCCAAGGGTTCAAGGATGCCCTGTGCCCTCCAGCACACACACAATACACACATACCCAGAGATCTGGGGCTAGGAGCCTTGCTTGTGCCAGGGATGCTGGCGACTGTCCAGAAACCGCTGGTGCAAGGTGGATGCACACAGCAACCTATAAACGTTTGTGTGTGTGCTAAAAGGGATGCCGGTAACCACACGCCGGCGAGCGCAAAGCAGGCGCCTTTTTCTCAAGGGCTTCCCAAGGGTTCAAGAATGCCCTGTGCCCTCCAACACACACACAATACACACAATACACACATAGATTTGGCGCTATGAGCCTTGCTTGTGCCAGGGATGCTCACAACCACCCAGAAACTGCCTGTGTTGGGGATGCTCACAACCACCTATAAACGTTTGTGTGTGCTACAGATGCCGGTAACTACATGCCGGCTAGCGCAAAACATGTGCCTTTTACTCAAGGGCTTCCCACGGGTTCAAGGATGCCCTGTGCCCCCCAACACACAAACAATACACACATACCCAGAGATCTGGGGCTAGGAGCCTTGCTTGTGCCAGGGATGCTGGTGCAAGGTGGATGCACATAGCAACCTACTGCCAAAACCGCTTGTGCCAGGGATGCTCACAACCACCCAGAAACTGCCTGTGTCGGGGATGCTCCCAGCCACCCACAAATGTTTCTGTGTGTGCTAAAGGGATGCCGGTAACCACACACCGGCAAGCGCAAAGCAGGCGCCTTTTTCTCAAGGGCTTCCCAAGGGTCCAAGGATGCCCTGCACCACACACGCACACAACACACAAGCGAGACACACGGGGAGTCAGCAGATGTGCCGCTCCAGCCCTCCCCCTCCCACCATTCTCTCCCCCCCCCCGGGCGGGCTTCCACAAGCCTGCGCAACCACAACCCAACGCGGAAGGCGCGCCGCCTCCTCCGCCTCCGCCTCCGCCTCCTCCCGCCGCTGCCCGGCGCTGCAAAGTTGGCTGGGGCGCGCTGGCCATTGAGATGCAAATCCCGGCGGCCGGAGCCAATCCGCCTCCCGGCCGCCCGAGGCGGGATTACCTGGCCGGAGGGAGGCCCGCCCGCTTGCCCGCCGCTTCCCGCCGGCTCCCGCCCGGCCGCGCCGCTTCTCCGCGCCGGCTGCCCAGGCGGCTTCCCCGGGAGCATCGCGGGGGCAGCCCAGACGCCGCCGGCCTGGCGCCGGGCGGGATACGGGGCGAGTGGTGAACTTGGGCTGCGGCGGAGGAGGAGAGGAGGCGGTCGGCGGGAGCTCCGGACGGTGAGTCGGCGTCGGCCCCGGTTGCACCGGGCTCTGCCTTTTGCCCGGGAGGAGAACGGAGGACGGGGAAGCGGCGCGCCCGCCTGGGCTTCTCTCCGCCGACGCCTCCTCCTCCTCTGCGCTGCACTCCCGGCTTCAACTTTGCGGCCTCTCTTCCTCCTCCTCTCTTTCCCTCTCCTTCCTTCCTTCCTTCCTTCCTTCTCTCCCTTACCCGCCTCTCTCCCTTCCCTTTCTTCTTTCCTTTCTTCCTTCCCTCCCTCCCACTCTCCTCCCTCTTTTCCCTTTTTCTTCCTTCTTTCTTTCTTTCCTTCCTCACCCTCCCTTTTCTCCTTCCTTCCTTTTTTCCTTCTTTCTTCTTCCTTCCTTCCCTTCTTCTCCTTCCAGCCATCCTTCCTTCCTTCCTCTCTCTCTTCCTTCCCTTTCTCCTTCCTTCCTTCCTTCCTCCCTCCCCTCCCTCCTTCCTTTTTCCTCCTTCCTTCCCCTTCCCTTTTTCCTTCCTTCTCTCCCTCCTTTCTTCCTTCCTCCCTTCCTTCCCTCCCTTTTCTTCTTTCTTCCTTCTTTTTCCCTTCTTCCACTTCCTTTTTCCTTCCTTCCTCCCCTCCCTTTTCTCCTTCCTTCTTTTCCCCTTCTTTCCCTCCCCTTTCTCCTTCCTTCCTCCCTCCCTCCCCTCCCTTTCCTCCTAGCTTCCTTCTTTTCCCCTTCTTTCCTTTCCCTTTCTCCTTCCTCCCTTCTTTTCTCCTTCTTTCCCTCCCCTTTCTCCTTCCTTCCTTCCCTTTCCTCCTAGCTTCCTTCTTTTTCCTTTCTTTCCCTTCCCCTCCTTCCTTCCTTCCTTCCTTCCTTCCTCCTGCAGCCTTTCCCCTCTGCTCAGCCCGACCTTGTCCAGCCCCCCCAACCTGCCCCCCCAATGGCAGCGGGTGTGGGGGGAAGGGAGGCTGGCAGGCTTTTCCGCAGGACCTTTTCGACCCCCCCCCTCTCTGCTCCCTGAGTCCAAGGCTGCCCTTTCAGCCCTGGGTCTGGGGTCTCTGCAGTGGTGCCCCCCAGATCGTTGGCTCCGTTGCAGCAAGACTGGCTGGACTCTGAAGTAGGAGAGCGGCCAGGGAAAAAAACAGGAGGCTGCCAGCACCTCCCCCCCCCTTAATTGATCTTATTTTTAAAAGCATTTGCATTAGTTGGAAAAGAAGCCATCAAAACCCTTTGGATATTTTTTTCAGGCTCTCTCTCTCTATCCCTCGCTCTCCCTCGCTCTCTTTCTCTCTATCCCCCCCCCTCTCTCTCTCTCTCTCTCTTTCTCTCCCTCCCTTTCTCTTTCTCTTTCTCTTTCTCTCTCTCTCCCTTTCTCTTTCTCTCTCCCTTTCTCCCTCCCCCTTCTCTCTCTCTCCCTCTCTCTCTTTCTCTTTCTTTCCCTCTCTCTCCCCCCTCTCTCTCCTTCTCTTTCTCCCTCCCCCTCTCTCCCTCTCTATCTCTCTCTCCCTCCCTCTCTTTCTCTTTCTCCCTCCTCCCTCTCTCTTCCTCCCTCCCTCTCTTTCTCTCTCTCTCTTTCTCCCTCCCCCTCTCTCTCCCTCTCTCTATTTCTTTATTTCTCTCTCTCCCTCCCTGCCTCTCTCTCTCTCTCATTACTTCCAGTAAAGAAAAAAAATCCCATCAAATCTTACCCTCTGGAAGGCAATTTTTTCCTTCCCTGTTTTTCCATCTACACTCAAATCCTGCCATTAAAAAAAGGGAGCTCGTAAAAAAAAAAGTGGAGCCTTTTGGTGCCTGCAAAATGTTTCTTTTCCATCCATCAGGGGATCTTGAGTGGAGGGGTGGGAAGACAAGCAAATTGTCCCCCATCCTAAAAATGTTGACCAGCTGTCTTTTATTTTGCTTGCTGGCTTGTTTTAAGCTTTTAAAACTGGGTCTGTTTCACAAGAGGAGGGTGGAATTCAGTATGTTCTCCATGTATCGCTGGCTTGTCCAAATGTGACTATTATTTATTTTAATAGGTATTTAATATGTATTTTAATAGGTATCTCCCTTCCTTTTCATTATCAGCAAAAATATGTTAGGTAGGTAGGTAGGTAGGTAGGTAGGTAGATAGATAGATAGATAGATAGATAGATAGATAGATAGATAGATAGATAGATGATAGATAGATTTTCCGTTGAAAATCTATACTAGGTTCCCTTCCTTTGCATTTATCAGCAAAAATAAGTATATGTGTATATATATATATAGAGGGAGGGAGAGAGTTTGTTTCAAAATTTATATAGTTAAGGAAAAAAGTCTCTCTTTTTTAAAAAAGTGAGAATGGGTGACAGGCATTGCCAAATGCATCTCTGAAATATATATATACATATGTATGTATTTAAGTGTGTGTGTATGTAACACATTTTTGCTGATAATGTTTGTTTTTTGTTGAAATATATATAGTTAAGGAAAAAAGTCTCTCTTTTTAAAAAAAAGTGAGAATAGGTGATAGGCATTGCCAAATGCATCTCTGAAATATATATATATATATATATATATATATATATATATATATATATATATATACACACACACACACACACACACACACACACACATGTGTGTATATATGTGTGTAACATTTTTGCTGATAATGTTTATTTTCTGTCGATATACTGTATATATAGTTAAGGTAAAAAGTCTCTCTTTTTAAAAAGTGAGAATAGGTGACAGGCATTGTCAAATATTTATTTATGTATATGTACAGTTATATATACAGTATATATATATGTATAGTTATCAGATCCAGCGTGATTCAATCTCTGGGTGAGCGTAGCTAAATGTTCTTAACACTGCCTATAAATTAGGAAGACTTTTATTACCCGCTGACGAAGGCCTCGCCAATTGTAACATTTCCATCTTCCCTCTCGTTGTTTTGAAACTTCATTTTTAATGTGTTTTTTGGTTTGCAATTACGGACACCGGCCATATATAAAGTCTGTTCATTGATTCATTCATTCTTTCGCAGTGACTTGAAAATTCGCAGCCCGACGTACTAACAAAGATGGCAGAATTGAGGGGTGGATGGGTGGGAGAAAAACCCCGTATGGAAAAAAAGGGGCTACAGTGAGAGTTGTATGAACGGATGGACGGTTCTGTTCGCCAGACAAAGAGATCCGGCCACTTGGACCTCCAAATCCCCCTGATCTTTATATACCCGTAGCCTCTGATTCTAAGGCTCCAGTAATTCTTAGAGGTTAGCCAGCTATGAAACACGTGGGTTGGTGTGCATTGTATGTACGTGTATGTAGCATACATCCAGGCTGCAGATGGCATGTTCATGCTACACGCCTACTGCAGGTGCCAGAACACAGATTGGAGATTGCAGAGGTGGACTTTAGCACAATGGAAGCGTGCTTGAGGTCCAGCCTGCCTTCCTCAAAGATCTTCTCCTGGCCACGCGGACGCGAATCCAAGTGTGCGGCAATTTGGCTATTGTGGCGTAAACGGCAGCCCAACCCAGCCATGGCTGCCATTCTCTGCCGGGTGATATATGACATGGATTTTTATTGCCTAGCCCTATTGGGCTTGGAGATGGTTATATTCGGGCGCATGCCATCTCTGGCCAGCCATAAAGCTTTAAAAGTGGCTCTGGACAAATGCTACGTTCCCAAGGAATGACCAATTTGTTGGTCGTGATGGAAAGGGTGGGGGGAGAAAGATTTAGGCGTTGTTTGTCCAGTGCTTTTTTTTTAATTGTTTGATTGCTTTTCCAGCTTTGTTTCAGGAGCTAAAAGCAACATTCCTTCCTAATGGTTTTTTCCCCCCCCTCCAAGACAACCACCCGATGCGCTTGGTTGGGCTGGTAAAGACATTCATAACTGGAATAGAGCCAGAAGGGACATTCGAGGTCTTCTAGTCCATCTCTTGCTCAAGCAGGAGCTCCTATCTATCAGTGGTTTTATTTATTTTATTTTATTTATTTTATTTATTTTATTTTATTTTATTTATTTTATTTATTTTATTTATTTTATTTATTTTATTTATTTTATTTATTTTATTTATTTTATTTATTTTATTTATTTTATTTATTTTATTTATTTTATTTATTTTATTTATTTTATTTATTTTATTTATTTTATTTATTATTTTAGTTATTTTAGTTATTTTATTTTAGTTATTTTAGTTATTTTAGTTATTTTAGTTATTTTATTTTAGTTATTTTATTATTTTATTTATTTTATTATTTTATTTTATTTATTTTATTTATTTTATTTATTTTATTTTATATTTTATTATTTTATTTTAGTTATTTTATTTATTTTATTTATTTATTTTTTATTTTTTTATTTTATTTTATTTTAGTTATTTAGTTATTTAGCTATTTAATTTATTTAGTTATTTAGTTACTTTATTTATTTATTTATTCGTTCATTCATTCGTTTGTTTGCTTGTTTGTTTATTGCATTTATATGCCGCTCATTCCAAAACGGAGTCCGAGCAGCTAACAAGTCAGATAAATATAACAGTAAAATAGAGAAATAGTAAAATACAATCAGAATGAAATCAAGAATACGCTGCTCAAAAAAATAAAGAGGACACTCAAATAACACATCCTAGATCTGAACGAATGAAATATTCTCCTTGAACACTTTGCTCTATAGAATAGAATAGAATTTTTATTGGCCAAGTGTGATTGGACACACAAGGAATTTGTCTTGGTGCATATGCTCTCAGCGTACATAAAATAAAATATACATTTGTCAAGAATCATGTGGTACAACACTTAATGATTGTCATAGGGGTCAAATAAGCAAAGTTGAATGTGCACAACAGCAGGTGAAATTGATTGTCAATCAGTGTTGCTTCCTAAGTGGACAGTTTGATTTCACGGAAGTTTGATTTACTTGGAGTTATATTGTGTTGTTTAAGTGTTCCCTTTATTTATTTATTTTTGAGCTGTGTACATTAGTATCCCTACAGTCTCAATCATTCATGGCCACATCAAGATGACACTTACAAAACAACAACAGAAAGTCCAGTTGCCTCTTGAAAAAAACACCTTTAGGACAATCGTGACCTGGATGACCAAGAATCTCTACAGCCGTGATGGCAAACCTATGGCAAGTGTGCCAGAGGTGGCACACAGAGCCCTCTCTGTGGGCACACTCGCCACTAGCAGCTGCTCTTCTGAGTTCTGTTGCGCGTCTGTGCGCCAGACAGCTGCTTTCTTCTGCGCATGTGCAGAAACAAAACCACACTGGGACACACACACCAAGACACCTGAAGCTGCACGCAATAAAACAATATGCCGCACAAATCCCAGCAACTGGTTAGGTCCCACAGAGTTGGCCTTCTCCGGGTCCCGTCGACTAAACAATGTCGTTTGGCGGGACCCAGGGGAAGAGCCTTCTCTGTGGCGGCCCCGACCCTCTGGAACCAGTTCCCTCCAAAGATTAGAGTTGCCCCCACCCTCCTTGCCTTTTGTAAACTCCTTAAAACCCACATATTTTGCTGATAATGAAAAGGAAGGGAGACTACTATAGATCTATTTTGGGCTTATTTACCTTCATCAGGTAGCCACACCCTTATGGGATTTGAACCTGGGGCCTGGAACCTTAGCCGTTAGACTGGAACCTGGAAACCTAGCCATTAGACTACAGGCTCATCTCCTGTCATAAGGCCAGAACAAGGCTGAAATAGATCTATCCTAGTCTCCTTTAATTTTCAAATTCAGCAAAAAAAAACGTCACCCACACACACATATGATAAATATATATTTTATTTATACATTTTTCTTTTAAATGCATAAAAACTCCATATCTACACAAATAGTGTAGATTAATTTTGAAAAATAATAATAGTAATAATAACACTAATATTCATAATGTTCATGATAGTCACATAATTATAATAATATTTGGATTTGGTTTTTAAAGACCCTACAACGCAGCTTCCTACAAGTAAAGTCTATGTGTGAAGCTGTATTTATTTAATGGCCGCCTGCTTCTGTGGTTATTCTCTTAATAACCGTGGCTAAAAAATAAATAAAAGAGGGCATAAAATTGGATGTGACTGACTTAACAGCTGCCTTGCTTAGCAATGGAATTTTTGGTTCCAGTTGCAATTGTAAGTTGAGGACTACTTGTATATTTTATTTTATGTACGCTGAGAGCATCTGCACCAAGACAAATTCCTTGTGTGTCCAATCACACTTGGCCAATAAAATTCTATTCTATTCTATATATGGAGCTAACCATTCTTGGGATCAGTCACATATAATGAAAACCTTAAGCCATCCCACATATCCATCCATCTATCTATCCATCTTCTTTATCACTAAAGTTCCTCAAAACCCGTGCTTCTCAACCTTGACATTTTTAAGATGATTGGAATTCCCCAGCCTGCATCTTAAAATTGTCAACGTTGAGAAATACTATACAAAATAATTGCAGCTTGGGGATGGTTCTCGTGCAATAAAGATATTTGGGGGAATTCCATGCCCAAGATGGATAAAAATGATGATTAATTTTTTTTTTTAAATAAAAAATCAGATTTTGAAAAATTAAAATCAGATTTTTTAAATTTTTAATTGGATTTTTTAAAATCACTTTTGTTTTAATAAAATGCTTTTGGAGTAAAACTAAGGAGAGTTTTCTATTTAAGATACATTCATAATGTAGTTTATTTAAATCAGAGGTTTTCAAACTTGCAACTTTAAGACCAGCTGGAGAATTCTGGAAGTTGAAGTTCCACAAGGCTTAAAGTTGCCAAGTTTGGGGACCCCTGATTTAAATCAAGCCTTTTTATTAGTGATTTAAATCATGATTCAAGTCAAGTTGATTTGCCAAGTTGATTTAAATAAAGCCTTTTTACTAGTTTTTTAAATCGTGATTTAAGTTGTGATTTTAATTGACTTGAAATTTAAATCAAATCAAACCCTTATCTGAGTCAGAGTACAGTATTACCACTATTAGAGATGTTCTCACGGCGAGCAAAACAGCTGTTCTTGCTGACCTGTTCTAAGCTGCTCTGCGGGCAGGTGGCCTTTTAATAGATGATGACACCAAATCACCAAGAATCATACATGATCTTCTCTACCTTAATACAAATTCATTGAAATGCAGAAACGAAGGGCTGTAAAATGTTAAAGAAAGAAAAATGGAAAGCTCTCAGTATATTATTATTATTACTATTTATTATTATTATTATCATCATCATCATCATCATCATTATTATTATTATTATTATTATTAACAATACAACAAACCAAACGAGATTACTATGCTGAATTTCGTATTTTAACACCAGTCGGGCGCTTCCCAAGCACTTAGGACTGTGTGATGTAGCGGCGAATTATGTGTGCCAATCCCAGTAAAGCAGCCTTTTGCAATTGACAGATGGAGATTTTGTCAATTCCAACGGTTTTCAAATGTCTGCTGAGACCCCTTGGCTTATGCCAGAGTCGTTCCAGCTCGATTTTTAGATCTTCGTATTTCACTAATTTCTCTAGCTGCTTCTCCTCAATTCTGCTGTCTCCTGGGATTGCGATGTCGATGATCCATGCTTTCTTTTTCTCCACAATCATCACGATGTCTCCACAATCATCATCATCATCATCATTATTATTATTATTTATTTATTGGATTTATTAGATTTATATGCTGCCCCTCTCCGAGGACTCGGGGCGTCTTACAACACGTAAAAGAAAACAATACAAATATCCTAAATCCAATTAATTTAGACTAGCTAACCCAAAATCCCCAGTTACTTAAAAGTCAATCATTCCCATTCAAACAACAAACATAGATTGCATTCGTTGGCCAGGGAGCTAGAATCTAATAGGCCCAAGCCTGGCGGCATAGATAAGTATTCAGACTCTTGCGGAAGGCTAGGAGGGTGAGCGCAGTGCGGATCTCTGGGGGGAGCTGATTCCAGTGGGCCGGGGCCCCCACAGAGAAGGCTCTTCTCCTAGGCTCCGCCACGCGACATTGTCTAGTTGACAGGACCTGGAGAAGGTCGACTCTGTGGGACCTAACTGGTCACTGGGATTCATACGGCAGGAGGCGGTCCCACAAGTAATCTGGTCCGATGCCATGTAGGGCTTTATTATTTTGTCAATAATATTTATTTATTTATTTATTGGATTTGTATGCCGCCCCTCTCCAGAGACTCTACTTACGAACTTAATTCATTCCGTGACTAGGTTCCTAAGTAGAAAAGTTTGTAAGGAGAAGCAATTTTTCCCATAGGAATCAATGTAAAAGCAAATAATGCATTCGATTGGGGAAACCACAGGGAGAGTGGAGGCCCTGTTTCCTCCCAGGAGATTCCTAGAGAGGCCCACGGAGGCTTCTCCCTGCCTTTTCCGGCCCTGTTTCCTCCCAGGAGATTCCTAGAGAGGCCCCACGGAGGCTTCTCCCCGCCTTTTCCGGTTACAGTTTCGGATTTGTAAGTGGAAAACGGTTCTGGAGAAGAGGCAAAAAGATCTTGAACACCCGGTTCTTATCTAGAAAAATTCATAAGTAGAGACGTTCTTAGATAGAGGTACCACTATACAAGATTACAGTAAAAGTATAAACATGTATACATGGGATGATTTTGAATACATGAGGAACATTAGGCCAGGGATTGCAACCTCCGTTAATTGCCCCGCCTGTGGATATCTATTTTTGCCTCTCCAGTTTGCTACATCTCCATTTAGGAGGTTTCTTTACAGTCGGAATGGATTATTCTGATTAGTGGTAAATCTCTTCGTGACCTCAAGGAGAGTTGAAGCTGAAATTAAAGCAGCAATGACAAGAAATCTCTGTGAATCTTTTCTCGCGCATAAGAGGACGTGTTTTGACCCTCGGAGGGAAGACCCATTTGGAAAATTCTGGGTTTCTTTATCGACTTAAGGGGCGTGCTTAAGCGCACCATTGTGCCTACTGTCCCTGTCCTATTGTCTACTTTATATCATTACTTATCTAATGTTTTATATGTACAAATTATCACCCTATAATTGTTTGATAAATAGATAGATAGATAGATAGATAGGTAGATAGATAGATAGATAGATAAGGTAGGTAGGTAGGTAGGTAGATGATAGATAGATAGATAGATAGATAGATACAGTAGATTAGATAGATAGATAGATAGATACAGTAGATATAGATAGATAGATGATAGATAGATAGATAGATAGATGATAGATAGATAGATAGATAGATAGATAGATAGATAGATAGATAGATAGATAGATAAGGTAGGTAGGTAGGTAGGTAGGTGGATGATAGATAGATAGATAGATAGATAGATACAGTAGAGATAGATAGATAGATGATAGATAGATAGATAAGGTAGGTAGGTAGGTAGGTAGATGATAGATAGATAGATAGATAGATAGATAGATAGATAGATACAGTAGAGATAGATAGATAGATAGATAAGGTAGGTAGGTAGGTAGATGATAGATGATAGATAGATAGATAGATACAGTAGAGATAGATAGATAGATAGATAGATAGAGTAGGTAGGTAGATGATAGATGATAGATAGATAGATAAGGTAGGTAGGTAGATGATAGATGATAGATAGATAGATTAGGTAGGTAGGTAGGTAGGTAGGTAGGTAGATAGATAGATAGATAGATAGATAGATAGATAGATAGATAAGGTAGGTAGGTAGGTAGATGATAGGTGATAGATAGATGGATAGATAGATAGATAGATAGATACAGTAGATACAGATAGATTAGATAGATAGATAGATAGATAGATAGATAGATAGATAGATAGGGTAGGTAGGTAGGTAGATAGGGTAGGTAGGTAGGTAGATGATGATAGATAGATAGATAGATAGATAGATAGATAGATAGATAGATAGATACAGTAGAGATAGATAGATAGATAGATAGATAGATAAGGTAGGTAGGTAGGTAGATGATAGATAGATAGATAGATAGATAGATAGATAGATAGATACAGGAGAGATAGATAGATAGATAGATAGATAGATAGATAGATAGATAGATAGATAGATAGATAGATAGATAGATAAGGTAGGTGGGTAGGTAGGTAGACAGACAGATAGACAGACAGACAGATAGATAGGATTTCCTCCCCCCAAATTTCCAAACCTGGCTCCCGGCAGAAACGAACGACAAATTAGTTTAATTTGAATCTGTGTAAACCTGGATAATGATTTTTCCTGGCAGGCGCAATCAGGGCGCATGAAAATCCCGGAGACCCAAAACTGCCTGTGCGATTGTTTAACAAGCGCTGTGCACGCGGGGGTGGGGGGGAAAACACTGTCAAGATTAAGCTTTTAATTAAAATCTTTCTGGAGGATTTGCATCTAAAAGGGGCAGCTAATGAGATACGGTCGTCCCCCCCCCAATCACCCACCCACTCTCAAATGTGATTGAATACCTTGCCTTTTGTTTTGTTATTTTCTGACACTTCGCTCTTTGGAAGGCTTCGGGCGTGCTGTACACAACCGCCTGGCCAGAACAGAGAGAGTTGTCATGATCCATCCATGCTGGGTTGTGATGTTTCACTTGGCTCCCGAGTCTAAAAAGAGCCAGGATGGAAAGGATTTGGCCCATGGCCTCCTCTTGCAAACATGCCAAGTGTTAGGGGCTGTTTGGGACAGAAAAAAGACACTCACACCCCCCAAAAAGAGGGGAAGTGATGGTGAAAATGGGGCCCTGGTTTTCATCAAAGAATTAAGGTTCTGGATCTGTAATGTGAACGTGTGTGTGTGTGTGTGTGTGTGTGTGTGTTTGTGTGTGTGTACAAGATCAAGACAAGAAGCATATTGAAAACTGTAGGAGGGTGAAGTTAGTCTGGTTTTTGAAACAGATAGAACATGGGTGTCCAATCCGGGCAACTTTTAAGGCTTGTGGATTTCAAATTTTTCATGCAGCCAGGATCTTGATTCTGTCCTTCCTTCCTTCCTTCCTTCCTTCCTTCCTTCCTTCTTTCCTTCCTTCTTCCCTTCCTTCCTTCCATCCTTCCTTCCTTCCTCCCCCTCCCCCCTCTCTTTCTTTCTTTCTTTCTTTCTTTCGTTCTTTCAATTTTTAAGACCTGTGGACTTCAAATTTCTCAGGACATGGGCGTCCAATCCGGGCAACTTTTAAGGCCTGTAGATTTCAAATTTTTCAGGCAGCCTGGATGTTGATTCTATCCTTCCTGCCTTCCATCCATCCTTCATTTCTTTCTTCATTCCTTCCTTCATTCCTTCCTCCCTCTCCCCCCTCTCTTTCTTTCTTCCTTTCAACTTTTAAGATCTGTGGACTTCAAATTTCTCAGGCAGCCAGGGTCTTGATTCTATCCCTTATTGATTGATTGACCGACCGATCGACCGACCGACCGACCGACCAACCAACCAACCAACCAACCAACCAACTAACTAACTAACTAACTTATTTATATGCTGCCTAATTCCCAAAGGACTCTGGGCACCTTCCAACGTATAAAAACAATTCTAAAACAGTTAAAACATTCAATTAATAACCCCAATTAAAGCACACACACTCAACCCAACATTCTACACTCAACAATCCTAGGCCTGCTGGAACAGCCAGGTCCTTACAACTTTGTTGAAGGCTGGCAAGGTGGGGAGAACCCAAATCTCCGGAGGCAGTTGGTTCCATAGGGTCGGGGCCACCACAGAGAAGGCTCTCCCCCAGGGACTCGCCAGCCGACGTTGTTTGGCTGATGGGACCTGGAGATGGCCAACCCTGGTGGGTTCTTACTAGTCGGTGGGAGGTGGGTGGCAGAAGGCGGTCCCTCAGGTAATGCTTCTTTTGAGATTCTAATTTTATGAGTCTGGACATTGGGGGAAATCCTTGCTGGCTGCGGAATTCTGGGAATTGAAGTCCAGGGGTCCTAAAACCCTAATCCAAGGAGCTGGGCACCCCTGAGGTACAAACTGAAGAAGAAACACTCTCGATAAAAGAGAATATTTGTAGTTCAGAGCTAAATTGTAAATCTCTCCCCTGCCCCAAATAAGACATCCCCTAATTACACAGGTGTACAAAAATGTTTTTTGCAATCATCACAGTTGACCTTGTACTTTTCAGAATCATGTAAATGTACTGTACGTATCTAGAATGGCATACACATTCTTTATAAATATGTATCAGTGAAGGGTGTGGCTTATTTTGTGGGTGTGGCTTGCTGGCCATGTGACCAGGTGGGAGTAGCTTGACGATCATGTGATGGGGGCTGGCTTAAAGGTCATGTGACTGGCTTAAAGGTGGCCAACTTGACGCCACTCACGTCAAGAGTTTGGGTTAGAGTGCCTGGCCCCTCCTCGCCTCCAAGAGATACAATTTCCCTATCTGTTTACTATTACTGAACATCCAAAATATACTATGTCGTCTGGCGGGCCCCAGGGGAAGAGCCTTATCTGTGGCGACCCCGGCCCTCTGGAATCAACACTCCCCCCGGAGATTAGAACTGCTCCCACCCTCCTTGTCTTCTATAAACTACTTAAGACCCACCTATACCGCCAGGCATGGGGGATTTGAGACATCTTTCCCCCAGGCTTATTATAATTTATGTTTGGTATGTATGTGCTGTTTGGTTTTTAATTATGATAGGGTTTTTAGTTTTTTAATATTAGATTTGTGCCATTATAATATTGTTTTTATCGTTGTTGTGAGCCGCCCCGAGTCTTCGGAGAGGGGCGGCATACAAATCTAATATATTATTATTATTATTATTATTATTATTATTATTATTATTTAATTCTATGTATACTATATGCCATTGTGTACATAAGTATTACACACAGGCACACAAAAATATATATTATCTACTATATAAACTGTATATGTATGTACACGCACACTCACACACTCACACGCACAACAGCTCTTCTAAAATTATACACATTCAACCTCATTTACTGCAATAGGAAAAACACACCCAGAGCCCAGAAGGGAAAAAAAGAAAAAAAAATTCTACCGACCCATAGTTGCTTATCACTGATCTGTATAAAGTTGCTGCTTGTGATTCATGTTAAAGGACCAGTCACTTTAAATCAAGCCTCTTTTATCATTGCAAAAGCGACAAGGCATGTGAAGTTCCTAAACCCTACAGTAATCCTCTTGGGATATTCCCCTGAAAATAAAATGAATTTACATTTTAAGGATAATTCATTTATTTGTTCCCCGTAGTCTTACACAAGTTAAAAAAATCACATTATCTCTCTGGTTACTTTTGTGCATTTTATCCAGGGAGAGTAAATCCAAGATGTTCTTATTTTTAGTTTATTCAGTGACAGCTTTTCCTTTGAAAGATGGCCAAAGCAATTTTAATTGATGTCTCAAAAACCTGCCAGGTTGCTTTCTGTAGTCCCATCAACTGTGTAAACTACAATTCCCATCTTCCTTTGCAATGCCTGCAGATGAAAAGATTTGTCTGCAGCGCATTGGAGGGAGGATACTGCATTTCTGAAGGTCAGTTTACTTTTAAATTAAAACCCCAAGAAAAATGCCAGCACACTTAAAACACATGTATCTTATTTATTTATTATATTTGTGGGTTGCCAATTTGTATAAACTCTCAGCCACCTGCAATATATATAAAGCTGGAAAAATGGAATACAATTCTATGCATAGATAGATAGATGGATGGATGGATGGATGGATGGATGGATGGATGGATGGATGAAAGGATGGGCAGACGGACAGACAGTCAGACAGATAATAGGATAAGTAGGTAGAGATAAGTAGAGAGATGGTCGGTAGGTAGACAGACAGACAGACAGACAGACAGACAGATAGATAGATAAGAAGCAGGTAGAGATAAGTAGATGTAGATGGATGATGGATAGGTAAGCTAGTGGGAAGATGGATGGATGACAGGTAGGGATGGATAGATGGATCGATAATAGAGATAGAGACAGATAGACAGACAGATAGATGATAAGTAGGTAGAGATAAGTAGATATAAATAGATTGTGGGTAGGTGGATAGATGGATGGATGGATGGATGGATCAATGATAGAGATAGACAAACAAGATAGATAATTTTCAGGGAAACACAGAAGATAGATTAGATAGATAGGTAGGTAGGTAGAAAGAGAGAGAGAGAGAGAGAGAGAGAGATAGGATGGATCAATGATAGAGATAGACAAACAGATAAGATAGATAATTTTCAGGGAAACACAGAAGATAGATAGATAGATAGATAGATAGATAGATAGATAGGTAGGTAGGTAGGTAGGTAGATAGGTAGATAGGTAGATAGGTAGATAGGTAGATACATAGATAGATACATAGATAGATACATAGATACATAGATAGATACATAGATAGATACATAGATAGATACATAGATAGATACATAGATAGATACATAGATAGATACATAGATGGAGAGAGAGAGATGAAACCATGTAATGAAACAACAGTAGCCAATAAAATCAAAGCAATGGATTTTTTTTTTAAAAAAAATTCATGGTTAACTTAAAGTAATTTTTTGCTGAAGAAGGTCACTAAGTATTAACTATTGGATAAAGTTGGTTATTAATTTATTATCAAAAGCTAGATATATCAGAAGAGAGATGGGAAGGAACCAGGAGATAATTAGCCGTTTCATTAACTAGTAATGAGAAACAATGTTTAAGAGGGAAGGCTGTTTTTTATGTTTTCTCTCCAACCTTTGTTGACTTCTGCTCCAAAGTGCTCTGCAAGGCGATTGTGTCTTACAACGTTTCGTGTGTGTTTGAGCACAGGTGCAGGCAGGGAGTTAGGAGACACAGCAGCAACCTTTTCAGCAATTTAATGCTGCCTTCCCACTCTTCTTCCTCAATCCGAAGCAGTGTTTCTCAAAATTGGGTCACCTCATGGAGTGTGGACTTCAACTCCCAGAATTCCTCAGCCAGCATGGCTGACTTGGGGAATTCTGGGAGTTGAAGTCCGCACATCTCGAGGTGACCCAATTTTGGGAAACACTGCAGAATTTACCTGGGTTTGGCTGCCGATCAGTTTCCGGTCACAATTCAAAGTGTTGGTCATGACCTTTAAAGCCCTACATGGCAATGGATCAGATTACCTCCGGAACCGCCTGCTACCGCACGAATCCCAGTGACCGATAAGGTCCCACAGAGTTGGTCTTCTCCGGGTCCCGTCGACTAAACAATGTCGTTTGGCGGGCCCCAGGGGAAGAGCCTTCTCTGTGGCGGCCCCGGCCCTCTGGAACCAACTCCCCCCCGGAGATTAGAACTGCCCCCACCCTCCCTGTCTTTCGTAAACTACTCAAGACTCATTTATACCACCAGGCATGGGGGAGTTGAGATAGCTCTTCCCCCTAGGCCATTACAAGTTATGCATGGTATGTTTGTGTGTATGTTTGGTTTTATAATAGGGGTTTTTAGTTGTTTTTTATTATTGGATTGTACATGTTGTGTTTATTATTGTTGTTAGCCGCCCCGAGTCTACGGAGAGGGGCGGCATACAAATCCAATAAATAATAATAATAATAATAATAATAATTATTATTATTATTATTATTATTATTATTATTATTATTATTATATCTATTTTGGTTAAGCAATCCTTTGGCATTTCTGAACAGATGTGATTATTTCGGATACGATCTCCTTTGAAATCACCGTTTTTACAGACTGGATGCTAACGAATGATCTCTCTCTGGGCCTTTTAAAAATTTATTCTTATTTTTTTTGCAAGTCTTCTGCCTCTGTCGACGCTTCCGCTTGGCTCATTCGCTAGAAATAGACACTGACAATGATGGATGCTTAATAGGATTTGGCTGGAAGGTTGCAAAGGCAGGAGAGGGTAGGGCGCTTTGCAAAAAGAAGAAAGTTTTGGAATTTAGCCCATCCAGCGAGAAGATATTTCATTTTTTTTAACCAGTCTTCCCCCTGAAACGAGGGAAGCTCATTTATATTGCAGGCGCCCTCCCAGCTATAAAGAGAGATTCCACTGAAAGAGATGGTGACATTTGCAAGGATCCAAATTTGAGGCTATTTGTCACGAAAAATCGCTGCCAGCAGGCAGGGAAGGGGGATGGAAAGGCAGGGAGGCTTTGCAAAGGCTATCTGGCTCAGCTGACGAGATTTAATGGTTCCATCTTGACTGGTTGTGTCTTCAAGGCAGAGGAATTCCCGTTTCTTGCATTATTTTTATTTATTATTATTTATTGGATTTGTATGCCGCCCCTCTCCGTAGACTTGGAGCGGAGCAGCATATGATATGCAGCATGCATATCGTATGCTGCAACGTCCTGCCTGTCAATGACTATTTCAGCTTCAACCGCAACAACACAAGAGCACGCAACAAATTCAAACTTAATATTAACCGCTCCAAGCTTGACTGTAAAAAATATGACTTTAGCAATCGAGTTGTCGAAGCGTGGAACTCATCACCGGACTCCGTAGTGTCAACCCCTAACCCCCAACATTTCTCCCTTAGACTCTCCACGATTGACCTCTCCAGGTTCCTAAGAGGTCAGTAAGGGGCGTGCATAAGTGCACTAGTGTACCTTTCGTCCCTTGTTCAATTGTCTCTCCTTATCTTATATATCATATATCTTTTCTTCCTTTCATATATCTTCTCTATTTTTATATCTTTTCTTTATATATAATACTTCATGTCTATTCTCTTCGATATGTATTGTGTATTGGACTAAATAAATAAATAAATAAATAAATAAATAAATAAATAAATAAATAAATAAATAAATAAATAAATAAATAAATAAATAAATAAATATCCACTTCCCCATTACAGTGGTACCTCTACCTACGAACGCCTCTATTTACGAACTTTTCTAGATAAGAACCGGGTGTTCAAGATTTTTTTGCCTCTTCTCAAGAACCATTTTCCACTTACAAACCCGAGCCTCCGAAACTGTAACCGGAAGAGGCAGGGAGAAGGCTCCGTGGGGCTTCTCTAGGAATCTCCTGGGAGGAAACAGGGCCGGAAAAGGCGGGGAGAAGCCTCTGTGGGGCTTCTCTAGGAATCTCCTGGGAGGAAACAGGGCCAGAAAAGGCAGGGAGAAGCCTCTGTGGGGCCTCTCTAGGAATCTCCTAGGAGGAAACAGGGCCTGAAAACGCAGGGAGAAGCCTCCGTGGGGCCTCTCTAGGAATCTCCTGGGAGGAAACAAGGCCAGAAAAGATGGGGAGAAACCTCTGTGGGGCCTCTCTAGGAATCTCCTGGGAGGAAACAGGGCCGGAAAAGGCAGAGAGAAGCCTCTGTGGGACCTCTCTAGGAATCTCCAGGGAGGAAACAGGGCCGGAAAAGGTGGGGAGAAACTTCTGTGGGGTCTCTCTGGGAATCTTTTTCCGGGCTCGTGTTCTTAAGTAGAAAATGGTTCTTAAGGAGAGGCAAAAAAATCTTGAACACCTGGTTCTTATCTAGAAAAGTTCTTAAGTAGTGGTGTTCTTAAGTAGAGGTATCACTGCATT
The DNA here is from genome assembly GCF_031021105.1 of Erythrolamprus reginae. NCBI lineage: Eukaryota > Metazoa > Chordata > Lepidosauria > Squamata > Dipsadidae > Erythrolamprus > Erythrolamprus reginae. The sequence continues at coordinate 7,277,834 of NC_091956.1, forward strand.
TCATCCTTTCAATCATATTGTAGAAAGATTTGCACGCATAATAATCTTTCAGTGTTTGGCCTGAGGATTGTACTGAGCTACGTTTATCGCAGTTCAATAATTCAGCGATGTGGACCTTTGTTGCATTCGTCATCGCTTCCTCCAAGAACTTGATCTTGCTCTGCAACGCGTCGATCTGTCCTCGTTTGGCTGTGATTTGCTTCTGCATCCCCATCGCGACTTTCATGGCTGTCGAAGAGAAGATGTTCAAGGCATTTAGTGGACCAAAACACAATACTATCTTACTATCATTCTTCCTAAATAACAAGCTATGTACTTCAAAACATCTTCTTATCTCTGAGTCAGGTATACGCTGTTCAAAAGCAGTTTATCATGCAATACAAACACTCACTTATTCGGAGAGACAACATAAATTTTTTCTAGCACTTCGAAGAAAGCATTTGCCTCTTCCATTAAATTCCAGAAGTGATGTAATTAATTAATTAATTTACACACTCTGAAGAGGCATATTAAAACCTCTTTCCCCCCAATTTCGTCCTTTCTTTTCTGCAACCTTCTGAACTTTGGATTTAACCATGGGCTCTCTTCTGTATTCCCATTATCAGAAGAAACATAATTGTCCATGCTTTCCTCAGAAGGTCCTTCTACAGTGATACCTTGTCTTACAAACTTAATTGCTTCCGGGACGAGGTTCTTAAGGTGAAAAGTTTGGAAGATGAAACAATGCTTCCCATAGGAATTAATGGAAAAGTGATTAATGCGTGCAAGCCCCAAATTCACCCCTTTTGCCAGCCGAAGCACCTGTTTTTGCTCTGCTGGGATTCCCCTGAGGCTCCCCTCCATAGGAAAACTCACCTCCGGACTTCTGTGTTTTTGCGATACTGCAGGGGAATCCCAGCATCCCAAAAATGAGCGCTTCGCTGGGAACAGAAGTCCGGAGGTGGGGTTTCCCAGCGAGGGGAGCCTCAGCGAAATTGCAGCATTGCAAAATCATGGAAGTCCTCGAAACCCCACCTCCGGACCTCTGTGTTTCTGCGATGCTGCAATTTCACTGAGGCTCCCCTCGCTGGGAAACCCCACCTCCGGACTTCCGTTGCCAGCGAAGTGCCTGTTTTTGCGATGCTGGGATTCTCCTGCTGGGATTCCCCTGAAGCATCGCAAAAACACAGAAGTCTGGAGGTGGGGTTTCCCATGGAGGGGATCCTCAGGGGAAACCCAGCAGTGCAAAAACAGGTGCTTAGCTGGCAACGGAAGTCCGGAGGCGGGGCATCCCAGCAGCAGCGGTGGGTTTGTAAGGTGAAAATAGTTTGTAAGAAGAGGCAAAAAAATCTTAAACCCCAGGTTTGTATCTCGAAAAGTTTGTATGATGAGGCGTTTGTAAGACGAGGTATCACTGTATTTCGCTTTCCTCACTAGCTTCTCTCACATCTCTTAAATCAGGGTAATTGACAGCTTTTACGTCATCTTCGTCTTCAGAATCTGAGAATTCTAAAGACTGACAAAAACTGAGGACAGGAGTGAATTAAATGTAATTCCCTCCTGAAATAAGGGCTGATGTGTTAAAACCCACCGTGTTTTGTGCTGAGTTTGCTAAAGAGTTCGGTTGTTAGAAGCACCCAGAGTGCTCTCTTGATGTTTTTAGTCTTCTTAAAAGAGTTTTTTTTAACTTTCAGATGAAACCGAACGTGCAATCTAGAGGTCCATTTATACAAAAGAGTTAACACAGATTTATTCTCTTTTTCTCTGGGGTCCGAAGTAAGAAGTGCTGATGCCTCGTAAGCAGGAGCAAAACACGCATAAAATATCTGCGGCTTTTAGTAAATCATGACATTGGAGGAGTGACGCTGTACAAATGGGAATGAATTTATAGAACCATGGCTGATGAGCTTAGGAAATGGAATCCCACTTCTTAGAAACATAGAAGATTGACGGCAGAAAAAGACCTCATGGTCCATCTAGTCTGCCCTTATACTATTTCCTGTATTTTATCTTAGGATGGATCTATGTTTATCCCCGGCATGTTTAAATTCAGTCACTGTGGATTTACCGACCACGTCTGCTAGAAGTTTGTTCCAAGCATCTACTACTTTCAGTAAAATAATATTTTTTTACGTTACTTCTAATCTTTCCCCCCAACTAACCTCACATTGTGCCCCCCCCTGTTCTTGTGTTCACTTTCCGCCCACCAGATGTGCACGCGTCAGGCCCCAGGAGCATTTTGGTAGCGGCAAAAGGTAGGAACTCCTGCCTGCCACAAACCTGAAACCCTTGTTTTAAATCTATAAAGCTTATAGTTTTTAATTATGTACACATATTGTTTTTGTATTGTGTTCTGTGAGCTGCCTTAAGTCTTTGAAGAGGGACAGCATACAAGTCTAATAAATAATAATAATAATTATTATTATTATTATTATTATTATTATTATTATTAATTAGACTTGTATTATTACAAGTCTGTTAGGTCCCACAGAGTGGGCCTTCTCCGAGTCCCGTCAACTAAAAAATGTAACTTAATAATAATAATAATAATAATTTATTGGATTTGTATGCCGCCCCTCTCCGTAGACTCGGGGCGGCTAACAACAATGATAAAAACAGCATGTGACAATCCAATAATAAAACAACTAAAAACCCTTATTATAAAACCAAACATACACACAGACATACCATGCATAACTTGTAATGGCCTAGGGGGAAGGAATATCTCAATTCCCCCATGCCTGGTGGTATAAATGAGTCTTGAGTAGTTTACGAAAGACAGGGAGGGTGGGGGCAAGAGGGGGAAGAGCCTTCTCTGTGGCGGCCCCGGCCCTCTGTAACCAACTCCCCCCAGAGATTAGAATTGCCCCCACCCTCCTCGCCTTTCGTAAGCTTCTTAAAACCCACCTCTGCCATCAGGCATGGGGGGACTGAGATATTCTTTCCCCCTAGGCCTTTACAATTTATGCATGGTATGTTTGTTTGTATGTATGTTTGGTTTTATAATAAGTTTTTTTTTAGTTGTTTTAGTATTGGATTGTTACATGCTGTTTTTCATCACTGTTGTTAGCCGCCCCGAGTCTACAGAGAGGGGCAGCATACAAACCCAATAAGAAGTAGTAGTAGTAGTAGTAGTAGTAGTAGTAGTAGTAGTAGTAGTAATAATAATAATAATAATATCATCATTATTATCATTACCATTATTATTATTATTATTATTATTATTATTATTATTATTATTATTACTACTACTTCTTATTGGATTTGTATGGATTTATATCATTATTATTATTATTATTATTATTATTATTATTATTATTATTATTATTATTAGACAAAAGGCAGCCTTCTTTTGTAGAGTGAAAATTTAAGGATTTGTCTCCCAAGCATGGGATTAAAATTAGCAGGTTCTGGAGGTCGACTCCCAAGCTAGCTGGGAGAAGGGTGAGGCCATCACACATCAGCCTGCTGATAAACCCGCTTCCTTTCCTCCCACTTAACACTCCCCCTGTCAATAAAACTATCATCACCTCCAGCTCGACTGCCGTTCCGGGTTGTGCGTACCTGAGAAAAGTGGCAGGAGAAAAAAACCAGAAGCATGTTGCAAAAAGCCCACCACCTTTGCAAGTGAAAGACCCAATACAGTATCTCAGAGTCCTTAAGGAATTGAGCAGCATACAAATTAATTAAAACATAGAAATATAGAAGACTGATGGCAGAAAAAGACCTCATGGTCCATCTAGTCTGCCCTTATACTCTTTCCTGTATTTTATCTTAAGATGGATCTATATTTATCCCAGGCATGTTTAAATTGAGTGACTGTGGATTTACCAACCACGTCTGCTGGAAGTTTGTTCCAAGGATCTACTACTCTTTCAGTAAAATAATATTTTATTTATTTATTTTATTTATTTATTATTTGGATTTGTATGCCGCCCCTCTCCGAAAACTCGGGGCGGCTCACAACAAGTGAAAAGACAATCCAATACATAATCCAATTAATTAAAATATTATAAATTTAAGAAAAACCCCTATACTAACATACACACACACAAGCATACCATATATAAATTCAACGTGCCCAGGGGAAGATGTTTAGTTTTCTCACGTTGCTTTTGATCTTTCCCCCAACTAACTTCAGATTGTGTCCCCTTGTTCTTGTATTCACTTTCCTATTAAAAACACTTCCCTCCTGAACCTTATTTAACCCTTGAACATATTTAGATGTTTCGATCATGTTCCCCCCTTTCCCTTCGGTCCTCCAGTCTATACAGATGGATGGGCGGAAGGTCTTAAGCATAAAACGTATCAGGAAAGACTTCATGAACTCAATCTGTATAGTCTGGAGGACACCAAAACATGTATTTACATTATCTACAGAGAAGATAATCTGGCCCAATTTTTAAAGGCTTCATTAAATGTTGACCTCCGCAAAGTGGTATTGATCCGCTCCCCCATTACATCAATAGATAGTTCATAACTAGAAAGGAAACACACACCAACTCTCTGCGTTCACGTCTTAAGTGCACTGAAGAATAATCTACGTTGCTGTGCCCAGTGTGCAATAAATAATTCTCTATATTCTGATAAAATCCGAATTCTTCACATGGTAATTACTTTGAATTTGAGAAGACTCACATCTTCAAATAAGTAGGATGCTTGGCTGCATAGCTAGAGGTATAGCAAGCAGGAAGAGGGAGATTGTGATCCCGCTATAAAGAGCGCTGGTGGGAACCCATTTGGAAGACTGTGTCCACTTCTGGAGACCTCACCTACAAAAAGGTATGGATAGAATGGAACGGGTCCAAAGACGGGCTACAAAAACGGTGGAAGGTCTTAAGCATAAAACGTATCAGGGAAGACTTGATGAACTCCATCTGTATAGTCTGGAGGACAGAAGGAAAAGGGGGGACATGATCGAAACATTTAAATAGGTTAAAGCGTTAAATAAGGTCCAGGAGGGAAGTGTTTTTAATAGGAAAGTGAACACAAGAACAAGGGGACACAATCTGAAGTGAGTTGGGGGAAAGATCAAAAGCAACATGAGAAAATATTATTTTACTGAAAGAGAAGTAGATCCTTGGAACAAACCTCCAGCAGACGTGGTTGGTAAATCCACAGTAACTGAATTTAAACATGCCTGGGATAAACATAGATCCATCCTAAGATAAAATACAGGAAATAGTATAAGGGCAGACTAGATGGACCATGAGGTCTTTTTCTGTCGTCAGTCTTCTATGTTTCTATGTTTCTCACCATATTGGTGTGACACCTGAGTCTAGGGCAGTGATGGCAAACTTTTTCCCCCTCGGGAAACCGAAAGAGCATGGGCGTGCATTATCACGCATGCGCGATTGCCCACACCCATAATTCAATGCCTGGGGTGGGCGAAAACAGCCTCCCCCACCAACTATGAACAAAAAGGAGGATTTGTTGCAGTCGGCCCAGTACAAATTTAGAAGTAAATGATGGAGTGAGGAAGAGGAGGTGGTTATCCATTCACTTGCGTCTGACTCTTGGCAATTCTGTGGGCAAAGTCTCTTCGCATCTTCTGATCTTTCGTAGCTTTTTTTAAGTCGTTCTATGTTCTGGCTGTTATCAGCTTCGATGGTGTCCAGCCACCAGGTTCTTTGGTGGCCTGGTTTCCTTACGCTATCTTCCCGGCATAATTGTCATCTCCAGTGAATTGTCCCAACATGACATGACCAAAGGAAGTGACACAAGAGTTTCATGATTTGGCCTAATAGTGACATGTGTGGTGTTATGTGTTCCAGTTACTCCCTTGTAAGTCATCTTTGCTGTCCGAGGAATACGCAGGGGCCTTCAAGAGCATGCGCAGAAGCAAAGAAACTGACGAATATCGGCAAAATCTCCTGTGCGAGAGAGTCTTTGTGTGAGATTTTGCTTGCTGTGCATGTGCAGAATTGAAATCTCGCGCTGCCAGGCATGCGCAGCTGCGATAATCTTGGAGGGCGTACCAGTAATGGCCAGTAAGTGGAACCCTCGCCTGGTTGTCACCAAACCAGTCTTCCAGTTCTCTGTGTTGGGCAACCCCAAGAAATTGACATTACAGCGGTACCTCTACGTGACCAGGTTCTTAAGTAGAAACGTTTGTAAGAAGAAGCAATTTTCCCCATAGGAATCAATGTAAAAGAAAATAATGGGAGTGATTGGGGAAACCACAGGGAGGGTGGAGGCCCTGTTTCCTCCCAAGAGATTCCTAGAGAGGCCCCATGGAGGCTTCTCCCCACCTTTTCTGGCCATTTCCTCCCAGGAGATTCCTAGAGAGGCCTCACGGAGGCTTCTCCCCACCTTTTCTGGCCCTGTTTCCTCCCAGGAGATTCCTAGAGAGGCCCCACGAAGGCTTCTCCCCACCTTTTCCAGCCCTGTTTCCTCCCAGGAGATTCCTAGAAAGGCCCCACAGAGGCTTCTCCCTGCCTTTTCTGGCCCTGTTTCCTCCCAGGAGATTCCTAGAGAAGCCCCACGGAGGCTTCTCCTTGCCTTTTCTGGCCCTGTTTCCTCCCAGGAGATTCCTAGAGAGGCCCCACGGAGGCTTCTCCCCACCTTTTCCAGCCCTGTTTCCTCCCAGGACATTCCTAGAGAGGCCCCGCAAAGGCTTCTCCCCACCTTTTCTGGCCCTATTTCCTCCCAGGAGATTCCTAGAGAGGCCCCACAGAGGCTTCTCCCTGCCTTTTCCGACCCTATTTCCTCCCAGGAGATTCCTAGAGAGGCTTCACGGAGGGTCCTCCTTGCCCTTTTCTGGCCATTTCCTCCCAGGAAATTCCTAGAGAGGCCCCACGGAGGCTTCTCCCCACCTTTTCTGGCCCTGTTTCCTCCCAGGAGATTCCTAGAAAGGCCCCACAGAGGCTTCTCCCTGCCTTTTTTGGCCCTGTTTCCTCCCAGGAGATTCCTAGAGAAGCCCCACGGAGGCTTCTCCTTGCCTTTTCTGGCCCTGTTTCCTCCCAGGACATTCCTAGAGAGGCCCCGCGAAGGCTTCTCCCCACCTTTTCTGGCCCTGTTTCCTCCCAGGAGATTCCTAGAGAGGCCCCACAGAGGCTTCTCCCTGCCTTTTCCGACCCTATTTCCTCCCAGGAGATTCCTAGAGAGGCTTCACGGAGGGTCCTCCTTGCCTTTTCTGGCCCTGTTTCCTCCCAGGACATTCCTAGAAAGGCCCCCAGAGGCTTCTCCCTGCCTTTTCTGGCCCTGTTTCCTCCCAGGAGATTCCTAGAGAGGCCCCACGGAGGCTTCTCCCTGCCCTTTCCAGTTACAATTTCGGAGGCTCAGGTTTGTAAGTAGAAAATGGTTCTTGAGAAGAGGCAAAAAAATCTTGAACACCCGGTTCTTATCTAGAAAAGTTCCTAAGTAGAGGCCTTCTTAGGTAGAGGTACCACTGTATTCCAAAATTGCGTTGTTGCGTTCAGCCCCTCTTTTGTCCAGCTCCAAGAGCATCTTGGCTTTTCCGAAGGCTGATTTTGAAGCCATCCTAATAAAGACTGATTATGGGGAATTCTTAAAATTATTATTTATGGAGAAGAAGAGCCCTTTCCTGAATTCCATCGTGTTAATTTGCCTTTGCCCTTTCCGCACAATCCAATTAGCATTCCTTCGGGTCGTAATTTTAAAGTGGATTCCAATCCAGAGAAGCATGTGTTTTCAAAAACCTTTTATCTCCCAAATTATACCGAAGGCATTATCTGAGCGCACTCAACGTACGGGAAGGTCGTGATTAGTGTGAGTTCAAATACTGCCATAGTCAAATGGAGTGCAAATTGTAAATTGATACTAGGTCGCACTTAATGCAACCCATAATTCACTCGACACTTTTGCAAATGGGCATACAATTGGGGCTAGTCCATGCCCAGTTGCTAGTATTTATGCGTGCAAGATGGGGCCAGTTTATGTATGTTGTTTGATGGGATAGTTTGTTCAGGGTTTTTTATCATTGGTATTATTGGGTTTTTAGTGTTTTACTATTTATATTTGACTTCCTGCAACTTTGTATTGTATTATTGTTGTTGTGAGCTGCCCTGAGTCCCATTTACTTACTTGCTTGCTTGCTTGCTTGCTTGCTTGCTTGCTTGCTTGCTTGCTTGCTTGCTTGCTTGCTTGCTTGCTTACTTAAAGGAATCTTCAATCTGAGTATTGCATTGGCAGTTCTGTGTTAGCAAAAGCTTCAGAACAGAAGGATTTAGGGGTAGTGATTTCTGACAGTCTCAAAATGGGTGAGCAGTGTGGTTGGGCAGTAGGAAAAGCAAGTAGGATGCTTGGCTGCATAGCTAGAGGTATAACAAGCAGGAAGAGGGAGATTGTGATCCCCTTATATAGAGCGCTGGTGAGACCACATTTGGAATACTGTGTTCAGTTCTGGAGACCTCACCTACAAAAAGATATTGACAAAATTGAATGGGTCCAAAGACGGGCTACAAGAATGGTGGAAGGTCTTAAGCATAAAACGTATCAGGAAAGACTTCATGAACTCAATCTGTATAGTCTGGAGGACAGAAGGAAAAGGGGGGACATGATTGAAACATTTAAATATGTTAAAGGGTTAAATAAGGTTCAGGAGGGAAGTGTTTTTAATAGGAAAGTGAACACAAGAACAAGGGGACACAATCTGAAGTTAGTTGGGAGAAAGATCAAAAGCAACGTGAGAAAATATTATTTCACTGAAAGAGTAGTAGATCCTTGGAACAAACTTCTAGCAGACGTGGTTGGTAAATCCACAGTAACTGAATTTAAACATGCCTGGGATAAACATATATCCATTGTAAGATAAAATACAGGAAAAAGTATAAGGGCAGACTAGATGGACCATGAGGTCTTTTTCTGCCGTCAGTCTTCTATGTTCCTATGTTTCTATTTATTAGATTTGTATGCCGCCCCTCTCCATAGACTCGGGGCGCATAGATTGGGCAGCATAGAAGTTGAATAAATGAAATGAAATTAATTAAATTAGTGTAAAAATTAAGTCTACCACCTAGAAACCAGGAGACTGAGTTCATGTCCTGCCTTAGGCATGAAAGATGGCTGGGTGAGAATGGGCCAATCACCAGGAGATGGTGAGTTCCAGTCCCACCTTATGCGTGAAAGCAGGCTGGATAATTTTGGGCCAATCACCAGGAGACTGAGTTCTACTCCCGCCTTATGCGTGAAAGCAGGCTGGATAACTTTGGGCCAATCACCAGGAGATGGTGAGTTCTAGTCCCGCCTTATGCATGAAAGCAGGCTGGGTGACTTTGGGCCAATCACCAGGAGATGGTGAGTTCTAGTCCCGCCTTATGAGTGAAAGGCAGCAGAATGACAGTTTGCTCTTGTGGGAAAAAGGAAGAAATATTAAATATGTTTGTCACTTCTGGTTTATTTAAAAAAATAATTACGACAGGATAATTTTTTGTACAACTTTTTGTTCTTTTTGTAGGGTTTTTTTGGTGTTTTTTATTTTGTTTTTAAAGTTTATATACCAATTAAAAATATTTTTTTAAAAGAAAACCAATACAAGCTTAATGCAGTATTATGAATAAATGGAAAATATTTGTAGCTCAGGATTGAAATGAGGGGTCTTTGGTGCTTTCTAAGCAAGCTTGTTTTCCTGCAGATGTTTCATTATCCTAATTAGCTCTGATGATGTCACTTAGTTAGGTAATGAAACGTCTGCAAACTCAGACAGAACCAAGGACCCCTTAATGCCATGTCTTTGTTCACTACAATTAAATAATAATAATACAGTGATACCTTGCCTTACGAAGTTAATTGGTTCCGGGAAGAGGTTCGTAAGGTGAAAAGTTCGTAAGACGAAACAATGTTTCCCATAGGAATCAATGGAAAAGCAATTAATGCATGCAAGCCCAAAACTCACCGCTTTTGCCAGCCGAAGCGCCCGTTTTTGTGCTGCTGGGATTTCCCTGAGGCTCCCCTCCATGGGAAACCCCACCTCCGGACTTCTGTGTTTTTGCAATGCTCCGATTTCGCTGAGGCTCCTCTTGCTGGGAAACCCCACCTCTGGACTTCCGTTGCCAGTGAATCACCCATTTTGCGCTGCTGGGATTCCCCTGAACATCGCAAAAACACGGAGGTCCGGAGATGGGGTTTCCCATGGAGGGGACCCTCAGGAGAATCCCAGCAGCACAAAAACGGGCGCTTCGCTGGCAACGGAAGTCCAGAGCTAGGGTTTCCCAGCGAGGGGAGCGTTCGGCTGGCAACGGAGGTCTGGAAGTGGGGCATCCCAGCGGCAGCGGCGGCTTGGGTTTGTAAGGTTAAAATAGAAGAAGAGGCAAAAAAATCTTAAACCCTGGGTTCGTATCTAGAAAAGTTCGTATGATGAGCGGTTCGTAAGACGAGGTATCACTGCAATTCTTTTTTTATCCTTTACTGTAAATAAATAATATTCATATTAAAACTTTCGTTTCTTGATTGTTTGTAGCTAATTTCTGTCGAACTGCCACCAATTCCCACATTTTTCACAGAAATATCATTTCAAAAAAATATTGAATTTAAATAATACTTTGTGGGCTTCATTTTGACCACGCAAAACAAGACCCACACCTGTATTGCGTATGAGCATGTCTTTTCTTGATCCCTGCCTCCTTATAGAATGTGGTCTCAGCAGAAACATTGCGAGCTAACAATTGTTTCTGCTCCAGATTTTTATAATTATAGGACTGGCTGGAAAAATGAGTTGGGTTTTTTTCCCCTCCACAGATGTCATTTTCGTGTTTATTCATGCATGGGATTCAGTCAGCTCTAAAGTATCGGAGCTCTTTTAGAAAAAAGTAAGAATGAGTATTTTTTGTGGATCGAAGTCCAGTTCTCGCACTCTTTCAATACCATGTTACTAACTTGACAGCTGGAGTGGCTCCCTTAGTATCTATGCAATGTGGAGCCACATTCACTTAGCGACGGAAAATTTGGGCTCAATTGCAGTCCTACGTCGAGGACTACTTGGACTCTTATGTTCATTCTGATGAAGAGTTGAGGTAATCCATGGTAAAGAAGTTTCTTTTTAAAAAATATATATTTTTATTGGTTTTGCACATTTATATATAACATAAAACAAACATAAAACAGTGCACAGTGCATGTGCCCATCACCCGACTGACAATACCCACCACCACCAATTAGGGGGGTTCAAATATTTACTAGTTTATGTTCTTTTATTTCCTTAGCTCTAGATTTGTTTACTACTCAAAGAGTGATTGGAGTTTATTTTTCGCATTTTCGTCACAAATTCTACTCAACATATAATCTTTCACCTTATTCCATCGTACCATCAGCTTCTCCAATTTGTTTTCATCAAAATTGTTTAATCTTATTTCCATGATTTCAAAGTGAATGTGATCCACCATGTATCAGTACCAATTCTGTAATGTCCATTTTATAGACTCTTTCCAACCCAGTACCACTACCGCTTGAGCGCTTTCCAGTGCTGCAGTTTTTATTTCTTTGAAGTCTCTTAATTCTCTTTGTTTAACTAATAACGCCATTTCTTTTGTAATTATCCACTTAATATTTAACATTTGATTTATTTCATTCTGCCTTCCAAAATTTCTGAACTTCATCACACTCCCAGAACATATGCATAAAGATTCCTTTCTTTTGGCAACCATGCCAACAATTACCTTTTCCTTTCCTCATATAGTAAAGAAGTTTCGATTGATTATGTGTCCTCAAGGTATGGTTGATTCAGCGACCACACAGAGAGATGTCTTCTATGTTCTCCACGTTGGTCTGTCACTGGTCTTGCCATCCTTCCAACTGTACATTCATCATCGCGGTAGCTGAGTCCATCTCTCTTTCGGCTCTTGTCTTCCCTCCTATCCTTCTCCACATTAGAGCCCAAATATAAATTATTTCAAGCCATTGATGCAGAAAGAGTAAGAAACCAGATAGTGAGATTATATCTGGATGCCCCCAGGAATTTTTTCAGGGGGCTTTATTAATAGTCATTTTTCATCTTGAGCCGTTCTCTTCCAGTATGACCGCAACCTTATATAAAGAGGTAGGTAGATAGTTTATATTCTCAGCATAGCAGATGTAGCTGGGTATAATAATCCTTCGAACGAAATAAATAAAAATAAGAGATGTGCAAATTCAATGCCTATATATTAGGCCATTCTTCCTGGAGAAGCCAATCCTTCTGCTTATGTTTAGATTGTTGGCATGTACGGCATGTCGATGGGGTGTAATGGCTCAGCAGTTAAAGGTGCTGAGCTTGTCTGCTGGAGGGCTGAGGGGAAGGGTTTGAGACCTGAGCGCTGCGTGATGGGGTGAGCTTTCTTTTCTTGCTCCAGCTCCTGCCCAACTAGCAATTCAGAGAGAGGCGGCATACAAATAAAATTAAAATTAAAATAAAATATAAAATAAAATAAAATAAATTCAAAAACATTCGGTGGTAGGAAAAGCAAGTAGAATGCTTGGCTGCATAGCTAGAGGTATAACAAGCAGGAAGAGGGAGATTGTGATCCCACTGTACAGAGTGCTGGTGAGACCCCATTTGGAATACTGTGTTCAGTTCTGGAGACCTCACCTACAAAAAGATATTGACAAAATTGAACGGGTCCAAAGACGGGCTACAAGAATGGTGGAAGGTCTTAAGCATAAAACGTATCAGGAAAGACTTCATGAACTCAATCTGTATAGTCTGGAGGACAGAAGGAAAAGGGGGGACATGATCGAAACATTTAAATATGTTAAAGGGTTAAATAAGGTTCAGGAGGGAAGTGTTTTTAATAGGAAAGTGAACACAAGAACAAGGGGACACAATCTGAAGTCAGTTGGGGGAAAGATCAAAAGCAACATGAGAAAATATTATTTTACTGAAAGAGTAGTAGATCCTTGGAACAAACTTCCAGTAGATGTGGTTAGTAAATCCACATTTTTTATTATTATTATTATTATTATTATTATTATTATTATTATTATTATCATTATCATTATCATTATCATTATTATTAATTAGATTTGTATGCCGCCCCTCTCCGCAGACTCGGATAATCTATATAATCAATACATTTGTTTGAGTTTATTTGGATTTCATGGATTCATTCCTGAACTTTCTCTGCTCAGAAATGTGGCGGGAGAATTTAATCTGATCATTATCAGAAGTAGCAGTAAAAAAAAAACCACAGCTGCAAGGATCTAAGCACTATTGATCCCTGCACTTATTGCATCGGCGGTAACCTTGGCCGTTAATTTTCTCCGTGGTCTCCGCTGCCCAGAACCTTATGGCAGTTTTTTAAATTGGAGGAAACTGGGATTTATGGAGCACCTCTCAGCTCTTTTTCCTCTTGTATGTTTTCCTGAGGTAATTTTTTTTTTAATCCATGCTATTTATTTGTCTGGTTATTCTTTGTCTCACTTCCAATTCAGTCATAGGGCAGAATGAAAGACTGCAAACTGAGGCTTTTTAAAAAAATCCCCATCCTTTCTCTTGTGTTCCTTTTTTCTCTCTCTCTCTAAAACAGACGTCTCTTCTTCAACGCACTAGGCCAGGTGTCTCTATGGCCCCTTTGCAGTCTTCTAGAGTTTTCCATGACTTTTGTCTGCAGAGAGGGCGGTGGGATGAAGAGCAGGTGCGAGTTCTCAATTCCTACGGACCGCAAGACCTCCTGGCTGGAGTTCAAGGCACGTATAGAGTAGAGTAGAATAGAATAGAATAGAATTCTTTTATTGGCCAAGTGTGTATACACAAGGAATTTGTCTTGGTGCAGATGCTCGCAGAATAGAATGCAGAATAGAATAGAATAGAATAGAATGCAGAATGGAATAGAATATAGAATAGAATAGAAAAGAATAGGATAGAATAGAATACAGAATAGAAGAGGAGAATGCAGAATGCAGAATAGAATAGAATGCAGAATGGAATAGAATATAGAATAGAATAGAAAAGAAAAGGATAGAATAGAATACAGAAGAGAAGAGAAGAGAATGCAGAATAGAATAGAATAGAATATAGAACAGAATAGAATGCAGAATAGAATAGAATGCAGAATAGAATATAGAATAGAAAAGAATAGGAAAGAATAGAATGCAGAATAGAATAGAACAGAATAGAATGCAGAATAGAATATAGAATAGAAAAGAATAGGAAAGAATAGAATGCAGAATAGAATAGAACAGAATAGAATGCAGAATAGAATATAGAATAGAAAAGAAAAGAATAGGATAGAATAGAATGCAGAATAGAATAGAATATAGAATAGAAAAGTAGGATAGAAAAGAATAGGATAGAAAAGAATAGGAAAGAATAGAATGCATAATAGAATAGAATAGAATGCAGAATAGAATAGAATATAGAATAGAAAAGTAGGATAGAAAAGAATAGGATAGAAAAGAATAGGAAAGAATAGAATGCATAATAGAATAGAATAGAATGCAGAATAGGATAGGATAGAATAGAATAGAATTCTTTTATTGGCCAAGTGTGATTGGACACACAAGGAATTTGTCTTGGTGCAGATGCTCTCAGCGTACATGAAAGAAAATATAGATTTGTCAAGAATCGTGAGGCACAACACTTAATGATTGTCATAGGGGTCAAATAAGCAATAGAAGAAACAACCAATATTAATACAAATCTTAGGATACAAGCAACAAGTTACAGTCATATAATCCTAAGTGGGAGGAAAAGGAAAATTCTCTTAAGAATTTTGTTTGGAAAACATGTCAAAATAACATTCAAGCACAATGCTTAGGGCATCTTCGGAGAGGGGCGGCATACAAATCTAAGTAATAAAATAAATAAATAAAAATCTTAAAATGTATTAATTTTTTAAACGAAAAAAGCATTTAAAAATATATGTATTTTGTACTGTAAATCTGCTTCAAATCTCACAGAAAGACACTCACTCAACTGCAGAAATGTACTTGATTCGTTTTGGAACTACAGAGTTTTTGGTAAGATTTTTGCAAAACCGGGTCCTTTGGCCCAATAAATTGAGTTCTACATTCCTAGGATTTTCAAAAGCGTAGATGCGGTAGATACCAGAAGTTCTCTTGATGTTATTGCTTGAAAGCATTCTTTTAGCAAATTTCTGCTAAGCATGCAAGTTTTAATTACCCACCTTCTAATTACTCCTTTCATTGGTCTAATTGCTTGTAGCCCTGGCTTGAAGAATATCTATTGTTCAACATTCCAGCCAATTTTCTAAGTCAGGGAAAAGAAGAAGAACAGCACTTAAATACCGGTAAATGGCATTTGACAATTAAAAAACAGGTCTCTTCCCCCTTCTTGCTCACCAGGAACTTCATCAGGACTTTCTCAAGAACTAAATCAGGATCCCTCAGGTCTTTTAAGTAAACAGAATAATTTCGAATAGAGTAAAAATTCCCCTTCCGGTAATTTCAAGTTGCTACCTCACTATTCTAAGTTGGGCTAAGTTAATTTTAAGCAGAAACAGACTTCTAGAAACCCAACTCATAGTTGACTGGAGAATTCTGGGAGTTGAAGTCCACAAGTCTTAAAGTTGCCAAGTTTGGGGAGCCCTCACTTGGATGATTGAGAATCTCTGTAGACACCTGCTGAACTGCTTCAAGAAGAGATCCTTGGCTTCTAGGTTACATAGCCAACCTTGGTAATTTTTAAGACTCATGGACTTCAACTCCCAGAATTCCTGATGTCTGACTGAGGAATTCTGGGAGTTGAAGTCCACAAGTCTTAAAACTGTTAAAGTTCCAGCATGTCTGGTTGAGGAATTCTGGGAGTTGAAGTCCACAAGTCTTAAAGCTGCCAAGGTTGGAGAACCCTGTCATAAAACACCTCACTGGAAGGACTGGCACAGTATTTTGGATAGAGATCCCTGCCTCACATTAATATTATATCACACTAATCCTTGCAAAACTCCTGCACGGAGCTGGGAAACAGGGATGTGTGTTCATACGTGGACATCTCGGCCTTTCTCCATGGGTTATAGGAGATTATCCCTTTCTATCCTCTCAATGCCTTGTGAAGTAGATTAGGCTTATACGTGCTGAAAGGTGTTCATTTTCAATTTTAAAGCGCAGCAGAAAATAATGCCAGTCTCTTGTGGTCCAAGCTAAGTTCCCATGCTTTCATTATGGAGATAATAAATATTTAGTTAGTTAGTTAGTTAGTTAGTTAGTTAGTTAGTTAGTTAGTCCAATGCACAATAATACACAACGAAGGTTATAGAGGATATAGTAGAGAAGAAATACGAGATATAGGAGAGACTATAGGACAGGTGACGGAAGGCACTCTAGTGTGCTTATGTACACCCCTTACTGACCTCTTAGGAATCTGGAGAGGTCAACCGTGGATAGTCTAAGGGTAAAATGTTGGGGGTTAGGGCATAGTTCCCTCTAAGCTGAGCAGTGAGCAATCGCTCACTTAAAAATCATCATCAACTCAGAGTTTTCCAAACCTGCCCAGAAGCCGAGAGGGAAAGAGTGAGAGGGAAGGAGAGAGAGAGGAAGAGAGAGAAACAGATAGAAAAAAGAGAGGAAGGAAAAGAGAAAGAAAAAGAATGGGAGTAAGGAAGAGAGAAAGAAAATCAAAATCTAGTTTGAAACTAGCTCAACTATTTAAGTGGCATTTTGATATTGATAGAGTTGCCCTATTATGAGCTCACTGTTATAGACACACAGTACAGGATTTTATTTTGAAATTCTCTGAGGCAAAACAGGATGGTTTTTTTGTTTGTTTGTTTGTTTGTTGTTTGTTTGTTTATTTATTTATTTATTATTTCTGTGCCGCCCAGTCCCAAAGTGACTGCCGCTCAGACACTATACTTTTCCACCCACCCCCCCAAAAAATTAGAGGGAACACTGGGTTAGGGGATGATACTACAGAGTCCAGTAATGAGTTCCACGCTTCGACAACCCGATTACTAAAGTCGTATTTGTTACAGTCAAGTTTGGAGCGGTTAATATTAAGCTTGAATCTGTTGTGTGCTCTTGTGTTGTTGCGGTTGAAGCTGAAGTAGTCGCCGACAGGCAGGACATTGCAACATATGATCTTGTGGGCAATACTTTGATCATGTTTAAGGCGTCGTAGTTCTAAGCTTTCAAGACAAGTCTAGTTTCGTAGGGAATTCTGTTTCAAGTGGAGGAATTAGAGATTCCCAGGTCCCAGCCAACTCTTTGACTTCACCTTGGCTCTTCCAAGACCCTAAATCAGTGACGGGTGAACCTTTTTTCCCTCGGGTGCTGAAAAAGCGTGGGCGCGCACTATGGTGCATGTTCGAGTGCCCACACCCATAATTCAGTGCCTGGGGAGGACGAAAACAGTTCCCCACCGCCGAGACCCTCTGGAGGCTGGAAACGGCTTGTTTCCCAACTTCTGATGGGCCCAGTAGGCTCGTGTTTTGCCCTCCTCAGGCTCCAAAGCCTTCCTTGGAGCCCTCCCTCATCCTCCTGGAGGCTCTCTGGAAGCCAAAAATAGTTATAGTTATAGTTATAGTTTATTAGATTTGTATGCCGCCCCTCTCTGAAGACTCGGGGCGGCTCACAACATAATAGTGATACAATACATTACAAATCTAATAGTAAAAGTTAAACCAGTTTTAAAACATTAATACATATTAAAATCCCTAAATATACAATCATACATATTCAACCTAATTCATCATAGAGTGAGGCTGAAAACATCATTTAAAAAAGGGGGGGAGGTGGTAATTATCCCCATGCCTGGCGGCAAGCATTTTACGGAAGGCGAGGAGGGTGGGGGATATTCGAATCTCTGGAGGGAGTTGGTTCCAGAGGGTCGGGGCCGCCACAGAGAAGGCTCTTCCCCATGGGTCCTGGCAGATGACATTGTTTTGTTGACGGGACCCGGAGAAGGCCAACTCTGTGGGACCTAAACGGTTGCAGGGATTTGTGCGGCAGAAGGCGGTCTCGGAGATATTCTGGTCAGGTGCCATGAAGGGCTTTATAGGTCATAACCAACACTTTGAATTGTGACCAGAAACTGATCGGCAACCAATGCAGACTGCGGAGTGTTGGTGTGACATGGGCATATTTAGGGAAGCCCATGATTGCTCTCGCAGCTGCAGTTTGCACGATCTGAAGTCTTTGGTGTTCTCCAAGCTTGGTGAGTTTTCTCACAAACATTTTATTACCAGATTAGGTAACATCATCAATGTTAGGTGGCTTTCATCACTTTTCATTGTTACCTATTGAAATTCCTAGAGAGGCCCCACGGAGGCTTCTCCCCGCCTTTTCCGGCCCTGTTTCCTCCCAGGAGATTCCTAGGGAGGCCCCACGGAGGCTTCTCCCTGCCTTTTCCAGTTACAGTTTCGGAGGCTCGGAGGGTCGTAAGTGGAAAAAGGTTCTTGAGAAGAGGCAAAAAAAAATCTTGAACACCCGGTTCTTATCTAGAAAAGTTTGTAAGTAGAGGCGTTTGTAGGTAGAGGCACCACTGTAATTGTTTTTTCTGCAGTTCTGATTCTCCTCTGAAGTCTGTGTCGGTCCTGTTGGGTTGCAGAACCAAATCAGACAGTTATAGAGGTGTAGATGACAGACTCAATGATTTATTCATTCATTTATTTATTTATTTATTTATTTATTTATTTATTATTTAGATTTGTATGCCGCCCCTCTCCGCAGACTCGGGGCGGCTCACAACAAAATACGGCACATCATAACAAATCCAAATAGCTTTAAAAACATTTAGAAATATTTAAAAGGAACCCCATTTACTAGCAAACACACACACAAACATACCATGTATAAATTAAACATGCCCGGGGGAGGTGTTTCAGTTCCCCCATGCCTGACGGCAAAGGTGGGTTTTAAGGAGTTTATGGAAGGCAGGGAGAGTAGGGGCAGTCCTAATCTCTGGGGGGAGTTGGTTCCAGAGAGTCGGGGCCGCCACAGAGAAGGCTCTTCCCCTGGGGCCCACCAACCGACATTGATTCCTCTGTAGAACTGTTATCAGCAGCTCCTTGGGCAGTTTGAGCTTCCTGAGCTGGTGTAGAAAGAACAGTCTTTGTTGGGTTGGGATTTAGAGGACCAGGTCAGCAGGTGACGGACGGAGTGCAAGAATATTATTCAGATGTTGAAATTGAAGGGGAAAGTATTCTTGTATGTCCCCCGTCAGGCTTTGGGGGTAAGCAATGCAGGGGCTTAGCATTCTTGCAACAAGGGGGAGGACTAAGCGGCTGGCGAATACCCAGAGTAGAGCTGTCCTTCACGGTAATGGAATCTCAACCATCCAAACTATCTTAAGCTCTCAACCCACCAAATATACAACATGCTCTCCCACCACCACCACCTCCATCCAGACTTGACAGCAGGAGAAGTTTAAAACATTTTCCTTTCTTAACCAAATTCGTTTTCTTCTTTCTCCAAGAAAGTTGGATTCTTTAAAAGAGTTCCCTCTTTAGTTGATGTTTCTGTGGGTAAAATAATTAATATTCCACTAATTTATTTATTGGATTTGTATGCTGCCCCTCTCCGGAGACTCGGAGCGGCTAACAGCAACAATAAAACAGTGTACAATAGTAGTCTAATACTAAAAATGATTAAAAAACCCATTAATATAAAAACCAAACATACATACATACATGCCATGCAAAGAATTGTAAAGGCCTAGTGGGAAAGAGGATCTCAATTCCCCCATGCCTGACGGCAGAGGTGGGTTTTAAGTAGCTTACGAAAGGCAAGGAGGGTGGGGGCAATCCTAATCTCTGGGGGGAGTTGGTTCCAGAGGGCCGGGGCCGCCACAGAGAAGGCTCTTCCCCTGGGTTCCGCCAAGCGACATTGTTTAGTTGACGGGACCCGGCGAAGATCCACTCTGTGGGACCTAACTGGTCGCTGGGATTCGTGCAGCAGAAGGCGGTCCCTGAGGTAATCTGGTCCGGTGCCATGAGGGGCTTTATAGGTCATAATCAACACTTTGAATTGTGATCGGAAACTGATCAGCAACCAATGCAGACTGCAGAGTGTTGGTGTAACATGGGCATATTTGGGGAAGCCCATGATTGCTCTCGCAGCTGCATTCTGCACGATCTGAAGTTTCCGAACATTTTTCAAAGGTAGCCCCATGTAGAGAACGTTACAGTAGTTGAGCCTCGAGGTGATGACCTAAGTATAGTCCATAAAATCATCTACTACTACTTCCTACCTATCAATGACTACTTCAGCTTCAACCACAACAGCATACAAGCACGCAACAGATACAAACTTAAAGTAAACCGCTCTAAACTTGACTGCAGGAAATACGACTTTAGTAATCGAGTAGTTGATGCATTGAACTCACTACTGGTCTCTGTAGTATCATCACCTAACCCTCAAAGCTTTACCCTTAGATTATCCACTGTTGACCTCTCCCGATTCCTAAGAGGTCAGTAAGGGGCGTGCATAAGTGCACCAGCGTGCCTTCCGTCCCCTGTCCTAATGTTTCTCTTTCACTAGTATCATAGAATAGAGTAGAATTCTTTATTGGCACAAAAGGAGCTGGGGAATCCCACGAAGAGATTCTGGGGGTGGAGCTTTGATGTCACGTATACCGGCAGGTTGCTAAGGACACCAAGGTGATCACTTCCTGGATTCCGGGGGCAATTCAACACTTCCCTCCTGAACCTCATTTAACCCTTTAATACATTTAAATGTTTCGATCATGTCCCCCCTTTTCCTTCTGTTCTCCAGACTACACAGATGGAGTTCATTAAGTCTTTCCTGATCAGTTTTATGCTTAAGACCTTCCACCATTTTTGTAGCCTGTCTTTAGACCCGTTCAATTTGACCAGTATCTTTTTGTAGGTGAGGTCTCCAGAACCGAACACAGTACCCCAAATGTGGTCTCACCAGCGCTCTATATAGCGGGATCACAATCTCTCTTGCAGGGGGTCTAACAGTGGATCTGTGGTGGTTTTCAAGTGGGACATCACTAGCCTTTCAAAGGTTTTCATAACTACAGATGTTAGAGCAACTGGTCTGTCGTCATTCAGTTCCTTGATGGAGGGCTTCTTTGGCACTGGGATGATAGTCGAGCGTTTGAAGCAGGAAGGAACGTAGCACAACTCTAGTGATTTGTTGAAGATTTGGGTGAAGATGGGGGCCAATTGGTCAGCACAGACTTTTAAGCAAGTAGGAGTCTGGGCCTGGTGCTTTTCCAGGCTTCTGTCTGTGAAATAGATCTTTCTATTAGCAAAATACAGTGATACCTTGTCTTACGAACTTAATTGGTTCCGGGACGAGGTTCTTAAGGTGAAAAGTTTGTAAGACGAAACAATGTTTCCCAATGGAATAGCAATTAATTCGTGCAAGCCCAAAATTCACCCCTTTTGCCAGCCGAAGCGCCTGTTTTTGCACTGCTGGGATTCTCCTGAGGCTCCCCTTCATGGGAAACCCCACCTCCGGACTTCTGTGTTTTTGCGATGCTGCAGGGGAATCCCAGCAGGAGAATCCCAGCAGGGGAATCCCAGCATCGCAAACACGAGTGCTTCACTGGCACTGCTTGGATTCCCCTGCTGGGATTCTCCTGCAGCATCACAAAAACCCCGAAATCTGGAGGTGGGGTTTCCCATGGAGGGGGAATCCCAGCAGGGGAATTCCAGCAGCACAAAAACGGGTGCTTCACTGGCAATGGAACTCCGGAGGTGGGACATCCCAGCGGCGGCGGTGGGTTTGTAAGGTGAAAATAGTTTGTAAGAAGAGGCAAAAAAATTTAAACCCCGGGTTTGTATCTCGAAAAGTTTGTATAGCGAGGCGTTTGTAAGATGAGGAATCACTGTACTTGAACTACACGAGCGTATTTGATTCAAAAGGGATGTTTGATCTTGATCGATGTATGAGCAGGGGTCTCAAAACTTCCCTTTTGCTTTTGGGCCTACAGAGATACCTTGGCAGCAGAAGGACATTCCGCGACCAACACCGCCCAGTCTCCCAGTTCGGAGGGTCTGAAGTCCGACTCACCATCTGGCAAAACATCGTGGTTGAATGAAGTCAAGCTGCGACTGAAGAACAGGTGAGCGCAGGTTAAATTCTGATCTCGGTTTATGCCAGGAGACAAAAGGGGAATCTCTTGTTTGTCTGATTTCACAAAAGAGGGAGATTGTGATCCCCTTATATAGAGCGCTGGTGAGACCACATTTGGAATACTGTGTTCAGTTCCGGAGACCTCACCTACAAAAAGATACTGATAAAATTGAACAGGTCCAAAGACGGGCTACAAGAATGGTGGAAGGTCTTAAGCACAAAACATATCGGGAAAGACTTCATGAACTCAATCTGTATAGTCTGGAGGACAGAAGGGAAAGGGGGGGGGCATGATCGAAACATTTAAATATATTAAAGGGTTAAATAAGGTCCAGGAGGAAAGTGTTTTTAATAGGAAAGTATACACAACAACAAGGGGACACAATCTGAAGTTAGTTGGGGGAATGATCAAAGGCAACATGAGAAAATATTATTTTACTGAAAGAGTAGTAGATCCTTGAAACAAACTTCTAGCAGACGTGGTTGGTAAATCCACAGTAACTGAATTTAAACATGCCTGGGATAAACATATATCTATTGTAAGATAAAATACTGTTTTGTGCTCTTGTGTTGTTGTGGTTGAAGCTGAAGTAGTCGCCGACAGGCAGGACATTGCAGCATATGATCTTGTGGGCAATACTTAGATCATGTTTAAGGCATCTTAGTTCTAAGCTTTCTAGGTTTGTTTCCAAATCTAGGATATTGAGACAAGCTTCTACCCTGTTTCCCAGAAAATAAGATGTGCTACGTCAAAGATGTGCTACGTCTTATTTTCAGGGAATGTCTTATTTTTTTCCAATGAATTGTATCCTGTATCCTGCTGCAGCAAAAACCCATCCAAACACGCAGCTGCATGTTGGCTGCGTTTTGGATGTGTTTTAAATCTGATTGATGCAGTGTTTTGGGATGCAATTTATGGACAGCAGTGTTATATATGTTCTGTTTGGGAATGCTGCGAAACGAAATGTCTCTTACGTCTTACTTTCAGGGGGTGCCTTATATTAGGCAATTCTACGAAACCCCTCCCATGTCTTACTTTCGGGGGTGATTATTTTCGGGGAAACAGGGTAGTATAAGAGCAGACTAGATGGACCATGAGGTCTTTTTCTGCCGTCAGTCTTCTATGTTTCTAAAATTTGACAAACATAACTCTAAAACAGTGATGGCAAACCTATGGCACAGGTAAAAAAATGTGGTGCATTACTTTCTGGGCAACCCTCGTGGGTGGGTAGGTGGATGGGTGGATGGATGGATGGATGGATGGAAAAGGTTTCTAAAAACCAGAGGAGCCAGAAACTTTAAACCAGAAATGTATGAAATATTTCCAGACTCTAGCCCTTCTGGAAAGGAAGCCAATCACTGATCTGTACTATTGTACCTGTGGACCAGCTCAATCTGATTAGGAAGGAGATTATATTAATCTTTCCTGTCCTGTTGACCTCAAGCGACACCGTGCTATCAAGATCTGTCTTCTGGGAAGGCGGGGAATGCGATCAGCAAAATAATAATGGTCTCGCCCTGACGATTGCTGCAAGATCTTTCTCCGTGGAGTCCTGGAGAGAAGAGAAGGAACAAACTCGGAACCAGAGAAGTTTCTGGTCATGAACAGTGATGGGCGAACCCAACAGTGTTCGGGTTCGGCAAGTTTGGACGAACTTTACACAAAATTCGGCCAGACCTGAACCGAACTCGAACTCCGAACGCTGCGTGACGTCAGAGCCCCGCCCCCGGAATCCCATCATTTTTTAATTTTACGGATTTTTAATTTTTATTTATTTTTATTTTTAAGAAAAAGGATGCCGCAGCGGTGCTGCAAGCAAAGGGCGGTCCTTTCACGTAAAAATAAACATGTTTATTTTTACATGAAAAGACCGCCCTTTGCTTGCAGCACCGCTGCAGCGTCCTTTTTTGTAAAAATAACAATGTTTATTTTAACGTGAAGTCCTCCCTCTGAAGGAGCTGGGGAATCCCTCCCACGAAGATATTCCAGGGGCGGAGCTTTGACGTCACCGGCAGGTTGCAAAGGACGCCAAGGTGATCACTTCCTGGATTCCATGGAATCCAGGAAGTGATCACCTTGGCGTCCTTAGCAACCTGCTGGTGACATCAAAGCTCTGAACGCCGAACGCGACCCCGAACTTTGCCCGAAGTTTCAAAAAATTTCAGGTTCTTGTTCGGCATACCGAACACCACAAAATTCAGTACGGACCCGAATTGTGCGAGTTCGGTTCACCCATCACTAGTCATGGTGAAAGGAGAGATAGAAGGAGATTTAAAGTGAGTTGAAGCGGCTAATGTTCCTAGGTTAGCCCCTTTGTAGGTTAGCCCCTTTGATGGTGTGAAATGGAAAGAAAAGCATCTCAGAATAGAATGGAACAGAATATAGAATAGAATAGAATTCTTTATTGGCCAAGTGTGATTGGACCAGGAATTTGTCTTTGGTGCATATGCTTTCAGAGTACGTAAAACAAAAGATATATTCGTCAAGACTTACTGATAGTTAAACACTTAATGCAGTCTACAACTACAATTGATTTTTTTTCAGTCCCATCATGCAGCTAACTCAGTTCAAAATTCCTTATTATACCAAATGTCTTGTGTGTCCAATCACACTTGGCCAATAAAGAATTCTATTCTTGGCCAAGTGTGCTGGGACACACAAGGAATTTGTCTTTGGTGCACATGCTCTCAGTGTACATAAAAGAAAATATACACTTGTCAAGAATCATGTGGTACAACACTTAATGATCATAGGGGTCAAATAAGCAATCAGGAAACAATCAATATTAATAAAAAATCTTAAAGATACGAGCAACAAGTTACAGTCATATAGTCCTAAGTGGGAGGAAATGGGTCATAGGAATGATGAGAAAAAAATAGTAGTAATAGAAGTGCAAACTTAGTAAATAGTTTGACAGCGTTGAGAGAATTATTTATTTAGCAGAGTGATGGCATTCGGGGGGGAAACTGTTCTTGTGTCTCGTTGTCGTGGTGTGCAGTGCTCTGCAGCGACGTTTTGAGGGTAGGAGTTGAAGCAGTTTGAGTCCAGGATGCGAGGGGTCAGTCGATACTTTCACCGCCCTCTTTTTGACTCGTGCAATATACCGGTCCTCAATGGAAGGCAGGTTGGCAGCAATTGTTTTTTTCTGCAGTTCTGATTTTCCTCTGAAGTCTGTGTCATCTCAGTGACCTGGAGTTATTTTTGGTGCATTAAGCAGATATCTTTAGGAATTTTACATTGTTGCTGGGCGTACATAAGTGCACTAGTGTGCCTTTCGTCCCCTGTCCAATTGTCTTTCCTTTATCTCATATATCATATATCTTTTCTTCCTTTCATATATCTTCTCCTCTATTTTTACATATTATCTTTATATATATATTACTTCATGTCTATTCTCTTCCATATGTATTGTGTATTGGACATATGAATAAATAAATAAAGTTTTAAAGAGAGTTTTAAAGTCGAAAGTCCTGGCCTCTCTCTCTCCTATTCAGGATATCCTGGTTTGGCTGCTGTTTTCTCTCTCTGCTTCTCTTGCGTTTTTCTTTCCCGTGTCTTAACCTGTTGGCAGGTGGGACCAGAACAACCAGTCTCTGCGATTAGAGTTTTTTTTCTGTCACGAGGCGTTCAGAAATTATATTTATCTTTCCTCTTCCTTTGCATTTACTTCACGAGCACTAGAAAGCAGGTTTTTTCAAACTGCCCATATCAAAACAGATCCCTGAAGCAGGAAAAGGGACTAGGTGTTGTTGTTGTTGGTGTTGGTGTTGTTGTTATTATTATTATTATTATTATTATTTATTAGATTTGTATGCTGCCCCTCTCCGTAGACTCGGGGCGGCTCACAACAATAATGAAACAATGTACAATAAATCTAATATTTAAAAATAACTAAAAACCCCTTATTTAAAAAGCAAAACATATACCCAAACATACCATGCATAAACTATATAAGCCAGAGGGAGATGTCTCAATTCCCCCATGCCTGATGGCAGTGGGTTTTAAGGAGTTTACGAAAGGCGAGAGGGCAATCCTAATCTCCGGGGGGGGGGGCTGGTTCCAGAGGGTTGGGGCCACCACAGAGAAGGGTCTTCCCCTAGGTCCCGCCAGATGACATTGTTTAGTCGACGGGACCCGGAGAAGGCCAACTCTGTGGGACCTAACTGGTCGCTGGGATTCGTGCGACAGAAGACGGTCCCGGAGATATTCTGGTCCGATGCCATGAAGCACAAAAACAGGTGCTTTGCTGGCAACGGAGGTCCGGAGGTGGGGTTTCCCAGCGAGGGGAGCCTCAGTGAAATCGCAGCATCGCAAAAACACAGAGGTCCGGAGGTGGGGTTTTGAGGACTTCGGTGTTTTTGCGATGCTGCAATTTCACTGATGCTCCCTTCGCTGGGAAACCCCACCTCCGGACTTCCGTTGCCAGCAAAGCACCCGTTTTTGCGATGCTGGGATTCTCCTACTGGGATTCCCCTGCAGCATCACAAAAACACTGAAGTCTGGAGGTGGGGTTTCCCATGGAGGGGAGCCTCAGGGGAATCCCAGCAGCACAAAAACGGGCGCTTCGGCTGGCAAAAGGGGTGAATTTTGGGCTTGCACACATTAATCGCTTTTTCATTGATTCCTATGGGAAACATTGTTTCGTCTTACAAACTTTTCACCTTAAGAACCTCGTCCCGGAACCAATTAAGTTTGTAAGACAAGGTATCACTGTATATCTCTCTCCCCCTCCCACTTTTCTCTCTCTCTCTTCCTTCTCTCTCAATCTCTTTCTCTCTCTCCCTCTTTCTTTCCTCTCTCACTCTCTGTCTCCTCTCTCTATCCCATTTGCACACATTCATTCCTTTGATGTTTTAACTATCATAATCCAAATGATAATTCTGGAAAGAATGCAATAAAGGAAAGGTAGGAATTAGACGTATTTGTGGAATTTTTCCCACCCATTTGTGATGGAAGGCCATAAGACAATTAAACATGCGGCCAGCACTGAAAGTGTCGCATTTTCAGCTGATGTCCAACAACCGTACCTTAGAATCCAGTGGATTTTGTTTCTGCGCATGCGTGCAAAAAAATCACTGAAATCTCATGTGCCTGCGCACCATCTGCGCACATGCTTCCAGCGCATGCACAGAAATAAAATCTCACTTGGCCATATGTGCCCACCCACCGGTCACCCAGAGTTGCCCATGCAGCTACATTTTTGCTATCGGAATGACGTCCTGCCCTCCCGTCCAGGTAGGAACCCAATACTGACAGTATGGCCTGCACTGGCTGCCGATTAGTTTCCGGTCACAATTCCAAGTGTTGGTAATGACCTATAAAGCCCCACATGGCATCGGACACGAATACCTCCAGAACCGTCTTCTGCCGCACAAATCCCAGCGGCCGATAAGGTCCCACAGAGCCAGCCTTCTCCAGGTCCCGTCGACTAAACAATGTCAGCTGGTAGGACCTAGGAGAAGAGCCTTCTCTGTGGAGGCCCTAGCTCTCTGGAATCAACTCCCCCCAGAGATTAATAATAATAATAATAATAATAATAATTTATTAGATTTGTATGCCGCCCCTCTCCCAAGACTCGGGGCGGCTCACAACAATAATAAAACAATATTACAATGAAACAAATCTAATATTAAAAAAATATAAAACCCCAGCAATTAAAACCATACAACACATACATACCAAACATGAAATATAAAAGCCTGGGGGAGGTGTCTCAGTTCCCCCATGCCTGGCGATACAGGTGGGTCTTAAGTAATTTGCGAAAGACAAAGAGGGTGGGGGCAGTTCTAATCTCTGGGGGGAGTTGATTCCAGAGGGCCAGGGCCACCACAGAGAAGGCTCTTCCCATGGGGCCCGCCAAACAACATTGTTTAGTTGACGGGACCCGGAGAAGGCCAACTCTGTGGGACCTTATTGGCCACTGGGATTCGTGCGGTAGAAGGCGGTTCTGGAGGTATTCTGGTCCGATGCCATGTAGGGCTTTAAAGATCATTACCAACACTTTGAATTGTGACCGGAAACTGATCGGCAGCCAGTGCAAGCCACGGAGTGTTGGAGAAACGTGGGCGAATCTGGGAAACCCCACGATAGCTCTCGCAGCCGCATTCTGCACGACCTGAAGTTTCCGAACACTTTTCAAAGGTAGCCCCATGTAGAGAGCGTTGCAGTTGTCAAACCTTGAGGTGATGAGGGTATGAGCGACTGTGAGCAGTGAGTCCCTTTCCAAATAGGGCCGCAACTGGTGCACCAGGCGAACCTGGGCAAACGCCCCCCTCGCCACAGCTGAAAGATGGTTCCCTAATGTGAGCTGTGGATCGAGGAGGACACCCAAGTTGCGAACCCTCTCAGAGGGGGTCAATAATTCCCCCCCCACCCTCCTTGCCTTTCGTAAGTTACTGAAGACCCACCTATGTCGCCAGGCATGGGGGAATTGAGGTATCCCCAGGCTAATATAGTTTATGTATGGTATGACTGAGTTGTATAGTTTTAATGATATGGGTTTTTAGATGTTTTTAAGTATTGGATTTATCACGTTGTTTATCACTGTTGTGAACCACTCCAAGTCTTCGGAGAGGGGCGGCATACAAATCTAATCAATTATTATTATTATTATTATTATTATTATTATTATTATTATTACTATTAAAAAAGCTGCACAGAAGCAAAAAACAAGACGGCGGACCGTAGGCTGGAACTGGCTGGGTGTTTATTTATTTATTTATTTATTAGATTTGTATGCCGCCCCTCTCTGTAGACTCGGGGCGGCTCACAGCACAATAAAAACAGTTCCTGACAAATCTAATAATTTACAATTTAAAATTTAAAATAGTTTAAAAAATCCATTTTTAAGCAGACATACCTACAAACATACCATACATAAATTGTATAGGCCTGGTGGCAGGCCTGAGTCTCTGCCGGTTCCAACGACCCAGGCCACCATGTTACTTACTATCGGTTCTATGCAACCGGTCCGAACCAGGGGGAACCCACCTCCGGTATTGAAAAGAAATATTATCTGCAAAAAGAGGGAAAAGGCTTCATCTCCCAATGTGAAACTATTCCCCATATAAAACGAACTCCGCAGAAGGGAAAAATGTTTTTTATGACTGCAGGCCAAGCTCATAAAATGCCACCCAGCCTTTCAACTTCTCCAAACTCTGCTTCCATTATCTTTTATGGTCCTGAGCTGGCCAAATAAAGGTGTTGGCTTCATGTAATTTATAACATGTGAAAAAATGCAGCACCGGTAGGCAGTCCTTGGCTTACGACCACAACTCGGCCCCACATTTCTGTCGTTGAGGCGAGACATTTCTTAAGTGAGTTTGGCCCCGTTTTATGACATTTCTTACCACAGATATTACGTTAGTATCACTAACTTCACCGATTCATAGAAACATAGAAGACTGACGGCAGAAAAAGACTTCATGGTCCATCTAGTCTGCCCTTATACTATTTTCTACATTGTATCTTACAATGAATATATGTTTATCCCAGGCATGTTTCAATTCAGTTACTGTGGATTTACCAACCACATCTGCTGGAAGTTTGTTCCAAGCATCTACTACTCTTTCAGTAAAATAATATTTTCTCATGTTGCTTTTGATCTTTCCCCCAACTAACCTCAGATTGTGCCCCCTTGTTCTTGTGTTCGCTTTCCTATTAAAAACACTTCCATCCTGGACCTTATTTAACCCTTTAACATATTTAAATGTTTCGATCATGTCCCCCCTTTTCCTTCTGTCCTCCAGATTATACAGATTGAGTTCATGAAGTCTTTCCTGATACGTTTTATGCTTAAGACCTTCCACCATTCTTGTAGCCCGTCTTTGGACCCGTTCAATTTTGTCAATATCTTTTTGTAGGTGAGGTCTCCAGAACTGGACACAGTATTCCAAATGTGGTCTCACCAGCGCTCTATATAGCGGGATCATAATCTCCCTCTGTTGTTGTTAAGTGAATCTGTTTTATCCCATGGACTTTGTTTATCAGAAGGTTAGAAAAGGTGAATGCTTTTGCCCTCCCCAGGCTTCAGGAAAGCTTCCGGAGCCAGTGGAGGGGGAAAAACGGACCCAACGGGCCTACCAGAAGTTTGGAAAGGAAATTCCGGTAGGCCTGTTGGGCCATTTTTTGCCCTCCCCAGGCTTCAGGAAAGCCTCTGTGGAGAGGGTGAAAAATGGCCTACACGTTTGGTGGCTTCAGTGAGGCTCGTGTGCGTGCCCTTTTGGCACCCCCCAAAAAAAGGTTCCGCAGCGGTCTTCTGCTTAAGTTGGGGGTTGGACTAGACCAATGTTTTTCAACCAGTGTGCCGCGGCACCCTAGTGTGCCGTGAGACATGGTCAGGTGTGCCGTGGGAAAATTAAACATGGGTCCCCAAACTACAGCCAGCTGCCTCCATCCAAACATAAACATTCCCCTCACAATCCCTCCAGCTATCAGCAACAGGAAGAGTGGAGGCATAGGGAACGCTCACTGACCAATCACTTTCTAGGATTCATCCCAACCACTGGTGATGAACCAATAGCAGGCCGCTTCTCATCCACACTCAGGAAGGTCCCCGGGCTGCCATGCACTTGTCATTGTGTAGCTGCGGCAAGTAGTTGAAGCTGCTACTCTGATTTCTAATCCTGGTCAGGACTGGAGGTAAATGTTGCCACCGCTAGATGAAGTCTCAGGCTCAGCTAGTTATGTCTATCCTGATGGTGTATATAGATATTTGACCTTTTTCTTTTTATAAGAGGCCCCCACAGAGGGTGATATACAATGCATCACAATGTTATCTATTAGAGCAGTGTTTCCCAACCTTGGCAACTTGAAGATATTTGGACTTCAACTCACAGAATTCCCCAGCCAGCGAATGCTGGCTGGGGAATTCTGGGAGTTGAAGTCCAAATATCTTCAAGTTGCCAAGGTTGGGAAACACTGTATTAGAGTGTCATTTTGTGTCATTTTGGTTGGTGGTGTGTCCCAGGATTTTGCAAATGTAAAAAATGTGCCGTGGCTCAAAAAATGTTGAAAATCACAGATCTACATTACAGCCATGAGTGGGCTGCTAGCCAAAACGCTTAATTGGGCTCACATTCGCGGCTCTGGAGGTACTGTGAGTTGGAGCAGAATTATGCTTCTGCGCCCAGGTAGGTAGCAAAATCGCACACGGAGATGCAGGTGTACCCATGTTGCATGCACTAAAGCAAAAAAACTCACCAGAACACGGGTGCACCTGTGTCTCCGTGCATGATTTTGCTACCTGCATGGGCGCAGAAGCAAAATTCCTGATTACACCCTCTGTCAACGAAGGGGAAGGAAACGCCACCATCTATATCCTGTTTATACCACAGTCCTTTCAGCAGTTCCAAGAAGGTTCCACACTAATCTGAACTATTCAGGGGGCCCGGAGGGCACAGATAAACCTCCGAGTGGCCTCAACGACTCTTAGAGTGCAAACAACCAGATGACTGCAATCCTTCCATCCTCCACCATTGAGTCAGAACTGAAGAAGCTTCTTGGATGAGGAGCGAAGCATCTTCAAGGAAAAATGAAGTCCAAGTTGCCTTTTGAAAAAGCACTCTAGGCAGTGTTTTTCAACCATGCCGTGAGACATGATCAGGTGTGCCGCGAAGCTCAGAGAGAAAGAAAGCAAAAGAGAGAAAGAAAGCAAGAGAGAGAAAGAGAACAAGAGAAAGAAAGAGAGAAAGAGAGAGAAAGCAAGCAAGAGAAAGAAAGCAAGAGAGAGAGAGAGAAAGAGAGGGAGGGAAGGGGAGAGAGAGAGACAGAGGGACGTAGGGAGGGAGAGAAAGAGAGCAAAAAAGAGAGAAAGGAAGAGAAAGAAAGAGGGATGGAGAGAGAGAAAGAGGAAGGAAGGGAGAGAAAGAGGGAGGGAGGGAGGGAGAAATAGAGCAAAGGGGAGGAAGAGAGAGAAAGAATTTTTTTGTCCAAACTTTTTTTAGCCCCCCCCCCCCCGCTCAATGTGCCCCAGGGTTTCGTAAATGTAAAAAATGTGCCGCGGCTCAAAAAAGGTTGAAAATCACTGGACTAGACGATCTCCAAGGTCCCTTCCAACTCTGTTATTCTGTTCTGTTCTGTTCTACTCATTTTTATGTCTGTTCTATACTCTCTAATTCTTTTCTATTTATTTCTCTTTCTATTCTAATCTATTGTTTTTTCTAATTCTAATTCTATTCTACATTGTTCCTTTCTATTCTATTGCTATGCTACTCATTTGTATTTCTATTCTACTTATTTACTTTCTGTTCTAATCTATTCTATTCTTTCTAATTCTAATTCTATTCTACATTGTTCCTTTCTATTCTATTGCTATTCTACTCATTTCTATTCTATTTATTTACTTTCTGTTCTATTCATTTCTATTCTAATCCAGTGTTTTTCAACCAGTGTGCCGTGAGACATGGTCAGGTGTGCCGCGAAGCTCAGAGAGAAAGAAAGCAAGAGAGAGAGAGAGAACAAGAGAGAGAGAAAGAGAACAAGAGAAAGAAAGTAAGAGATCAAGAGAGAGAGAGAACAAGAGAGAGAGAAAGACATAGAGGGAGGTAGGGAGGGAGAGAGAAAGAGAGCAAAAAAGAGAGAAGGGAAGGAAGAGAAAGAAAGAGGGATGGAGAGAGAAAGAAATAGGAAGGAAGGAAGAGAAAGGGAGAGAGAAATAGAGTGAAAGGGAGGAAGATAACTTTTTTGTCCAAACTTTTGTTTAGTCCCCCCCCCCCCATGTGCCCCAGGGTTTCGTAAATGTAAAAAATGTGCCACGGCTCAAAAAAGGTTGAAAATCACTGTTCTAATCTATTCTATTTTTTCTAATTCTATTCTACATTAATCATTTCTGATTCTATTCTATTCTACTCATTTCTATTCTATTTATTTACTTTCTGTTCTGTTCTATTCTTTCTAATTCTATTCTACTCTATTCATTCTATTCTATAGCTATTCTACTCATTTCTATTCTATTTACCGGTATTTACTTTCTGTTCTGTTCTTTCTACGTAATTCTAATTCTATTCTACTTTATTTATTTCTATTCTATTCTATTCTATTGCTATTCTACTCATTTCTTTTCTATTTATTTACTTTCTGTTCCATTCCATTCTATTCGTGGCTATTCCTATCCTATTCTATTCTTTTCTCTAATTCTATTCTTTTTTTTTAAATAAATTTTTATTGATTTTCATAAAATAGACAAACAGACACACATACATTTAACATAAAAGTGGGGTTGTATTTTCCCCGCTTATCTCAAAAGTATAAATTTGAATACAGAAAAAAGGAATACATATTTAAATACAATTCATTATTGTAAATGTTAAGAAATAATTTGTTAAACTTCTCATTATAATTTTTCATATTTAAACTAATTCTAATATAAATTCAAAATTCTTCTCAGAATAATTCTTCATACATAAACTAGTTCTAATATACTTCTAAAACAAACATAATTTAGCTAATTCTATTATAACACATAAATCTTGTCTCTGCCGAAACAATTCACTCATTTGTTTATTTATTTATCTTAACCTTCTATTGTTTCTTCTTATTTATCCATATATAAACTTTGTCCCATGTTTCATAAAATTCCGTATCTTCTTGATCATTTAAGCGTCTTGTCATCATATCCATTTCAGCGCAATCTAATATTTTTGTAATAACTTCTTCTTCTTTGGGGATATCCTCCCCTTTCCAGTTTTGCGCATATATTATCCTAGCCGCAGTTAAAATATGTATAACTAGATATAGAATTTCTTTCTTATAGGTCTGGTTAGTAATTCCTAATAAATAAAATTCCACCCACACCACCTCTCTAATTCTATTCTAATGTCCTTTGACATTCATGAAACGTGGAGAAAACCCTCTCCTATAACTCAGAGCCGTTCCTATTTTTGCAACACCGTATGTTCGTGGTTGTTTTTTTTTCTTTCCTCCTCTGGCAAGCATGATCAGACGCAGAGCCAAACAAGAATTCTTGTGTCTTTAATCCGTGTAAAGACGAGAGAATACGGATAGCTACAATTTATCTTGCCAGTATGACAGGAGGTACAACTACCAGCAGCGAGATTATGAAGCATTACTTATTGGTTCATCATTTTCTTGCATTTATCATAGCAAGCCCACTGCAACAATATAGCCAAGGAGGCTTCAAGAGTTGTAAACCTAATCCTACGTAGCTTCTGCTCTGGCAATCTCACAGTACTTACCAGAGTTTACAAAACTTTTGCCAGACCCATCCTCGAATACAGCTCATCTGTTTGGAACCCATATCGCATCTCAGACATTAACACCCTTGAAAATGTCCAAAGATACTTCACCAGAAGAGCCCTTCACTCCTCCACTCGAAACAGAATACCCTATGAGACTAGACTTTCAATCCTGGGCCTAGAAAGCCTAGAACTAAGACGCCTTAAACAAGATCTAAGTATTGCCCACAAGATCATATGCTGCAACGTCCTGCCTGTCAGCGACTACTTCAGCTTCAACCACAACAACACAAGAGCACACAACAGATTTAAACTTAATATTAACCGCTCCAAACTTGACTGTAAAAAATATGACTTCAAGTAACCAAGTTGTCGAAGCGTGGAACTCATTACCGGACTCCATAGTGTCATCCCCAAACCCCCAACACTTTACCCTTAGATTATCCACGGTTGACCTATCCAGATTCCTAAGAGGTCAGTAAGGGGCGAGTACAAGTGCACTAGAGTGCCTTCCGTCCCCTGTCCTATTGCTCTCCTATATCTCCTACACCTTTCTTCTATTCCTATATCTCTTCTTCTATTCTTTCATTGATATGTTCTATTACTTTATCTTCTTTTCTATTATTTCTTAGATATATTTTACTATGAGTATCTCCTCTATAACCTTCATCATGTATTTTACTATGTGTATATAGATATATACCCACTAAAACCCTCATTGTGTATTGGACAAAATAAATAAATAAATAAAATAAAAATAAGGATGGGCAGCTCGATTTAAATCCGATCAAGGGTCAGGAGGGTCTGCAATCAATTGTTAATCTATTCTGTCAAGTTTCCCCCCACTACCCACTACCCCGCAAAAAATATACATAAGCAACCTCGTAGCGGTTAGAAATAATTTTTCTACACTAGTCATTTTTCCAGGCATCTTTCTTGAATATAGCCATGACTTCCTGGAATTTTCCACATTTCTGTTGTACTTATTCAGCCTTCTCCAAATGCAGCGTATCTATTTCTGATGCCGGGATATATTTTTAGACCGACGCTTGCAGAATTCTTGAATTATTCACCCCAGCTGCCTCGCACTAGATTTGGCTGATCCCATCACTCTAGGAAATCCGCTGGTTCCTTTGCAGATTTGAATAATAAGGAATAGTCCTTAAACATGCAATCACAGTTGAGTCACAAAAAATTTCCAAGGCACAATTAAGTGAACTTTGCTCCATTTTAACAAACTTTCTTGTCACGGTTGGTAAGTGAACCACTGCGGTTTATTTATTTATTATTTATTTATTAATCAGATTTGTATGCCGCCCCTCTCCGCAGACTTGGGGCGGCTCACAGCAATAATAGTACAATGTAAACAAATCTAATATTTAAGTTTAAGTTACATAGAAACATGGAAGACTGACGGCAGAAAAAGACCCCATGGTCCATCTAGTCTGCCCTTTTACTATTTCCTGTATTTTATCTTACAATGGATATATGTTTATCCCAGGCATGTTTAAATTCAGTTACTGTGGATTTACCAACCATGTCTGCTGGAAGTTTGTTCCAAGGATCTACTACTCTTTCAGTAAAATAATACTTTCTCATGTTGCCTTTGATCTTTCCCCCAACTAACTTCAGATTGTGTCCCCTTAAAGTTAATTTAAAACCCCAATTTAAAAACCAATCATACATACTAGCATACCATACATAAATTTTATAAGCCTAGGGGGAGGGAAAGTATCAATTCCCCCACAGAGGTGAGTTTTAAGGAGCTTACGAAAGGCTAGGAGGGTGCGGGCAACTCTGATATCCGGGGGGGAGTTGGTTCCAAAGGGTCGGGGCTGCCACAGAGAAGGTTCTTCCCCTGGGTTGTTAAGTGAAGTTGGCTTCCCCATTGAAGTTTGCGGGTCAGAAGGTTGCAAAATCTCGTAACCAGTTGCCCAGCATGCAATTTTATTTTATTTTTTAAAAAAAACAAACTTCAAAATATTTTCTATCTAGTTTTATTGGGACAGTTTGAAATAAATCAAGTAATTTTGGCAGTATCGACATCTTAATGGTTGCAATTCTCCTTATCAAAGAAATAGGTAATTTATTCCATTACTCCAAATCTTTTTCTTTTAAAAAAAAAATAAATATTTTAATTGAATTTTATACATTAAAAAAAGAATCACAAACACAACATTTAAACAAACATCAACACAACGATTTTCCAAGTAAGTTTATTTATTTATTTGTTAGATTTGTATGCCACCCCACTCCGTAGACTCTATTAAATTTATACCAGTCCAAAACAACCACGGGTTAACAGCCAGACTTACTTTCAGAATTTGAAAAGGTCTCGCTGCTCTTAACTGCCGATAAATTGCAGCCGAAACGAACAGCACAAAGCATTGTGTTTGCTTAGTACAGTATTCAGATCTTCACAATTAGAACGTCCAGCCCCAGCAAAATAAATAATTGTTTTTCCAACCGGGTGATTTTTTTTTCATGCCTGATATGTAGAAGAGTAGAATGCAGGGGTGAAATGCTATAGGGTTTGGTCCGGTATAGGCATACCAGTAGCAGTGGGCGCTCATGGTTTGGAGAAACGGTAACGGTAGTGCGAGGCTCCGCCCACCTGCCAGGACATTGCTATTTTCTTTTTTAAAAACTTATTTATTTATTTATTTTATTTGTTTGTTTGTTTGTTTATTTATTTCTTAGATTTGTATGCCGCCCCTCTCCGCAGACTCGGGGCGGCTCACAAAAGTGATAAAAACAATATATAATGACAAATCTAATAATTAGAATCTAAAATAACAATTGTACATTTAAAAATCTAAAAGCAAGGAACCCCAATATAAAAAACATACATGCAGTCATGTCATGCACAAAAACTACATAGGCAGGGGGAGATGTCTCAGTTCCCCCACGCTTGACGACAGAGGTGGGTTTTAAGGAGTTTACGAAAGGCAAGGAGGGTGGGGGCAGTTCTAATCTCTGGAGGGAGCTGATTCCAGAGGGTTGGAGCCGCCACAGAGAAGGCTCTTCCCCTGGGTCCCGCCAGACGACATTGTTTAGTCGACGGGACCCGGAGGAGACCAACTCTGTGGGACTTAACCGGTCGCTGGGATTCATGTGGCAGAAGGCGGTCTCGCAGATATCCTGGTCCGGTGCCATGAAGGGCTTTATAGGTCATAACCAACACTTTGAATTGTGACCGGAAATTGATCGGCAACCAATGCAGACTGCGGAGTGTTGGTGTAACATGGGCATATTTGAGGAAGCCCATGATTGCTCTCGCAGCTGCATTCTGCATGATCTAAAGTTTCCGAACACTTTTCAAAGGTAGCCCCATGTAGAGAGCGTTACAGTAGTCGAGCCTCGAGGTGATGAGGGCATGAGTGACTGTGAGCAGTGACTCCCGGTCCAGATAGGGCCGCAACTGGTGCACCAGGCGAACCTGGACAAAGGCCCCTCCCCTTATAAAAACCCTCTGTGCATGCAAAAAACAAATGCAACAGTGGAGCATGAGCCCTTGCTTTTGAACCAGCAGGTAAGGTACCATATTTTTGGAATATAAGACGCATCAGTGTATAAGACGAACATTAGTTTTGGGGGAGGAAAATGAGGAAAAGAATCTGCTTACCAGGTATTCATCTGGCTAGCATCCTTAGTCTGGTCAGCTTCAGCACATTATTTTCTCCCCTAGTTATGGCTTTAAAAAAAAATTATTTGGAGAGAGTAACAATGAAAGAGCCTGCAAGCCAGTAAGAACTGGGAACATCATTGGCACCTGGAAAGAAACATTCGAAGCAAAGTAGAGCAATGGAAAAAACCCTGCAAAGACTTAGGGCGTGGAAAACATTCTTTGCAGAGAGTAACTATGAAAGACCTTGCAAGCCGGTAAGAGCTGGGAACATAGCACCTGGTTAGGGCTAGAAAAAAACATTTGGAGCAAGTAAAGTAACGGGAAAAAACCCCATACAAAGACAGGGTTTGGAAAACATTCTTTGCAGAGAGTAACAATGAAAGAGCTTGCAAGGCGGTAAGAGCTGGGAAAATCATTAGCGCCTGATTAAGACTGGAAAGAAACATTTGGAGCAAGTTAGAGTAATGGGAAAAAAACCTGGAAAGACTTAGGGCTTGGAAAACATTCTTCGCAGAGAGTAACACTGAAAGAGCCTGCAAGGTAAGATTGTTAGCAACTAGTTAGGACTGGGGGGGAGGGGGAAGCTATATTCAGAGTATAAGATGCACCCAAATTATCAGCCTCTTTTTGGGAGGAAAAAGGTGCCTCTTATACTCCGAAAAATACTGTAATTAGATTTCACTGCTGGTAGAATGTAATAAAAAAACAGAGAGTAGAGATTGTGGCATGTTTAAATTCTGGACAGCGTCACATTTTTTTTGGCACAAGGTAAATGCTGAATGACCCTTGCGACTGTGTTACGCATACCAAGGTACTTGAGCAAAGAGGTAACTCTGAAAGCGTTGTGTCTCCTTGCAGGCAAAGTGATCCGTTGGGCAACAGATCACACTCCTGGCAGCCAGCCCAGTTCCCAGAGAGCCCAGCCGATCTCAGTATGATGCAAGTATCTCAGGGGACGATAAGCAGCCCTTGGCACCAGGCCTATCATCCAAGGTAACTCTTGACATGTCTCGACCGCAGGTCAGCCCTTGAGAAGTGGGGTGTGTGTCGAGATGAATGGATGGGAAGGCGGGGAAGGAGGAAGGAAGGAAGGAGGGAGCGAGGGAGAAAGGGAAGGGGAGGAAGGAAGGAAATAGAAAGGAGGGGAGGAAGGAAGAAAGGAAAGAAGAGAGAAGGAAGGAGAAAGAGGAGCAAAGGAAGGAAGGAGAAAGGGAGAAGGGGAGGGAGGAAGAAAGGAAGGAAGGGGGAGGGAAGAGAAAGGAGGGAGGGAGGAAGGAAAGAAGGGAGAAGGAAGGAGAAAGAGGAGCAAAGGAAAGAGGAAGGAAGGAGGTGAGGGAAGGAGGAAGGAAGAAAGGAAAGAAGAGAGAAGGAAGGAGAAAGAGGAGCAAAGGAAGGAAGGAGAAAGGTAGGAGGGGAGGGAGGAAGAAAGGAAGGAAGGGGGAGGGAAGAGAAAGAAGGGAAGGGAGGAAGGAAGGAAAGAAGGGAGAAGGAAGGAGAAAGAGGAGCAAAGGAAGGAGGAAGGAGGGAGGTGAGGGAAGGAGGAAGGAAGGAAGGAAAAGAGGAGTGAAGGAAAGAAGAAAAGGAGGGAAGGAAAGAAGGGAGAAAGGGAGGAGAAAGGAGCAAAGGAAGGAAGGAGAAAGGAAGGAGGGGAGGGAGGAAGAAAGGAAGGAAGGAGGAAGAGAAGGAAGGAAAAGAGGAGGGAAGGAAAGAAGAAAAGTAGGGAAGGGAGAAAGGGAGGAGAAAGGAGCAAAGGAAGGAAGGAGAAAGGAAGGAGGGGAGGGAGGAAGAAAGGAAGGAAGGAGGAAGAGAAGGAAGGAGGGAGGG
The DNA here is from genome assembly GCF_031021105.1 of Erythrolamprus reginae. Lineage (NCBI taxonomy): Eukaryota > Metazoa > Chordata > Lepidosauria > Squamata > Dipsadidae > Erythrolamprus > Erythrolamprus reginae. The sequence continues at coordinate 7,317,393 of NC_091956.1, forward strand.
GGAGAGAAAGAGGACAGAGGAAGGAAGGGAATAGAAAGGAGGGGAGGGAGGGAGGAAGGAAAGGAAGAAGGAAGGAGAAAGAGGAGCAAAGAAAGGAGAAAGGAAGGAAGGGAGGAGAAAAAGAAGGTGAGGGAGGAAGAAAGGAAGGAAGGAGAAAGGGAAAGAAGGAAGGAAAAGAGGAGTGAAGAAGGAAGAAAAGGAGGGAAGGAAGGAAGGAGAAGAGGAAGGAGGAAGGGAGGAGAAAGAGGAGCGAGTAGAATATTCTACTCTATTCAACTCAACTCCATTCTGTTTTATTGCTATATTTTATTCTATTCGGGTCGTCTTGAGTAGAGTAGAATAGAACAGAACAGAATAGAATAGAACTTTATTGGCCAAGTGTGATTGGACGCACAAGGGATTTGTCATTGGTGCCTATGCTCCCAGAGTTAGAAAAGGACGGTTTTTCTCCCTCCCTCCCCCCACTTCTCCCGATCTCCCTTCCTCTAATGATGTCTGCATATTTCGGTGATGTTTAGGATGCCTGTGATGAATTTCATGGGTGGAGTTGACTGACATACGCGCATTTCCCTGCAAAGCCTCCTCCTCTGGAAATCTCCTCCATCTATTTTTTACCCCCTTCCCTTTACAGTGATAAATAAGAGACATGTGTTACAATGTCAAAATCGTTTTTTCTAGGAAACCGGGATGACTGTGCACTAAGAACAGCACGAGGCCCAAATATGGCCTTTTGTCCATCCTCTATAAACTAAACATATCTCTCCGTTCCTTTATAAAACCATGACGTTCTCTCTCTCTCTCTCTCTCTTTCTCTTTCTCTCTCGCATGTTCACGCTAACAAAGTGTTCGTCTCTCTTTCCCGCTTGCTCCTCTCTGCAGTTCCTCCACCAATGACCTCTCCAACTTCGACCATGGCTTCCTGAGAAGAAGTCCCGACCAGTATAGCTCCCGAGGAAGTATGGAGAGCCTAGATCACCTGCCGGCGGGATACGCCCACCCTTCCTGCCATCTTTCGCCCGCCAAGTCCACCAGCAGCATCGACCAACTCGCTCACCTTCACAGCAAGAGGGATTCTGCATATAGCTCCTTCTCCACCAGCTCCAGCACCCCCGAATATCAGCTGCCTCCCTTCTGTAAAGAGAGGTCCTATTCCATGGAGAATGTGCATTCTCGGGCCAGGCCTCAAGAAGGCGGCATGCGGCAGGCGGATATCAGATACATCAAGACGGTCTACAATGCCCAGCGAGGCATTTCAGAAGAATATGAAGTGAAGTCTTCTGCTCTTGTACCCAGCGGGGAAGCCCACCCGAAAGGTTACAGCGCCGGCAGGCCACATGTCCACCACAAAGGCCCACAGGGGCGGAATTCGTTGGACAACGAGAGCCAGTACGTCAAGGGCCCTCCCATGCCGCCCGCCCGAAGCGATAGCTACGCGGCAACCAGGCACCACGACAGGCCCAGCTCTTGGTCTAGTCATGAACAAAGGAAGGCCTTGCGGACCCATTCCAAAAATTCTTGGCTTCTCCTAAACCAGGGCACGGCTCCTCCGGGGCAACTCTCGAAACCGGCGTTCCTAGAAGGTCCGCTCCACACTGTGATGGAGAGGAGTCCAGAGGGCAGCCCAACCATGAAGCCCAAACAGGGTTACCCCCAAGCTACTCAACCAGGACAGCCGCTGCTACCTACCGGGGTTTACCCAGTTCCTTCTCCCGAACCACATTTTGCTCAGGTTCCTCACCCTTCCGCGAACAACAGCGGACTGGTGTACTCGGCACTTGCCAAAGAGAGTAGCCACTCACTGCCTCCAGCTCCTTTCCCCACTTCCTACGAAAAGGCGGCTTCCGGCAAACCGCTTCCTGTCGTGGATGAGAACGGAAACCAGAGCATTCCAAGCAAGGCCACCGTCTTCTACCATCCTGAGTGTGGGCCCTCCGGAGCAGGGAAGAAAAAGATGGACAACGAGACTTCGAAAGTCGTCTTATACAGGACCCATCCTCAAGCCTACCCAACCTCTCCGAGACAGGAGGAAGGAGTGGAGCCCACTTATGTAGCACAACCCAACATCCAAGAAAGCGCGAACGAGGCCCAATACTTGAACCATGCTTTCCAGCCTTGGTCGTTTCACCTACGAGATGCGATGGCTGAGAGCAAAGCCTCGTCATACCCATCAAAGGCATACAGTTCGGAAGAGCATCAGGAGGACCGTAATGCCAACCTGCCGATGAATGAGTGCGATCCTACCGCGCAAAGCCAGTGGAATCCCAACAAGGCGAAACAGTACCTATTCTCTTCCTTGCAAAACATCCCAGAGAGCACTCGGCTTCAAAACCCCATGGATTTGAAGGAGGCGCAATCAGGTAGGAATTGCTCAGGCGCCAAATGGCATTTGGTTAACTATGCCAACCAGGAAGAAAAGGAGGCTAAAGAGCAGGCCCCGGAATATTGGCAAGAGAGAGAATGGCGTGCCACAGAAGATCACCGAGATACCACTACTGGTGCTGATTATAGCCACGGCGTGGAACCAAATTACGAGGAGCCTTCCTCTCCGTTGCTCCCAAAGACTGCCGATTTCAGAGCTGACCAGTTCCGATCTAGCGGCAACAACAGCTTCCATCCCCCCTGGTCTGGGAAGAAGGAGTCTAGGAAGACCCGATGTTCTGTGCTGGAGAAGGTCAGCAAGATAGAGCGACGGGAACAAGGCCATCAGCGTCCACAGAGCGCAAATAGCTTGAGCCAAAATTCAAAGAAGTCCGGCGCTGAAGATAGCCGACGTAGGCACAACTCTCAAGAATACGGTCAATTGCTGGACGAACACGGCAGGCCGGCCAGCACAAATAACTCAGACCTGTTCTCAAATGTGCTCTACCTAAACGAAAGAAGTACCAGCAAACCAGAAAAGGCCAACCGGTATTCTGCAGAGCAGCAGAGGGCAATCGCGGCCGCTTTGGCAGCCCCGCCAGATCAGCAGAGTACCTACCGCCATGGGAGCACCAGCAAGGAGTCGCACAAAAAGTCTGGGCAGCTACAAAGGAGCCGAAGTACGTTCCAGTTGTTAGATGAATCCGAGAGAGAAGTCTTACAAAAAGTCGGCACCAAGGAACCGCACGGTTCGCAGCGAGACGCCCCCGGCAACAACAGGACTTACAGGAACAGCATTAAGGATGCCCAGTCAAAGGTTTTGAGGGCCACCTCATTCAGGCGCAAGGACCTCAACATCAGCCCTGCTTTTGAAAAGGAGGTTCAGAGAAGCACGCCAAGACCCGCTTCAGCCCACACCGGGATGAGGAGCACAACGGCATCTCCGCATACCCCGAAGGAGAGGCATAGCATCACCCCGACGGAGATAAAGATGGATCCCATCAATAAAGATGGTGTCCCCGGACCTCTGCACGTCCACCGTATCCGGGGAAGGAAACGGCTGACTTCTGAGCAGAAAAAGAGGTCTTACTCCGAACCGGAAAAGATGAATGAAATCGGCGTGTCGGATAATGACCTCTCGCCGTCCTCGCTTCAGCAGAAGATGCTCCAGTTTGTCTTCCAAGAGAGCACCGTGGCTGACCGGCGCAAGATCTTCGAGAAGGAGAACAAAGCTTGTTCCACTATCAATCTTTCCAGGCCGGAGTTGAAACAGCTGCAGCAAAACGCCCTGGCAGATTATATTAAACGCAAAATCGGGAAGCGCCCCTCTTCGGCTTCCCAGGAAAGGGAAGGATCGCAGACCCCATGCCGGCAAACCAACGGCCAAGAGAGTCAGCCTTTGTCGCCAGCTTCTAGCATGAATTCTCTCCAGGACCAGAGCCTCTTCCATACAAGGGAGTCCCTAGAATGGGCTTCTAGAATGGCCCACGTTTATTCTCCTCTGCCTGGGCTCCGTGGCTGCTTTAACCCCGTGGAATTCGAGAGCAAGATGGCGGCCCACCCGAATCACGGTAGCGGCAAAAGCTCCGGGCCCGGTTGGCTGAAAGCAGAGGGCCGCCCAGATCATAGAGTTAACCCAGAGCTGACGAAAAGCACTCAGACCGATCTCGACATTTGTACCCCGCCACACCCCGTCCACCAGATCCTGGAGAAAAAGACACGGTTCGCCAAGAAACCGGGGAAATCCGCTTCTGCAGAAGACCTGCTGGATCGGACAGAAAACCAGCCTATGACCATGCACGTCCGATCCAGGTCATCTCCCTCGGCCGATAAAATGTGCCAGGTACGTACAGGTATAGAAACATAGAAACATAGAAATCTGATGGCAGAAAAAGACCTCATGGTCCATCTAGTCTGCCCTTATACTATTTCCTGTATTTTATCTTACAATGGATATATGTTTATCCCAGGCATGTTTAAATTCAGTTACTGTGGATTTACCAACCACGTCTGCTGAAAGTTTGTTCCAAGGATCTACTACTCTTTCAGTAAAATAATATTTTCTCATGTTGCTTTATAGAAGAGATTTCACAAGTTACTCGTTGTTTGTTAATCTTGCATCATCTTCAGTGATGGGCTCCTACGGGTACGGTTAGGTACGCAGAACCAGTAGAAAAAAATTGGTTTTTTTTCATTTTTTCCCTTCTGAGCTCTGGGTATATTTTTCCTATCGCAGTAAAATGAGGTTGAATGTGTATAATTTTAGAAGAGCTGTGCGTGCCTGTGTGTGTGTACATACACATATAGTTTATATAATCTGTATAGTCTGGAGGACAGAAGGAAAAGGGGGATATGATCGAAACATTTAAATATGTTAAAGGGTTAAATAAGGTCCAGGAGGGAAGTGTTTTTAATAGGAAAGTGAACACAAGAACAAGGGGACACAATCTGAAGTTAGTTGGGGGAAAGATCAAAAGCAACATGAGAAAGTATTATTTTACTGAAAGAGTAGTAGATGCTTGGAACAAACTTCCAGCAGACGTGGTAGATAAATCCAGTCACTGAATTTAAACATGCCTGGGATAAACATAGATCCATCCTAAGATAAAATACAGAAAATAGTATAAGGGCAGACTAGATGAGGTCTTTTTCTGCCGTCAGACTTCTATGTTTCTATGTTTCTATATAGTATATAATGTATATTTTTGTGTTCCTGCTTTTAAAATATATGTACACATATGGCATATATACATAGAATTAAAGAGTATATTTTGGAGGTTCAGTAATAGTAAATAGATAAATAATAATAATAATAATTTATTAGAATTGTATGCCACCCCTCTCCGAAGACTCATCACATGACCTTTAAGCCACCCGCCCCTGGTCACACGATCATCAAGCCACTCCCATCTGGTCACATGGTCACATCTGGTCCCAGGGAGGGTATGGCTAGCTGATGAGGCCACAAGGCCAATATAGATCTATCCTAGTCTCCCTTCTTTTTCAAAATTCATCAAAAACATGTTACATTCATTCATTCATACATACATACATACATACATACATACATACATACATACATACATACATACATACATGGTTACATATTTTTGCTAATAAGTGAAAAGAAAGCTCCACTAAATCTGGAGACAATTTTCAACAGAAGATAGATAGATAGATAGATAGATAGATAGATAGATAGATGGATGGATGGATGGATGGATGGATGGATGGATGGATGGATGGATGGATGGATGGATGGATGGATGGATGGATGGATGGATGGATGGATGGAAGGATGGATGGATGGATGGATGGATGGATGGATGGATGGATATAGAGATAGATAGACAGACAGACAGACAGACAGACAGACAGACAGACAGACAGACAGACAGACAGACAGATAGATAGATAGATAGATAGATAATGAACCAAAGATGAAAGGGATCAGATCCTGTGGCCTAGAGATTAATTCTCTGCCTTACAAGGCAGAAGCTACAAGATCAAATCCCAGTAAGGATATGGCTAGCTGATGAGGCCAGAACAAGGCCGAAATAGCGCTATCCTAGTCTCCCTTAATTTTAAAAATTCAGCAAAAACATGTGATACACACTTATATATGTATATACTATACATAGTCTCCCTTCCTTTTCATTATCAGCAAATATGTTACACACACACACACACATATATATGCAGTCCAATATATACCGGTATATATTGCAGGCTCTCTTTAGGGAATATAGTGTTCCGTGCAGCCTGGCTATAAATTATACAGCTGTGTCACCCAAGGAATTTGTTTAAAGAAGAGAGGAAATTGATAGCTGTGCAATCTCGCCCGCCCATCTCTCTTCGGCCCCAACATTCCTTCTCTTCTTCTGCAGCTTCGCTTTTAGCCTGTCGCAGCCTGCATGCCTTATGGGTCTCCCGCGTATAAATTGGGGGGGTTTTCAGGGGGGGGCAGTGTTGAAAAGGCCCCGCCCTCACCAGCTGCTGCCTTCCCCCACGGACAACGGGAGGAAGGCAGCCTATTATAGACCGAAGTAATCTTTGGACCCAGTAAATTATGACCGGCTGGGATCCCTGTCTCTTCAAAATATGTGATCTTTAGCATCTGGAGAAAAGCCAGTATTCGTGTTTGTGTGTGTGCGTGTGTATTTTCCCAAGCTCTTTTTTTTTTCCTTCCGTCTTCCTTTCGGTCTCTGAATTTTTCATACTTGGAAACCAGTAATGGGTTTCACTTATTGTTGCTACCGGTTCGGAGATTTACTACCGGTTTGCAGATCGTCCGTGATTATTATTATTACAGTGTTCCCTCGATTTTCGCAGGGGATGCGTTCCGAGACCGTCTGCGAAAGTCGAAATTTCCACGAAGTAGAGATGCGGAAGTAAATACACCATTTTGGGCTATGAACAGTATCCCAAGCCTTCCCTTGACACTTTAAACCCCTAAATTACAATTTCCCATTCCCTTAGCAACCATTCAGATTATTACTCACCATGTTTATTTATTAAAGTTTATTTTAAAAAATGTTTTTTAAAGGCAGACGAAAGTTTGGCAATGACATATGATGTCATCGGGCGGGAAAAACTGTGATATAGAAGGGGAAACCGCGAAGTATTTTTTAATTAATATTTTTGAAAAACCGTGGTATAGACGTTTCGCGAAGTTCGAACCCGCGAAAATCGAGGGAACACTGTATTATTATTATTTATTAGATTTGTATGTCGCCCCTCTCCGTAGACTCAGGGCGGCTCACAACAATAATAGCACAATCTAATAATTAAAAGTCATTTAAAAAACCCCTATTTAAAAAGAAACATACACACAAACATACCATGCATAAACTGTATAGGCCCAGGGGAAATGTCTCAGTTCCCCCATGCGTGGCGGCAGAGGTGGGTTTTAAGATAACCAGTATTGGTTTCCTACCTGGACCGGGGGGGGGGGGAAGGGGGGAAATAATTAATAATAATAATAATAATTTATTAGACTTGTATGCCGCCCCTCTCCAGAGATTTGGGGCGGCTCACAACAACAATAAAAACAATATAGGTATAAATCTAATACAGTAATTAAAACTATGACTAAAACCCATTATCTTAAAAAACAATCGATATTACACAATCAAACAATCGATATTAACAATCATAACCACACATAATCTAAGATCTTACGTAATATTTCTCTTTCGCCTGGAATTTTATTCAGCTCCCAATTTTGTGCATATGCTATTCTAGCTGCTGTTAAGATGTGTATAATCAAATATATTTCTTCTTTATTACAATTTTCTGGTAAAATACCTAATAAGAATATTTCTGGTTTAAATTCAATAGTCCTTTTCAAAATCTTCTGTATCCATTGCTGAATCTCTTTGCAAAATTTCTTAACTTCTGTGCATGTCCACCACATATGATAAAAAGAGCCTGGTAGCTGATTACATTTCCAACATTTCAGCTGTTGTAAGTTGAGGACTAACTGCATTAGAGTGGACACCCAGGCAACTATTTTGCTGAAGTTTTCTTTTCCAAAATAATGTGGCTTTTAAATTTGCTTTTAACTTCCCCTCTCTTCTCCTTAAGGATTATCCAGCAGAAGACAGTAATCAAATCTCTCATTTTATGAAAGATCCTTTCTACGTACTGGGTGCTACAAGCAGGTAAGAGTGTTTGTATGGAGAAGTGTGTGTTTGTGTGTGTTTTTGCAGGCTTATTAAATTTATTTTTTATTTTTTTATTTATTTTTGTCCAATACACAATGAGGGTTTTAGTGGGTACATATCTATATACACATAGTAAAATACATGATGAAGGTTATAGAGGAGATACTCATAGTAAAATATATCTAAGAAATAATAGAAAAGAAGACATAGTAATAGAACATATCAATGAAAGAATGAAAGAATAGAAGAAGAGATATAGGAATAGAAGAAAGGGATAGGAGATATAGGAGAGCAATAGGACGGGGACGGAAGGCACTCTAGGGCACTTCTACTCGCCCCTTACTGACCTCTTAGGAATCTGGATAGGTCAACCATAGATAATCTAAGGGTAAAGTGTTGGGCGTTTGGGGATGACACTATGGAGTCTGGTAATGAGTTCCACGCTTTGACAACTCGGTTACTGAAGTCATATTTTTTGCAGTCAAGTTTGGAGCGGTTAATATTAAGTTTAAATCTGTTGTGTGCTCTTGTGTTGTTGTGGTTGAAGCTGAAGTAGTCGCCGACAGGCAGGACGTTGCAGCATATGATCTTGTGGGCAATACTTAGATCTTGTTTAAGGCGTCTTAGTTCTAAACTTTCTAGGCCCAGCAGTGTCATTTCCCAAACGCACCACTCTAAAAAATGACTCAGTTTGATCTGTAAGTCATCATTGAGGGCACCTATTTCTTCAGCCAAAAAGCTCCACGCAATTCTAAAGACTCTTCAACCAAATTCGGCTAGTTTTCATTTCTCATAGTTTGTTTCCTAAAAAAAAACCATGATGTGTCGGAGCAAGAGAGGAGTAAAGCTAGAAACTACAGCCTAACAATGCAGAAAGGAAGGGAGTAAAGGGAGGGAGGGAGGAAAAGGGAGGAAGGGGAGAAAGAAAGAGAGGGAGGAAGGAAAGGAAAGGAAAGAGGGAGGGAAGGAAGGAAAGAAGGAAGGAAAGAAAGAAAGAATCAGGTTCCAAAAGAGCATTAGGAGAATGAAAGCTTCGTACACTTTAATTCGATTCGATTTGATATTTTTTTTAAAAAAAAAATTACTTTGTACATCAAATCTTTATTCCAGCGTCTTCTAGCGTGAACTAACAATCTTCAAAAGAAAGAAAAGGGGAAGGAGTGGGAGGGAGGGAGGAAAGAAGGAAGGAAGGATGGAAGAAAAAGAGAGAGAGAGAGAGAGAGAGTCTGACTCCAGAAGAGCATTAGGAATTTTTTATTGCAGCGTCTTCTAGCACGAACTAACAATCAAAGAAAGAAAGAAAGAAAGAAAGAAAGAAAGAAAGAAAGAATCAGGTTCCAAAAGAACATTAGGAGAATGAAAGCTTCGTACACTTTAGTTCGATTTGATTTGATTTTTTTTTTAAATTAGTTTGTACATCAAATCTTTAATCCAGCGTCTTCTAGCGCGAACTAACAATCTTCAAAGAAACAAAGAAAAAGGGAAGGAGTGGGAGGGAGGGAGGGAGGGAGGAAAGAAGGAAGGGAGGACGGAAGAAAAAGAGAGAGAGAGAGAGTCTGACTCCAGAAGAGCATTAGGAAATTTTTATTGCAGCGTCTTCTAGCACGAACTAACAATCAAAGAAAGAAAGAAAGAAAGAAAGGAGGAAGGAAGGAAGAGAGGAAGGGAGGAAGGAAAGAGGGAGGGAGGGAAGGGAGGGAGGAAGCTTGGAGAACTGGTAGTGGAAATTTTGAATTGTCTGGAGAACCAGTAGTGGAAATTTCAAGTAATTCGGAGACATTTTGAAGAGTTTGGAGAACCAGTAAACACCATATCTGACTAGTCCTTCCCCCATCTATTCTCTGCCTCCCAGGTGATCAGGAGGATATTAAGATTTTGCCGTAACCTTCCCATGCCACGCCCACCAAGCCATGCCACGCCCACAGAATCTGTAGTAAAAAAACAATTTGGAACCCACCACTGGGAAGGAGTGCATGGGTGGCTCAGAATTTTTTTCCTCCTGTCTATTTTTGCTAATTTGTTTGATGTCACTTTGAGAAAACTCTATATATTTTTTTGCTCTGTCCCAGGTCGTTCGGCAATACCAAAAGAAGTCAGCTGGAAAAATCGGCGTTCACGCAATACCGTCCTCATCACAGCAGTGAGAATGTGGGTAGCTTGGCGCCACCAGCCGAAAGGCAGAAGGTCCCTGACATTCTCCGGCATCACAGCCGGACATCTGCCTTCGTCTCCCCTTGCCCAGATACGAAGGAGAAGCCTTCCGATGCCAAGCAAGGCTTCAGGCGGGTTGCTCCTTCCAAAGCCAGCTATTCTTCCCGCAGCTCGGCATCCTCCACCCCGACTCTCTCTGACTTCTCCACTGCCGGAGACAATACGTTCACCAAGTGGCCGCCCAGACCACACAAAGAAGACAACAACAAAAGTCAAAGCCAGCCCCTGGAAAGTATCAATCACCCAGGCAAGGAACCGGCAGAAGAAACAACTTGGAGGCCGAAACCCATAATATCTCAAAGACAACCCCAAACTCAAACGAAATGGACCAGAGAGGACAACCACTCAAAGAGCTCCGCTTCTGTCCAAACATCTAGCCAGAAGGTTTTCCAACAATGGCATGGGATCCCTTCCAAGAATAGTTCCTTCTCGGAGCCGGAATCTCTCTCCGGTCAAGGAAGGTTCTCTCTTCGCATCTCAGAAACCTACCTCCAGGTGTCCCCGCCGCCGTTCTGCCGAGAAGAGGACGACGACGACGTCTTCATCCAAGATGCCCAGACTCACCCTCTGGGCGGTCTGTCAGAATATCCACCGCCTCCCGAAAGTCCCATCGACAACCTGGAAGACTTCCCATCGCCGCCACCAAGTGTGGCCTTTGAAGATGATAATCCAGGGTCGGATAGCCCTATAAGTTTTGTGGATGAGAAGATAACAACAAGGTATCTGATATTTATTTATTGATTGATTGATGATTGATTGATTGATGATTGATTGATGATTGATTGATGATTGATTGATGATTGATTGATGATTGATTGATGATTGATTGATGATTGATTGATGATTGATTGATGATTGATTGATGATTGATTGATGATTGATTGATGATTGATTGATGATTGATTGATTGATGGTTGATTGATGGTTGATTGATGGTTGATTGATGGTTGATTGATGGTTGATTGATGATTGATGATTGATTGATTGATTGATTGATGATTGATTGATGATTGATTGATGGTTGATTGATGGTTGATTGATGGTTGATTGATGGTTGATTGATGATCGATTGATGATCGATTGATGGTCGGTTGATGGTCGGTTGATGGTCGGTTGATGGTCGATCGATGGATGGACGGATTGATTGATTGATTGATTGATTGGATTTTTATGCTGCCCCTCTCCAAGGACTCGGGGCAGCTCACAACGTTTCGGGTCCAATTAATTAAATATAAAATCTATTTTTTATTTTTTAAAAAAATATTTTTATTGGTTTTGCACATTTGAAAATCACATAAAACAAACATAAAACAGTGCACAGTGCATGTGCCCATCACCCGACTGACAATACCCACCACCACCACCAATTGCGGAGGTTCAAATATTTACTAGTTTATGTTCTTTTATTTCCTTAGCTCTAATTTGCATTTGTTTACTATTCAAAGAGCGATTGGAGTTTATTGCTCACATTTTCGTCACATATTCTACTCAACATATAACCTTTCCCCTTATTCCATCGTACCATCAGCTTCTCCAATTTATTTTCATCGAAATTGTTTAATCTTATTTCCATGATTTCAAAAAATTAAATATAAAATATAAAACAAAAAACCGTAAAAAACCCAGTCTTTCCCATTCAGTCAGGTTTCTCTCAGCCCATTCATTCATTAGCCAGGGGGCAAGAATCTAATGGCCCCAATTCTGGTGGCATAAATGAGTCTTAAGACTCTTACGGAAGGCGAGGAGGGTGGGAGCAGTATGAATCTCTGGGGGGAGTTGATTCCAGAGGGCTGGGGTCCCCACAGAGAAGGCTCTTCCCCTAGGCCCCGCCAAGCGACATTATTTATTTATTTATTAGATTGTATGCCGTCCCTCTCCATAGACTCGGGGCGGCTAACAACAGTAATAAACAGCATGTAACGAATCTAATGTTTAAAATGATTTTAAAAACCTTATTAAAACCAAACATACACAAAAACATACCATGCATAAATTGTATAGGCCTAAGGGGAAAAGGGTAGTTCAGTTCCCCCATGCCTGACAACAGAGGTGGATTTTGAGGAGCTTACGAAAGGCAAGGAGGGTGGGGGCAATTCTGGTCTCCGGGGGGAGCTGGTTCCAGAGGGTCGGGGCCACCACAGAGAAGGCTTTTCTCCTGGGTCCCGCCATATGTTTAAGTTTAAGTTTAAGTTTAATCAGATTTGTATGCCGCCCCTCTCCGCAGACTCGGGGCGGCTCACAGCAACAGCAATACAAGACAAATCCAATATTAAATTAATTTTAAGAACACCACAAGTTAAAAACCAATCATACACACTAGCATACCATACACAAATTTTATAAGCCTAGGGGGAAGGAACATGTCAATTCCCCCATGCCTGACGACAGAGGTGGGTTTTAAGGAGCTTACGAAAGGCTAGGAGGGTGGGGGCAACTCTGATATCTGGGGGGAGTTGATTCCAAAGGGTCGGGGCCGCCACAGAGAAGGCTCTTCCCCTGGGTCCTGCCAAACGACATTGTTTAGTTGACGGGACCCGAAGAAGACCGACTCTGTGGGACCTGACCGGTCGCTGGGATTCATGCGGCAGAAGGCGGTCCCGTAGGTATGATAACGAGTCCCCAGAGAGGGGCGGCATCCAAATCCAATTAATAAATAATAAAATAAATAACAGATTAGGCAAGTAGCTCAATCTTCTCTAATTGCTATAAAAGTTCAGTTCTAGATAATGATTAAAATGATTAAAGCGTTTACCGGTAAAAACATGCTATTTAATTATTTCCTGTTTTAAAAGTAATTAAGGATCATACTAAGGTACTAGAGAAGGAAGGACAATTAAAAAAAACTATTAATAATAATTAATATTAATAATTTATTGAATTTGTATGCCGCCCCTCTCCGTAGACTCGGGACGGCATACAATAGTATCGTGTATTTATTAAGTACAGTGTTCCCTCGATTTTCGCAGGGGATGCGTTCCGAGACCGCCCGCGAAAGTCGAATTTCCGCGAAGTAGAGATGCGGAAGTAAATACACTATTTTTGGCTATGGACAGTATCACAAGCCTTCCCTTAACACTTTAAACCCCTAAATTACAATTTCCCATTCCCTTAGCAACCATTTAGATTATTACTCACCATGTTTATTTATTAAAGTTTATTATAAAAAAATATTTATTACAGGCGGACGAAAGTTGGCGATGACATAGGACATCATCGGGTGGGAAAAACCATGGTGTACGGAAAAAAACCGCAAAGTATTTTTTAATTAATATTTTTTAAAAACCATGGTATAGACTTTTCGCGAAGTTTGAACCCGCGAAAATCGAGGGAACACTGTATTCAATAAATAGTGCATGGGAGCAGCGGCCCATTACAACACATGGGTAAATACCCTTTGACATAAATACTGTGGTTGTTGGGTTGTGCAAAAGTGTGCTGTTTTTTCTGCCCCCTATGAACAGGAACCTCAAAGCTTTCTCCAGGGACTTTGCCCTGAGAGAGAAACCTGGACCAGACTTCCTCAGGACCAACATTTCTCCATCCGTTGGATCTTCAGAACCCAAAGCAACCGTCCTTCCTCCTCCTCCTCCTCCTCCGGAAGTCGAAGAGCACCATGCCGCCATGGGAGGAACGGTGGAGAAGGAACCGCCTCACAAAGCCGCAACGGCCAACGAGGCCCCCGAAAAGAAGGACTTTCATCTCAAGAAGAGCCAGAGGAAGGAGAAAACACGGGAGGACCTAAAGGAAGAGTCCTTGGCTAAGGAGATTGTGCACAAGGACAAGTCGCTTTCCAGCATCCTGGATCCCGATTCGAGGATGAAGACCACGATGGACCTGATGGAGGGGATTTTCCCCACGGGCTCCAGGGTGCTGAAGGAAAGTGCAAAGAAGAGAATCATGCAGAAAAGGATAAAGGATTCTGCCAGTAATTTCTCTCCAGCCAATGGCAACAAGTAAGTTTCTTTTAAAGTTATTGCTAGTGTTGGGCGAACGGAACTTGCATTGTATACCGAACCCGGTCCCAAACTTTTCCAGAAGTCCGTGTTCAGGTTCGGCGTTCAATCGAACACCGCGATGCTATTGCAGCAGTGGGGGGGGGGTTTGCACATGCCGGCTATTCAGGATCCCGTCCGGCAGCTTCAAGCGGGCGGTGGGTGGGATAGACGGGGAGGGCTCCGCCCCTGAAGGGCTTTAAAAGGGCGGAGGGAATCCGGACCTTTGGAGTACAAAGAGGGAGGGGAGGCGTGGATTTCCCACAGTTCAGGGGGGTGCAAGCAAAAGGAGGCGGGAAATCTCATTTCCCATTTGCTTGGCCCCCCCACCATGGGGGGATAACAGCCCTTTTGCCAGCCGAAGCGCCCATTTTTGTGCTGCTGGGATTCCCCTGAGTCTCCCCTCCATGGGAAACCCCACCTCTGGACTTCTGTGTTTTTGCGATGCTGCAGGGGAATCCCAGCAGGGGAATCCCAGCATCGCAAAAACAAGCGCTTCGCTGGCAACGGAAGTCCGGAGGTGGGGTTTCCCAGCAAGGGGAGCCTCAGTGAAATCGCAGCATCGCAAAAACACCGAAGTCCTCAAAACCCCACCTCCGAACCTCTGCCTTTTTGCGATGCTGCGATTTCACTGAGGCTCCCCTTGCTGGGAAACCCCACCTCCGGACTTCCATTGCCAGCGAAGCGCCTGTTTTTGCGCTGCTAGGATTCCCCTGCAGCATCACAAAAACACGGAAGTCCGGAGGTAGGTTTTCCCATGGAATGGAGTCTCAGGGGAATCCCAGCAGCGCAAAAACAGGTGCTTCGCTGGCAATAGAAGTCTGGAGGTGGGGCATCCCAGAGGTGGCGGTGGGTTTGTAAGGTGAAAATAGTTTGTAAGAAGAGGCAAAAAAATCTTAAACCCTGGGTTTGCATCTCAAAAAGTTTGTATGATGAGGGGTTTGTAAGACGAGGTATCACTGTAGTTGGCTTGCACCCTCCAGTGGCGGCCTGGTGTTAGCATCAAGGAGCTGGGAGGCTGACCAGCTGATGTAAGCTGAGATGTAACTTTCAAAGCAGTACATGAGCAGGAAGAAAAACTCGTCCCTTGTCCAGTCATACCAGTTGTGGACCATGTATTAATTTTTTTCCCCCTGCATTCCTATTTATATAGATTTGTGTGTCCTGTGTTTAGGAACGGGGAGAAGGAAGCTGCTATGACAATGCCGGTCGCCTGCCCAACATATTACAGTGTGTCTGTACCTAAAGCTGAACTTTTGAATAAAATCAAGAATTTGCCTGAAGACGCAGGTGGGGATGACGAACAGGTGGACATCAATGAGAAGAAGGTGAGTTTTGTGGGGAAGGGACAGGTGTATTCTTAAGCAGAGCTGTGTGAAACCGAAGACATGCATGCAATCAGAGATTTCCATTGAAATGACAAAAGCAGCACGCAAACTCCGCCTTCTCACAATGCATGTGACAAAAGGGGTGGGGCCTGTGGTGCACTGGTGAAATGCTACATCGTTTGACCCACCCTGAAAATCCAGGGTGTCTCAACCTCAGCAACTTTTAAGATGCGTGGACTTCGACTCCCAGAATTCCCCAGCCAGCAATGTGATTCTCATGAACCAATCATAAGCCGAGGATTACCTGTATGTTTTTTTGTTGTATCCTTTCTATGTAGATGCTTGCCAGGAACTATTATCTCCATTCCTTACTTAACATCTTAGTCATTATGATTTGTCGTACACTAAATTGTTAATTTAATCATAATTGTTGTTATTAGATCAATCTGATTTTATTTTATTTGCATGGATGGATGGACGGACGGACAGATGGACGGACGGACGGATGAGAGAGAGATAAATAGATAGATGATATAGATAATAGAAGACAGACAAAAGACAGACATGGATGGATGGATAAATAGATATAGATTAGATGGATGGATAGATGATAGATAGATAGATAGATAGATAGATAGATAGATAGATAGATAGATAGATAGATAGATAGAAATAGTTAGATGATATTGATAATAGAAGACAAAAGACGTGGGTGAGTGGTTGAATGGATGGATATCTATCTATTTATATATCTGATTAGATGGATGGATAGGTAGGTAGGTAGATAGATAGATAGATAGATAGATAGATAGATAGATAGATAGATAGATAGATAGAAATAGTTAGATGATATTGATAATAGAAGACAAAAGACGGACGTGGGTGGGTGGGTGGTTGAATGGATGGATATCTATCTATTTATATATTTGATTAGATGGATGGATAGGTAGGTAGGTAGGTAGGTAGGTAGATAGATAGATAGATAGATAGATAGATAGATAGATAGATAGATAGATAGAAATAGTTAGATGATATTGATAATAGAAGACAAAAGACGGACGTGGGTGGGTGGTTGAATGGATGGATATCTATCTATTTATATATCTGATTAGATGGATGGATAGGTAGGTAGGTAGATAGATAGATAGATAGATAGATAGATAGATAGATAGATAGATAGATAGATAGATAGAAATAGTTAGATGATATTGATAATAGAAGACAAAAGACGGACGTGGGTGGGTGGGTGGTTGAATGGATGGATATCTATCTATTTATATATTTGATTAGATGGATGGATAGGTAGGTAGGTAGGTAGATAGATAGATAGATAGATAGATAGATAGATAGATAGATAGATAGATAGATAGATAGATAGATAGAAATAGTTAGATGATATTGATAATAGAAGACAAAAGACGGACGTGGGTGGGTGGTTGAATGGATGGATATCTATCTATTTATATATCTGATTAGATGGATGGATGGATAAGATAGATAGATAAGGTAGGTAGGTAGGTAGGTAGGTAGACAGATAGATAGACAGACAGACAGACAGACAGACAAGAAAGATGATGGATGGACAAGAAAGGGTAGGTAGGTAGGTAGGTAGGTAGATAGATGATATAGCTAATAGAAGTCAAACTAAAGACAGACATGGATGGATGGATAAATAGATATAGATGAGAAAGAGAGAGAGAGAGAGAGATACCGGCAGGCAGGCAGGAATGGAGAGAGAGGAAGAGAGAGAACAAATATACGGACAGAGATCATGCAGAGCAGATTAGTTTGCTTCCCAGTGGTGACTGGTTTCTGTTTCCTTCCCATTTACCAGGCTGAACTGATTCAGAGTCTGACCCACAAACTGGAGATTCTGAAGGAAGCCAAGGAGAGTCTCCTCGCTGACGTCAAGCTGAACAACACCTTGGGAGAGGAAGTGGAAGCCCTGATCAGCGGCCTGTGCAAGCCCAATGAATTTGATAAATACCGAATGTTCATTGGCGACTTGGATAAGGTGGTCAGCCTCTTGCTCTCCCTCTCAGGGCGCCTGGCTCGAGTGGAGAACGTTCTCAACAGCCTCGGCGAAGATGCGGATAAACAAGAATGGGTATGGCGATTTTCCAACCTCCGAACACGGGGAGCCCTCGACTTACGGCCACAGTTGAGCCCCAGAATGTCCGTGGCTAAGCGACATACAGTGGTACCTCTACTTACCTCTACTTACGAACTTAATTCGTTCCGTGACCAGGTTCTTAAGTAGAAAGGTTTGTAAGAAGAAGCAATTTTTCCCATAGGAATCAGTGTAAAAGCAAATAATGTGTGTGATTGGAGAAACCACAGGGAGAGTGGAGGCCCTGTTTCCTCCTAGGAGATTCCTAGAGAGGCCCCACGGAGGCTTCTCTCCACCTTTTCCAGCCCTGTTTCCTCCCAGGAAATTCCTAGAGAGGCCCCACGGAGGCTTCTCCCCATCTTTCCGGCCCTGTTTCCCCTAGGAGATTCCTAGAGAGGCCCCACGGAGGCTTCTCACTGCCTTTTCTGGCACTGTTTCATCCCATTAGAGAGGCCCCATGGAGGCTTCTCCCCACCTTTCCAGCACTCTTTCCTCCCAGGAGATTCCTAGAGAGGCCCCACAGAGGCTTCTCCCTGCCTTTTCCAGTTACAGTTTCGGAGACTCGGGTTTGTAAGTGGAAAATGGTTCTTGAGAAGAGGCAAAAAAATCTTGAACACCCAGTTCTTATCTAGAAAAGTTCGTAAGTAGAGGCGTTTGTAGGTAGAGGTACCACTGTAGTTGTTAAAACGAACAAAAGGCCCATTTTATGTCCTTTCTTGCCTACCGTTGTTAAGCAAATTGTTGTGCTTGTTAAGTTAGTAACATGGCGGTTACTCTGGGGGGCATTGCAGTCATCATCCATCCATCTACACTGTTTCCCCCAAAATAAGACATCCCCTGATAATAAGCCCAATCGGGCATTCGAGTGCATGGCAACAAAGCCGAGCACTTATTTCAGGGTTCAAAAAAAGATATTTGTATGCCGCTCTGAGTCTTCGGAGAGGGGTGGCATACAAATCTAAATAATAATAATAATAATAATAATAATAATAATAATAATAATAATAATAATAATATAATATAATATAATAATTATAATAATTATAATAATAATAATGCCATTTCAATTCCGATGGTTTTCAAATGTCAGCGGAAAGGATCTCAGCGGACATTTGAAAACCATTGGAATTGACAAAATCTCCATCTGTCAATTGCGAAAGGCCGCTTTACTGGGATCGGCAAACATTATTCGCCGCTACATCACGCAGTCCTAGGTGCTTGGGAAGCGCCCGACTGGTGATGAAATACGAAATCCTGCATAGTGATCTCGTTTGCTGTGTTGCATTGACATAATAATAATAATAATAATAATAATAATAATAATAATAATAATAATAATAATAATAATAATGTTAGTTGTTTTATAAATTGGATTGTTACATGCTGGTTTTTTATAATTGTTGTTAGCCGCCCCGAGTCTGCGGAGAGGGGCGGCATACAAATCCAATAAATAATAAATAATAATAATAATAATATTTTTGGGGAAACAGGGTATCTAACTACCCATCCATCCATCCATCTACCCTGTTTCCCCCAAAATTAGCCATCCCCTGATAATAAGCCCAATCAGGCATTTCAGTGCATGGTAATCAAGCCAAGCACTTATTTCAGGGTTCAAAAAAAATAGAAGACGGGTTCTTATATTTGGGGAAACATGGGTAAAATAAAATAAAATAATCTCAGGTCACCACAGGAACCGACATCATGCCAGGGCTGCCCTACCGAACCTTTCATTTGTCACTCTTGTTTCATTTCTCCCATTTTTCTATTCCCAGGTTTCTCTGAATGAAAAGCGGAAGATGTTAGCAAGCCAGCACGAAGATGCCCGTGAATTGAAGGAAAACCTGGACCGTCGAGAACGTGTGGTCTTGGACATCCTATGCAGCTACTTCTCGGAGGAACAGCTTCAGGATTACCAACACTTTGTGAAGATGAAATCGGGGTTGCTTATAGAACAGCGGGAGCTGGACGACAAGATCAAACTCGGGCAGGAACAACTCAAGTGCCTCTTTGAGAGCCTCCCCACAGAATACTTCCTCGAGAACAAAATGGCCGCCGAGCCTCCGTCGATCCCAGGGACCAACTGTGAGGACAGATCCACCCCGTCTTTCCTCTGACCTCCTCCCGATGAAGCTCACGTTCGAACGAGGAAACGTCTTGCGTTTATTTAACCGGAGACAAGAGTTTTAACTTTTGAAATCGAGAAAGGCGGGTTCGTTTTTCTTTTTTCGAATTAACGTAGGAAAACTCCAAACAACCATGAAGAGTTTACGTTATTTTCTTTTTCTTTTTTTCCTTGAAAAAGCCAAAGGTGTTTTTTCAAAAAACAGCTAGATTTTTTTTTTCCTCAGAAGATGGTCCGCCACTCATCCAAGGAGCTTCTTCGGTTCTAACTCAAGAAGATTCGTGGATGAGAAGCGAAACACAGTCAAGGAAAAAACGAAATCCAGCTGCCTTTTGAGAAAGCGCCTTTGTTGACAACCATGATCTGGATGATTGAGAAGCTCCCTAGACATTTACATAATTTTTTTTTCCCCTTCTATCCGCAATCACAGCAAATCCGTCTGGAGTACGTGAGGAAGGACGTTGGTCTAGTGGCTTAAAACAATGCAGGGAGGAATGCCTAGGAGGGACATTCGCTTCTAACCGTTCTGAGGTCAAGCCGTGCCCAGTTAGGGGGGGGAGCACCCTCTCTGAGCTCCAGATTAAATTATGAAGGATCTACAACAATGAAGCCTTAATTTAAAAAAATATCGATGAGCTCTGCGCTGTGTCTTGGACAATATTTATATTTTCTAAAGCTACAAGACGGAATTCTGTAAAGATTTTTGTACATATACACGACTACTAACCGGTTGTTTTGATTCTACTTCGACAATGCGGGGAGGGTGGGGGGTATGGTTTTAATTTTTAATTTGTGTGTGTGTGTGTGCTTAACAATGAAAAGAAGCACCTCCCCCCACCCCACATGGGGGGAGAGGGGCAAACACCATAGTTTGGAGCAGCTGTGCGGATGATACTAAAGGACAGAGCGAAAAAGCTTCAGGCCCCGAGGCAGGGATTCTTCGTGCACACAACTCTTTGACACGCAATGAGTTAACTTTGTGCTTATTGGCTCAAAAATGGGACGCAGAGGCTGTGCCATATTGGCGAAAGGAAAGAAGTTGGAAGTTCTCAGTTTTACCGGGGGGGGGGATTTCCCCATTTTGCCATCGTGGGCCAGGAGTTATACGCTTACAATCCACGAGAACCCCCTTCTCTCCCAGGTTTCGCCCTTCTCTGCACAGCATTGTACGCAGGGGAGACCTCTTTGCCCGTTCCCCCCCTCCCAGGATCCCGTTAGGTTGGTGAGTGAGATGCATATGCCTAGAGTGTCTCTCTCTGCCTACAATGCGCCACGCAGGCGGTGAGTGGTGCGGGAGGACCTCTCTTTCGAACCTCCGCTGATGGTACCAATAAGGGACTCAAGAATGTTTTTGCACAGCAAAATACTGTCTTCCAAGACTGCGGTGTGAGACCCAACGCAACACAGCACTTGTGCAAACCATACAACTCAGGAGTCGGCACGACACAGAAGCTTCTTCCTACATTTTCCCGCGTGACTCTTTTAAAAAACTAAAAACAATAAAAATCGGAATACACGCCCGCCTGCAAAGGGTCGGATAATTTCTCGAGGTGTTTTTTATTTTTATTTTTTTCCCCTAATCTCTCTTTATTTATAGATTTTATTTTATTTTTTAAAAAAGAACAAAACCAACTCCAAACACTGTGGTTCTTGGTTTCCGCTAATCTCTTCGGCTTGGACTCTCCGTTAAAAGCGATCCAAAACTAAGATAACGTAGCACAAGATTGGGGAGGACGGAGTTGACAGTCGCACAGCCGACGGGATTTTTTTTCCCCCACTGTCTTCTTAGTTCGATCCGAAGGATTTCTTCCTAATTTATTACAGCAGGGAAGTCATTTCCTATTTTCTATATTTTGTATGCGCTCGGAGCCGTCGCTCTACAAGGCTCGACAACATTGCTTTAGATCAGGGCTTCCCAACCGTGGCCATTTTCAAAGACCCGTGGACTTCAACTCCCAGAATTCCCCCAACCAGCAGAGACATTGAAGTCCACAGGTCTTGAAAATGGACACGGCTGGGAAACCTAAATCGGGGGACTCCCAACATGGCAGCTTTAAGACCGGTGCGGCTTCCGCTCTCACCAGAATTCCTCAGTGAGCCATCTTATCTGCCGCATTCTGTGAGTCAAAGTCCACAAGTCTTTTAAAAAGTGGCAAATTTGGAGAGCCCTGCTTTAGATGAATTCCAGGGGCAGGAATGTATGTGATAATCTCTGTTGCTTAAAAAGCTTTACGCTGGGCTATGACTGTAATAAAAAGAAAGTGATGGAGAAGATGATGATTAAACAGATGATTCCTAGCAAATGATCTGTGCAGGAGAGGGGAATACTACCTTGGAAATTTTCAACTCAACCTCAACCTATTCCTCCTGCCTGGCCTTTTAAGGACCTTTAAGGCCTCAAAAACAGGCTAGAGGAATAGCTTTTCAAACTGCAAGGGAAAGGGAGGGGTGAGAGAAAGAAAGAATGAGAGAAAGAACGAGAAAGAAGAAGGCAACATTTCCTGAGGTCAGGGAGCAGAAAACAGGATCCCTGTTTCTGTTCCAGAATGTTTCGTTTCGCTGAAGTAAGATTACTAAAAAAAAAAAATTTGGAATATATTTTAAGAGCGTTAATTCTGGATACTTTTATTTTTATAACGCCTAGGTAAGAAGAGTCTCGATGTTATAAAGCAGTTAGCCTCTCATTTTTTTTCTTTATTAAAAATACTCAGATTCCCTTGTTTTGGGTTTGCACACTGCATTAAACCATGGTTTATTTAACCCTGGGTGGGGCTTGCTCCATACATAATACTGTTACAAGCTATGGTTTATAAACCACCGGGGTTAAATTTATGCAATACCTAAGCCAATAACAGATTACATTAAGGCGTACTGTAACATGTGAACTTGGTTGATGTGTTTTCCTTTTTTTGTGTGTATGTGAAGCCTCTGGACACAATCATGTTATGAAAGCTAAAGATATGCAAGTATGTGACCAAATACACACAATTAGTGGGGGATCCTTGGTGCTTTCTGAGCTTGCTTGCTACAGACATTTCATTATCAAACTATGTAACATCAGCAGCGCTGGTTAAGAATGGGGTTTACTCTCAGTTTATATGCAGTGGTTTGCTCTATTAACGTTATACCAAGAGTGTTTATATATATCTATATCTATTTAAAATGCCACTCATGCATCATCACAAAATCTTCAGAACCGTAAAGGCTAATTTGAAATTTGCCCCGTATGTTTCTCTTGGTTTTTAGGTGCTCACTAAGAAAGGATTTTTCAAAATGACCATCAGAGCATCAGTATTTCCTATATTACAGTGGTACCTCTACTTACGAACTTAATTCGTTCCGTAACCAGGTTCTTAAGTAGAAAAATTTGTAAGAAGAAGCCACTTTTCCCATAGGAATCAATGTAAAAGCAAATAATGCGTGCGACTGGGGAAACCACAGGGAGGGTGGAGGCCCTGTTTCCTCCCAGGAGATTCCTAGAGAGGTCCCACGGAGGTGTCTCCCCACCTTTTCTGGTCCTGTTTTCCCCCAGGAGATTCCTAGAGAGGCCCCCCACGGAGGCTTCTTCCCGCCCTTTCCGGTTACAGTTTTGGGGGCTCGGGTTTGTAAGTGGGAAATGGTTTGTGAGAAGAGGCAAAAAAATCTTGAACACCCGGTTCTTATCTAGAAAAGTTTGTAAGTAGAGGCGCTCTTAGGTAGAGGTACCACTGTATCATTATTAACACACTCTGATACTAAGGAGTTCTACTCCCCCTCCCCACCTGAAAACAAACCTGTTCCAAATGCAAGCAGAGGAGTTTCAGTTTTACTTTCACAGCAGCAAGCAGTTTTACTACAGAACAGTTGAACCAAGCCAGCAAGGTTGAGGAAGAGAAGGGGAGAGGAGAGGCCAATCTCATAACTACTACTTCATTTTCAAGCTGTAAGTGTTGATTTAGCAAGCCCGATCACATAGTTTCGTACTGGAGCACGGGTATTCAGGTAGCTTGTATACAAACCCACTCCTTTTAGCACCTAATTGGGTAATGAAACCTCTGTGAGAAAACAGGGAGCACCAAAGACCCCACAGTTCAACTGCGAGCTACAAATGTTTTTTGTTATCAGTACAGAGTAGTAGATCCTTGGAACAAACTTCCAGCAGACATGGTTGGTAAATCCACAGTAACTGAATTTAAACATGCCTGGGATAAACATATATCCATTGTAAGAATAAATACAGGAAATAGTATAAGGGCAGACTAGATGGACCATGAGGTCTTTTTCTGCCGTAAATCTTCTATGTACAGAGACACCACTGGAATCAGAGGCATTCAGTAGAAGTTATAACTATGACATTGGTTACATACTATGCTCTTTGGCATGATGACATGATACATCTGATGTCATTGGCATGTACCCCCCCCACACACACACACATAATTGGGACGTTCTCAGGTGTATAGGGATGGTATGCGCATCCCCATCTCTATCGTGGCCAAATTGTTTGATTTTATTTCACACCTGTAGCTCACCCAAACCTGTAACTTATGATGGAGAAACTAGATTTGCACGTGTCTGCTGCTGCTTTGTTTTTTTTAAAGGACCATACAACTCAAGGGATGAAATTCCTCCGTCTGGTGCTACCTTCATGTCCACTTCATGTCCAGATTCGATGTGCTGCTCCTGTCCTTTTTATAAGAGGTCATTCCATCGCTTCATCAGAGATCTGATCCATCAGTCATGAAATGCCTTGGCTTGTTCCATCATTCTTTGTAGTGAAGAACCACAGTTGGCTAAGCTCATGCTACAAACCAAAGCTCAAAACCTGGTTTACAAATCAGTGGCTAGCTAGGTTGACAGATCCGTTAGCCCAAAATCAAGCCAACTGTGTTACAGCATAGCACTAGGTAACCCAATAGATCAGGAGTGGGTTTTAACTTACCTCGCTGCCAGTTCACTTCCCCCCTCGCTGAAAAAAAGAAAAGAAAACAAGATGGCGACCACATGCCCAGTACCAGAAACTGCTTCGGTGCTTGCTCAGAAAAAAAAAAATCAAAAAAAGATGGCGCCCACCACCACTGACTGAACTGGACCTGTGACATTGTGATGTCACCAGTGGGTCGCTACCGGTTCAGGCAAACCGCTCCAAACCGTGAGGAAGCCACATCTGCAATTGATCAGTCACAAGATTAGTGACTGTTGTTGGACAGAGACATGGGATAGTTAATAGTTCTATTTGATCACTATCAAGCAAAACTAAGCAATTGCAAATTAGCTGTGAACAAGGAATAGACCAGGGTTCTTCAGACACGGCAACTTTAAGACTTGTGGACTCCAGTTCCCAGAATTCTACAGCCAGCATGTCCACAAGTCTTAAAGTTGCCATTATTTGTAGACCCCTGAAATAAATAAACTCACTACATAGGCATCATGAGTGTCTGTAGTAGGGCAGGGCCCAGTTAGCCTCATTTAAACCAGTGTTTCTCAACCTTGAGAACTTCTAAGCTGTTCATACTTCGACTCCCAGAATTCCCTAGCCAGCATGAGGAATTCTAGGAGTTGAGATCCACACGCTTTAAAGTTCTCAGTGGTTTGAGAAACGCTGGTTTAAACAACATGACCCATGGCTTGTATTGAATGTCCAATTTGGATTTAGGTATTTACTCAGGTCTACTCTAGCCAAGTGGTTGGAACTGGCAGCAGCTCACTTCCGGTCTCGACTAACTTTAAAAAGAGCCCAAACCTTTTAACATGTTATCTCAGGCATAATACCGTAGTTGAGCTTGACATCTTAAGGAACTCATTTGGTCTATGTGTGAGAGGCCACACACGTCCCTTCCTTTTTTTTGGAGATGGTGGTTTTCCAAAATTTGAGGATCTGCGTCTTAGATCTTAAGTAGGGTCTGAGTCAGCCTTTGGCAATCACCCTATTTACAGAGCCTTGATCCTTGAAGCAATTTAATATTCAACTCACTAAGGTTCATGGGCTACAAGCTGAATGACACCACCTACCTGGGAAACACATTACAGTAGTACCTCTAGATACGAGCTGCTCCACATGCGAGTATTCCAAGATAAGAGCCACGAGGGGAGAGAAATTTCTTTTTGAGACCCGAGCTCAAATTCGGGATACGAGCCGAGCGTCCACTAGGTGGCGCAAGAATCCTTTCTTCTGGTTATCTCGGAGGGGAAAAACAAAGTCTAAAGCCATTTGTTCCAGATACGAGTTGTTTGACATACAAGCTCCGTTCTGGAACGAATTAAACTCGTATCTAGAAGTACTACTGTATTTTGTAAAAGGTTTTCCATGCTGGGGGGGGGGGAAGTGACCATGTTTTCTTTTCCAATAAACAACCACTAGGTCCTGATCTTGAATTCTAGTCTTCTCAGAAATTTAATTTTTTGCATAGACGAAAATCAACCACCTTCACACCTTCTTCACACCACTGCAGGCATTCAACGTTTTTTTAAAATAAAATAAAATATGAAACCGTAGAACCCTTATATTTGCAAAGTTGAAAGCCTTCAGACTTTAGAGCTCCATCCACCTCCATGGATCATTTGAAACACAGATGTTTGCTGCTATTTCAATTATTCAATCATTCAAGAATTATTCCCCCGGGGTTGATGCATGTGACAGTCTAAAACCAAGATCGCATGAAAATTTTGTGTCTTCATTACCATTAATCTCCCTTGTTGGTAGAGAATGTCTGTTTGGGAATGATGATGTCTCTCTTTTTTTTTAACAAAAAAAAAAGAATATGTTTGTGCGAAAACCGAGGGAGGGCCACGTTCTGTAGTAAACCCATCAGATTTGCCAATACAGGTAACCCTCGACTTTACAACAGGTGGTTTAGTGACCAAAGTTACAACAGCGCTGGAAAAAAAGCGACATGACCATTTTTCATTGTGACGGTCAAGTGATTTACATTTGGAGGATTGACAACTGATTCACATTGATGACAGTTGAAGAGTCCTGGGGTCATGTGACTCCCCCCTTTGCAACCTTCCGACAAGGAAAGCAACAACCGCACGATTAATTTAACAATTGCAGTGGTTCAATTAACAGCAGAAGGAAAGAAAAGTTCTGAAATGGGAGCAAAAGTCACTTTAAAACTTTCTCTTACTCAGAGCAAGTTAGAGTAATGAAAAAAAGACCTGCAAAGACTTAGGGCTTGGAAATCATTCTTTGCAGAGAGTAACAATGAAAGAGCTTGGGTACCTTAATAGCACCTGGTTAGGGCTGGAAAGAAACATCTTGAGCAAGTAAAGCAATGGAAAAAAAACAGGGTTTGGAAAACATTATTTGCAGAGAGTAATAATGAAAGAGCTTGCAAACTGGTAAAAGCTGGGAACATTGTTAGCATCTGGTTAGGACTGGAAAAAAGCTTACTCAGAGCAAGTTAGAGTAATGAAAAAAAACCCTGCAAATACTTAGGGCTTGGAAATCATTCTTTGCAGAGAGAAGCAATGAAAGAGCCTGCAAGGTAAGAGATGGGAAGATTGTTAGCAGCCTGTTTCCAGATGAGGGTGTTGTGACGTTACTGTGCCTCGCTTATGGACTGTTACAGGCAGGGGTGGATTCCACTTGGTGCTGCTATCACTGCGCTTCCCACGGAATTCCACGGCCCCAGTGCATGCGTCGGAGCGAGATTTGCTTCCTGCGCATGCATAGGAAGCCAAATATTGTGTGAGGACATGCGCGAGCACGAGATTTCACCCATTTTTG
The DNA here is from genome assembly GCF_031021105.1 of Erythrolamprus reginae. Classification (NCBI taxonomy): domain Eukaryota; kingdom Metazoa; phylum Chordata; class Lepidosauria; order Squamata; family Dipsadidae; genus Erythrolamprus; species Erythrolamprus reginae. Next base: position 7,344,891 of record NC_091956.1, read on the forward strand.
CCGATTTTATTGCTTCTGCGCATGCGCGAAAGCCAAAAATCGCCAAAAACTCACATCTCCATGCTCCCTTGCACAAAATTTGGCTTTCTGCACATGGGCAGGAAGCAAATCTTGCTCTAACGCATCGAGCTGTGTGTACAGTTCCATTTTCACTACCGCAACAGTGTCCACTCCCCGTCCATGTAGCAACCCAATACTGGTTCCAGGTGGATTGTGTATCCATCTTCCAAATACCTTCCTCCCGTATTTTTCCAGCCGTCCAATTTCCTGGTCAGGAGGAAAGTGGGGGGCGGAGCTTAACAACCACGCCCTTACGCGGTGTAAGGGGACTCGAAATGGTGCAGGAATAACACCGATGCCTTATCCTATTTATAGCCGTTTCTGAAATTGTCCGCCAGAGACAATTCGGGTTGGTCCAAGGCCAGTGGGCAAGATCGCCTGTTGAAAAAACGAGCGGCGAACGTTCAAAAGTTGAGCCACCCTTTTCAAATTCTGCCCGTTGATCTCACTTGAGTCGAGTGCTGTGCGAGGGCGTTGGGGGAGCGAAAATACCGTTTTTCGTCTTGTATGTGGATTGTTTGCCTGGCTAAAGGAAAGATGTGATTGTTTGGGAGGGTTGTGCTGTTCATGGGCATGGTTGTCAGGGCGGGCAGAATTATGTTAAGAATGACCATTGGCAACTGGAGTGGTGATATCTTCTTGGAAACCATTAAAAGATTTAAACGTTCTCTTCCATTGTTTGCGGTGTAAGTGTCAATTTACATTTCGTTTCCTGCAAGATTCGCTTCCGGGATGGACACTGAAGAGAGATGCACAGGTGTAGAATAGTTATTTATACACACACACACATGCTGCTACCACAAAGACCTTCCACCATTCTTGTAGCCCGTCTTTGGACCCGTTCAATTTTGTCAATATCTTTTTGTAGGTGAGGTCTCCAGAACTGAACACAGTCTTCCAAATGGGGTCTCACCAGCATTCTATATAACGGGATCATAATCTCCCTCTTCCTGCTTGTTATACCTCTAGCTATGCAGCCAAGCATCAGGCGGTAGGGAAAGCAAGTAGGATGCTTGGCTGCATAGCTAGAGGTATAACAAGCAGGAAGAGGGAGATTATGATCCCGTTATATAGAACGCTGGTGAGACCCCATTTGGAATACTGTGTTCAGTTTATTTTATTTATTTATTTATTTATTACTTAGATTTGTATGCCGCCCCTCTCCGAAGACTCGGGGCGGCGACCTCACCTACAAAAAGATATTGACAAAATTGAACGGGTCCAAAGACAGGCTACAAAAATGGTGGAAGGTCTTAAGCATAAAACGTATCAGGAAAGACTTCATGAACTCAATCTGTATAGTCTGGAGGACAGAAGGAAAAGGGGGGACATGATCGAAACATTTAAATATATTAAAGGGTTAAATAAGGTCCAGGAGGGAAGTGTTTTTAATAGGAAAGTGAACACAAGAACAAGGGGACACAATCTGAAGTTAGTTGGGGGAAAGATCAAAAGCAACATGAGAGAAAATATTATTTTACTGAAAGAGTAGTAGATCCTTGGAACAAACTTCCAGCAGACATGGTTGGTAAATCCACAGTCACTGAATGTAAACATGCCTGGGATAAACATATATCCATCCTAAGATAAAATACAGGAAATAGTATAAGGGCAGACTAGATGGACCATGAGGTCTTTTTCTGCCGTCAGACTTCCATGTTTGTATGTTTCTACAGGCTTCGGTCAGGCGATACCAGTGCGCCCTCCGAGCAGATTTGGCTGCTGTGCATGTACAGCAAGCGAAGTTTCATGTGTGGATTTTGGCAATTTTCACCAATATTTTTGCTTCCATGCACAAGGTGTTTTCCTGTGAGATTTCACTTGCTGCCCATGCGCAAAAGCCGAATCTCATGCGAGGGTGCCCACGCAGGCATCGGAGACGTGTAGCTGCACACGCCTCCTGAAAATCACTACTGGAGCATAGCACTTGGCCATTCGCGTAGCAGCCCATCACCGGTGTGGGTGAACCTGTAACTAACATTATGGCCAGTTTGGAGAACTTCCAAATCCCACCCCTGGCTGGCCCTCCCTGCCCCACCCACCATGCCCCGCCCCCTCTGGGAGGCAGTTTTCATCCCCCCCAGAGCAGAGGTCTTCAAACTGAGCAAGTTTAAGACTTGTGGACTTCAACTCCCAGAATTCTCCAGCCAGCTAAGCTGACTGGAGAATTTCTGGGAGTTGAAGTCCACAAGTCTTAAACTTGCCCAGTTTGAAGACCTCTGCCCCAGAGGCTTGAGGAAAGCCTCCAGAACCTGGGGAAGGTGAAAACACCCCGCTCCCTGTGGTGCAGGAGGCTGACTAGGCCACGCCCACCATGGCCACGCCCACCCAGCAACCAGAGGAGAAAACCATTGCTGAATTTTTTGAAGCCCGTCCCTGAGTAGATGGTTCAACAGTCGTAACTGCGAGAGAGATCTTGGAGTCCTAGTGGGTGATCACTTAAATATGAGCTGGCAGTCGGCACGAGGCTGCAAAAAGAGGCAACATAGTTATGTTAAAGGAGGAATAGAATTCCACTTACCATCGCGCAGTCGGCTTTCATGCCTAAGGCGGGACTAGAACTCACAGTCTCCTGGTGATTGGCCCAAAGTCACCCAGTCGACTTTCATGCCTAAGGAGGCATGAACAGTCTCCTGGTTTCTAGCCCACTGCCTTAACCACTGGATTCCTAAATATCCCCAAATAGTTGCTTCTAGAGAATTGCCACAAGAGACAAAGCAATACCTAGGAATTCTGTAATACAGTGGTACCTCTACTTATGAACTTAATTCGTTCCGTGACCAGGTTCTTAAATAGAAAAGTTTGTAAGAAGAAGCAATTTTTCCCATAGGAATCAATGTAAAAGCAAATAATGTGTGTGACTGGGGAAACCATAGAGAGGGTGGAGGCCCTGTTTCCTCCCAGGAGATTCCTAGAGAGGGCTCACAGAGGGTTCTCCCTGCCTTTTTCGGCCCTGTTTCCTCCCAGGAGATTCCTAGAGAGGCCCCATGGAGGCTTCTCCCCACCTTTTCCGACCCTGTTTCCTCCCAGGAGATTCCTAGCGAGGCCCCACAGAGGCTTCTCCCCACCTTTTCCGGCCCTTTTCCTACCGAGGGATTCCCGGAGAGGCCCCACGGAGGCTTCTCCCTGCCTTTTCCGGTTACAGTTTCGGAGGCTCAGGTTTGTAAGTGGAAAATGATTCTTGAGAAGAGGCAAAAAAATCTTGAACACCCGGTTCTGATCTAGAAAAGTAGAGGCGTTCTTAGGTAGAGGTACCACTTTATTACCCATCAACTCTGCCCCTTCTAACATTGTGGGATATTTAAAATTTGGTGTCCTCTGGAAAGTTATAAGCTCTGAGTGTGGGGTGGAGCAGGGGGTGGGTTACTCCTGGTTTACACACCCCTTTCACATCGGTCTGACTTGTACACCCCGCTTCTAATCCTGATCTGAAAAACCAGATTACGTTGGCATTGGCAAGGAACAGAAGCCAATGCAGAAGAATGGATTGTCCCTGTTCTCAGCCCAAAAGTGTGTTGGGATTACTGGCGGTCGGGGAAGAAAGACGGCAGCTGTTCCCATTGAGCGGAGTCAGTCAAGAGGCAGCGAATGCTTTTGTAACTAGCGCCGGCTCCCTGTTTGAGCCCTGGGACAGCTGCGGACAACCCCACTCTTCTTTCGCACTTCCCCCCCTATCCCATCCTCTCGGCAAACCCGAGCATTTGGTCTGCGTTACGGTTCCAGAAGGCAGCCTTGGCGCGAATGAAAGGAACATTTGTTAGACTGCCTTGTCACACTGCCGCAATTCCACTGTGTAGTTGACTTTTACTGTAAGAGCTGTGTTATAGTAGTTTATAGTTTATTACATTTGTATGCCGCCCCTCTCCGAAGACTCGGGGCGGCTCACATCAGTAATAAAAACAATATAGTAGTGGAACAAATCTAATATTAAAAAACATATAAAACCCTATCGTTATTTAAAAAACCAAACAGCACATTCGTACCAAACATAAAACAAAGTATAAAAAAGCCTGGGGGAAAGGTGGCTCAACTCCCCCATGCCTGGCGGTATAAGTGAGTCTCGAGTAGTTTAGAAAGACAGGGAGGGTGGGGGCTGTTCTAATCTCCGGGGGGAGTTCATTCCAGAGGGCCGGGGCTGCCACAGAGAAGGCTCTTCCCCTGGGGCCCGCCAAATCACATTGTTTAGTCGACGGGACCCGGAGAAGGCCAAGTGCTGCCTCTATGTTGGTTGAGGCAGGCAGGATTCCCTAGAGTACCATTTGTTGGGGGTCAGGGGAAAGGGAGGGTCTTGCCTTCTCTTTCTGCTCAAGATCCCCAAGGACAATTGGTGGGCCACTGTGGGACACAGAATGCTGGACTCGATGGGCTTTGGCCTGATTCAGCCTGGCTCTTCTTAGGTTCTTATGTTCTTAGAGTTACATTGGCTTTTTTGGCTATTGCCACACACTGCTGGCTCATGTTTCGCTGGTTGTCCACTATTTAAGTTTAATTTAATCCACTATTTAAGTTTAGCAAAGATCTCCAAGGTATTCTGAAAGGCAACAGGTAGAGCAATGGTTCTCGACCTTTCTAATGCCGCGAGCCCTTAATACAGTTCCTCATGTTATGGTGACCCCAACCATAAGTCTAGCGCCAATTCTCCCAACAGAGCTTGAAGCTGATTGGAAGGAAGGTCAGAGGGACACCCCCACTGTAAACATTTGATTGGTCGAATTGTAAAAATATGTTCCAAGGTGCCAGAATAGAAGCTTTAGTTCCTAACACCATGGGAAAATTGTCTTTTCCCATGGTCTTAGGTGACCTTTGTGAAATGGTTATTTGCCCCCCAAAGGGGTCCCGATCCCCAGGTTTTTTTTTTAAATATATTTTTAATTGGTTTTGCACACAAAGTTACATAAACAAAACATAAAACAATGCACAGTCCATGTGCCCATCACCCAACTGACAATACCACCACCACCACCACCAATTGCGGGGGGTTCAAATATTTACTAGTTTATTTTTTTTTATTTCCTTAGCTCTAATTTGCATTTGTCATTATTAAAAGAGTGATTGGAGTTTATTTTTCACATTTTCGTCACAGATTCTACTCAGCATATAACCTTTCACCTTATTCCATCGTGCCATCAGCTTCTCCAATTTATTTTCATCAAAGTTGTTTAATCTTATTTCCATGATTTCAAAATGAATGTGATCCACCATGTACCAGTACCAGTTCTGTAGTGCCCATTTTTTAGAGTCTTTCCAACCCAATACCACTACCGCTTGAGCACTTTCCAGTGCTGCAGGTTTTATTTCTTTAAAATCTCTTAATTCTCTTTGTTTAATTAGTATTGCTATTTCTTTTGTAATTATCCAGTTAATGTTTAACATTTTATTTATTTCATAGAAACAGAATCATAGAAGACTGACGGCAGAAAAAGACCTCATGGTCCATCTAGTCTGCCCTTATACTATTTCCTGTATTTTATCTTACAATGGATATATGTTTATCCCAGACATGTTTAAATTCAGTTACTGTGGATTTACCAACCACGTCTGCTGGAAGTTTGTTCCAAGGATCTACTACTCTTTCAGTAAAATAATATTTTCTCATGTTGCCTTTGATCTTTCCCCCAACTAACTTCAGATTGTGTCCCCTTGTTCTTGTGTTCACTTTCCTATTAAAAACACTTCCCTCCTGAACCTTATTTAACCCTTTAACATATTTAAATGTTTCGATCATGTCCCCCCTTTTCCTTCTGTCCTCCAGACTATACAGATTGAGTTCATTAAGTCTTTCCTGATACGTTTTATGCTTAAGACCTTCCACCATTCTTGTAGGCCGTCTTTGGACCCGTTCTGAAGTAGACCCAGAGACAGGGTTTGAGCAATCGGTACTTTTATTCAGCTCAGAGAATAAGTGACAGCTCAGCAAGGTAAAGTGACGATTCAGCGAGTACCGACTGGGTCTGCAGGGAGAAGCCGCTTCTTTTATACTTTTGCGGTTCCCGCCAAAGCGAGAGCCGGCCGCGTCTGAGCCAATCAGGAGCGACTTCCTGCTTGGGCTCAGACAGCGCTGGAAAAGAGGAACAAACTATTTACAGCGTTACAAGGTAGCCATTTCAGGATACAACACCCCTCCCCTCATAGTTGGACCCATCCATCAAGAAAGCCACGTGACGAAGTCGTCCAATCGGTGAGGCCTTCGAGACTCTCGCGCTGACCTGCGCAGTCCATTTTCTCCTTCGCCACTGACTGTGGAGGATGGCTCGCCGCTGTTCTCCCGGTGCGGCGGACTAGGCCTGGCGGGCCCAACGAAGGCCTCGGAGGACGAGGATGGCTCGGCGTCGCTGGATGGTTCCCCCTGGCCCGATAAGTCTCTCTGCGTGTTTCTTAGTTCGGGCAATGTATAAAAGTCTGTTGAGGGGGGAGAGTCCGAGTCAGCGGGTTGTTGTAATTGGTTTTCAGTTCGTTTCCGAATGTGGTCTATGTGTCGTTTCCACAAACGACCATCCTCCAGTTTAACAATATAAGTCTTGGGTGCATTTTGCTTAACAATAATTCCCTTCATCCAGTTTACATTTCCATCAAAGCATTTTACATATACATTTTGACCCAAATACATTTCTCTTTCTGGTTTTATGCACATTTGGTTATTATTCAAACAGAACCTTGGGTTTAACCTGTCTAGTGGTGACCTCAACTTTCTCCCCATCAATAACTCTGCAGGGCTTACATGTGTGTGCGAGTTAGGGGTAATGTGCTGGGTTAATAAGAATTGGTCCAAGTTCTGTTGCACATCTCCAGGGCCTGACCTGTGCAATGCCTCTTTTGCCACCCTTACGTAACGTTCTGCCAACCCGTTAGCCCAGGGCGAGTAAGGCGAGATGAGGGCATGTCTGACCCCCAGGCCATCTAGGAATAATTCGAATTGCCTGGCTGTTAGTTGTGGTCCATTGTCAGACACCAATAGATCAGGGCAACCATGGGATGCAAACAGTCTGCTCAATACCTTGATAGTGGCACTTGTGGTTATGTTGTTCATTGCTATTATTTCCAACCATTTGGAGAAAGCATCAACCACTATTAGGAAATACTGAGACCCCACTGGGCCAGCAAAATCAATGTGGATCCTAGACCAAGGGCCAGCAGGCTGTTCCCACTCAGCCGGAGTTGTTTTGGGGGGATTGGGCCTAGACTCTTGGCACGGGTCACACTTTGAAACCCAACTTTCAATATCAGCATCAAGCCCTGGCCACCATAAATGCCCCCTTGCTAGGCTCTTCATCCTGACAATCCCAGGATGGCCCACGTGTAACATTCTGAGTACCTTTTCCCTTAGGCGTTTGGGGATGATCACTCTATCCCCCCACAGCAAACAACCTTTTACATATGACAATTCAAGCCTTTTGTTCTTAAAATCACACAATTCAGGTTTAACAATATCATTTTGCCATCCCTTTAGAACACAGTTCACTACTTGTTTCAGGATTTGGTCTTGCTGCGTGTGTGCAGCTACCTCTTTTGCTGTGGTTAGTGGGTTTTCCTCGAGTTCTATCATTAGCACGTCTGTGGTTGGAACAGGGTCTTCTACCAAGTCTGCTATGGGGCATCTGCTGAGGCCGTCTGCATGATTGATTTCCTTCCCCCCCTTGTGGGTGAGCTCATACTGATACCCAGAGAGGAAAAGGGCCCATCTGATTAGTCTTGGAGACATAAAAGGTGGAGTGGGCTTGTTGGGGGCTAGCAGGCCTAGTAGGGGTTTGTGGTCAGTGACTAGCTCAAAATTTCTTCCAAAAATGTAATTGTGAAACTTCTTTACCCCTGCCACTAATGCCAGAGCCTCCTTGTCTAACTGGCTATAATTTCTCTCCGTGCTGGTCATGGTTCTTGAAAAAAATGCTATTGGGGCCTCTGTCTGATTAGGTAGAACGTGAGCTAGGACTCCTCCTATGCCGTACGGCGAAGCGTCGCACGTGAGCCTAATGGGTAGTGAGGCACTATATTGGACTACTACACTTTTAGAAGTTAGTAAATTTTTTATTTGAGCAAAGGCTTCACGTTCAATTTTCCCCCATGTCCAGCGGGCTTCCTTCTGGAGTAAACGATGGAGAGGCTCTGCTACTGTTGCCTTCTGCTTTAAAAAAACGGAATAAAAATTAAGGAGGCCCAAAAATGCTTGCAACTCACTCTTATCTCGTGGCTCTGGGGCTTCTCTAATTGCTCTCAGCTTCTCAGTTGTGGGGTGGATACCTTCCTTATCTATTTTATATCCCAGGAATTCAATACTGTTAGTTCCCCAGACACATTTATCAGGCTTGATTCGTAACCCTTTGTCCTGTAGCCTCTTAAGTACTTCCCTTATTCTTTTGTTCACTTGTTCCTGGTTTTCCCCTGCAATTAAGATGTCATCAAAATATGGGATGGCCCCATTTACCCCTGACAATAGGCGTTCCATGATGCTCTGGAATATCCCTGGGGCTATGCTCACCCCAAACTGTAACCTCGTGCATTTGAAAGCCCCCCTGTGCGTTACAATTGTTTGAGCGTTTGCTGTTTGTTCATCGACCGGAAGTTGCTGGTAAGCCTGCGCCAGGTCGATCTTTGCGAACCTTTTCCCCTCCCCCAGGGAGTGTAAGAGTTGTTGCACAACCGGAATGGGGTAGGGGTGGTGTTGGAGTGCCTTATTCAGGGTTGATTTGTAATCAGCGCAAACTCTTAAGGAGCCATCTGGCTTCAGGGGTGTCACTATGGGAGTTTCCCATGGCCCCTGTTCCACAGGGACCAAGATACCTTGACTAATGAGTTTGTCCAGCTGTAAGTCTAGCTTGGGGAGAAGCGGGAGGGGAACCCTGCGAGGTTTCAGTCTAACTGGTGGGACCTTGGGGTCAATAGAGAAAGATATGGGGGTTCCCTTATACAATCCTAAGGTGGGGCTGAACACTTCAGGGAATTCTTTCACAAAGTTAGGCATAATATCACAGTTTACATTACACACACCCGAAATTTCAATCCCCAACGGTTCCATCCATGCTAGCCCTAGCAGGGAGTGTTTGGCCCCCGTCACAATAAGCATGGGAAGGGTACATTTGACATTCTTAAATACAATAGGTACATTTGCAGTTCCCAGGACCGAGATTACCCCCCCTTGGAAGTCTCTGATCACCAAAGAGGTTTGAATTAGGTCAGCCTCAGACACATTAGGCATATATAGCTTAAATTTTTCCCAGGGCATGATGGTATATCTCGAACCCGTATCTAGCTCCATTGAGCAAGGCTGGTTATTTAGCAACAACGAGATAACAATTTTAGCCCCCTTTTTGGTTGCCGTGTTATTCACGGAATATTGAGAGTTACCTCTATTGTAGTCTCGGTTAGCGGTGGGGTAATTCCTTTGACCCGAGTTGCGGAACGGTCTCCTTTCTCGCGATTGGGGGGGGTGGTTTTGGGGTCGCTGGTATTGTTGTGTGGCAAAAGTTTCTTCTGGTGCCGTTGCCCTGCATGCGATGGCGATGTGGCCTCTCCGGTTGCAACGGCGGCAAGTGGTGTCGCGGAACGGGCATCGATGGCGCTGGTGATTTCCCCGGCAGCCCGCGCAGGGGGCTGGATGAGTAGCTCTAGGGTGTCTCGGTTGGTCTTGCAGGAGGAGGCAGTCGTCCCCGTTGCTAGTTAGCTGGCCGCGGACGTCTGTTCCCATGGCGCTGGGAGACTCGGCGTCGATTTTGGCAATGGTTTCTCGCCTTCCGTGCTCTTTTAATTCTCTTGCCGCTGCGTCGGCTGCTTCCGCGGTTTGCGCTAATTTGATTACGGTTTGTAGAGTCGGCTCATCTTCGGTGAGGAGTTTACTTCTCACTGTGTGGTTCTTCATGCCGAAAATCAAGGCGTCGGTGAGGCGAGCTTCCGGATCTTGAAACTTGCATTGAGCGAGTACCGTTCGAAGCCGCGTTGTGAATTGGCTTATCGACTCGGTTTCTCTCTGAGCCATCATGTGAAATTGATGCCGGTAAACCACGGCTGGTCTGGTTGGTTTAAAATGGCTCGCTAGTTTCTGTTGAAGGACGTCCCACGCTGTGGCTCTTGCTTGTTCTGGTTCGGTGAGAGTTTGGGCAAGTCTACGGATCTCTGCGCCGCAGTAGTTTAGAAAAATAGCCCGTCTGCGATCGGCTCCGGCGTCCTGCATTCCCGCCGCCTCGAGGAATATCTCGAAGGTGGCCATGTACTCGTCCCAAGTCATTTTCTCGGCATCGAAAAGTTCTGGAGCCTGGCCGATCTGGATTTTGTCCATGTTGCACGCGAAGTTCTTCCGTTCGTTCGTCGCCAGTGAAGTAGACCCAGAGACAGGGTTTGAGCAATCGGTACTTTTATTCAGCTCAGAGAATAAGTGACAGCTCAGCAAGGTAAAGTGACGATTCAGCGAGTACCGACTGGGTCTGCAGGGAGAAGCCGCTTCTTTTATACTTTTGCGGTTCCCGCCAAAGCGAGAGCCGGCCGCGTCTGAGCCAATCAGGAGCGACTTCCTGCTTGGGCTCAGACAGCGCTGGAAAAGAGGAACAAACTATTTACAGCGTTACAAGGTAGCCATTTCAGGATACAACACGTTCAATTTTGTCAATATCTTTTTGTAGGTGAGGTCTCCAGAACTGAACACAGTATTTCAAATGTGGTCTCACCAGCGTTCTATATAAGGGGATCATAATCTCCCTCTTCCTGCTTGTTATACCTCTAGCTATGCAGCCAAGCATCCTACTTGCTTTCCCTACCGCCTGACTGCACTGCTCACCCATTTTGAGACTGTCAGAAATCACTACCCCTAAATTCTTTTCTTCTGAAGTTTTTGCTAACACAGAACTGCCAATACAATACTCAGATTGAGGATTCCTTTTGCCCAAGTGCATTATTTTACATTTGGAAACATTAAACTGCAGTTTCCATTGCTTTGAACATTTATCTAGTAAAGCTAAATCATTTACCATATTACAGACGCCTCCAGGAATATCAACCCTATTGCACACGTTAGAGTCATCGGCAAATAGGCAAACCTTCCCTACCAAACCTTACCCTATGTCACTCACAAACATATTAAAAAGAATAGGACCCAGAACAGACCCTTGTGGCACACCGCTTGTAACCTGTCTCTGCTCAGAATACTCGCCATTAACAATAACTCTCTGATGTCTACGCTTCAGCCAGCTTGATTTCATTCTGCACTTCCTTCCAAAATTTCTGAACTTCAACACACTCCCAGAACATATGCATGAAGATTCCTTTCTTTTGGCAACCATGCCAACAATTACCTTTCCCTTTCCCCTGGAAGTGTGAAAGTTGTGCTGGTGTATAGCACCATTTATGTAAAACCGACCCCCAGGTTGAGAACCACTGAAGTAGAGAAAAACTTCATATTCACAAAATGAGCCATAAAAGTATTTTTCATAGGTCTTTATTTCTTGGAAAATGAGCTCATTCACAACACAGAGCAAAGATATGGATCTTGATAGAGATCAGCAAGGAAGATGGTGAAAATTTAAAGGAGTCCAAATGCCTGCTTTGATTATTTTTTTAAAAAAAATGGGTCAAGGGAATGCACAAATTCTAGAAAAAAAACCCCAGAAAACAGAATACAGTGTTCCCGCAATTTTCGCGGGGGATGCGTTCCGAGACCACCCGCGAAAGTCGAACTTCCGCGATGTAGAGATGCGGAAGCAAATACACTATTTTTGGCTATGAGCAGTATCACAAGCCTTCCCTTAACACTTTAAACTCCTAAATTGCAATTTCCCATTCCCTTAGCAACCATTTAGATTATTACTCACCATGTTTATTTATTAAAGTTTATTAAAAAAAATATTTATTAAAGGCAGACGAAGGTTTGGTGATGACATATGACGTCATTGGGTGGGAAAAACCGTGGTATAGGGGGGAAACCCGCAAAGTATTTTTTAATTAATATTTTTGAAAAAACGTGGTATAGACTTTTCGCGAAGTTCGAACCCGCGAAATTCGAGGGAACACTGTAACAGAGTTGGAAAGGACCTTGGAGGTCTTCTAGTCCAACCCCCTGCTTAGAACATCATGACAAATTGTTTGGGACAACCAATTATTTTCAACTAGAGAACAAGACCGCAGGGGAAACGATCTCTCCTCAGGGAAATGTCACTGATTTGATTCTGAAATCTCCCTGCACTCCAAGATAATCGATCACTTTAAGGCCCAGCCGGTTGGGGAACACAATTTCTTCACTCCCTTCCATTTTCACTCGGATGTCGGCCTCCGTAAAGCTGAAGGTGATCTGGAAGACACCGTAACCAAAGAAAATCAAGATTGAGCATGGACGTCAAAACCTCTTTGGTGTTCCTAGGCTCATAAATTAGCGAAGGCCTGCCATCTTCGGCGCTACCGGCATTCCCCCTCATTTTCTTTGATAATAATCTCTCAATTGTATCTGCCTATGCATCGCTCTCCGCATGCGTGGCTGTATCATTAACTCTTGTCCTGAATCCAAGGAGGAGCTAGATAATTGATCTCCTTCTGAGCTGCCTGCCACACTCTCCTCCTCCCTGTCACTCATGTCTTCTTGGTCAGAGGAGCCTTCATCATCAGATTTCACTGGGGGCAAAAGAGGCCTGGGGCATGTGGATGTCTCCCCCACATCCACAGTCCTTGGGGCAGGAGCTGGGGCAAGCTAACCACAACAATACATAGGGAAATTGTATCTCTTTGAGGCGAGGAGAGGCCAGGCAGCCTAACTCAAACCCTTGATGTGAGTGATGTCAGGTTGGCCATCTTTAAGCCAGTCACATGACCTTTAAGCCACCCCGGTCACATGATCATCAAGCCTCTCCCACCTGGTCCCATGGCCAGCAAGCCACACCCACAAAATAAGTCACACCCACATTGTAGTAGTAAAATTTAAAATTTAGGAGTTAATCTTCCTCTTTACGCCAGAGGTCTTCAAACTTGGCGGCTTTAAGACTTGTGGACTTCAACTCCCAGAATTCTCCAGCCAGCTGTTGATGGCTGGAGAATTCTGGGAGTTGAAGTCCACATGTCTTAAAGTCGCCATGTTTGAAGACCTCTGCTTTACGCAGTCCTCACCTCAACCGCACAGTTGTCATGAAAAGGGAAGTCGTGGGGTCTTTCCTCTTGCTCCCAGTCACCGCCTTGCCGGGAGTTACACACCACGGTGTGCCAGTCACCCTTGCAGTCAAAACGTGCGTTGAAATGGAGCACCAGGTTGTTACAGTCTTTTCCCAGGTTGATCTCAAATCTGAGGGTGGGATTACGAGAGTGAGAGAAGGCAGCACACACCAGGGAGTTTCAGAGTGGGGGGGAGGGAGAGTGAGGGAGGGAGGGAGGCAGGAAGGAAGGAAGGAAGGAAATGAAGAAGGAAGGAAGGGAAGAAGGAAGGAAGGAAGGGAAGAAGGAAGGAAGGAAGGAGAGAGAATTCAGAGAAGGGAGGGAGGGAAGAAGGAAGGAAGGAACAAAATACACAGAAGGAAGGAAAGAAAGAAGAAAGGAAAGGGGAGGAAGTGGAGGGAGGGAGGGAAGGGAAGAAGGAAGGAAGGGAAGAAGGAAGGAAGGAACAAAATACACAGAAGGAAGGAAAGAAAGAAAGAAGAAAGGAAATAAGGGGAGGAAGTGGAGGGAGGGAGGGAAGGAAAGAAGGAATGAATGAAATACAAAGAAGGAAGGGAGGGAGGGAAGGGAAGAAGGAAGGAAGGGATGAAGGAAGGAAGGAAGGGAAGAAGGAAGGAAGGAAGGGAAGAAGGAAGGAAGGAGAGAGAGAATTCAGGGAAGGGAGGGAGGGAAGAAGGAAGGGAAGAACAAAATACACGGAAGGAAGGAAAGAAAGAAGAAAGGAAAGAAGGGGAGGAAGTGGAGGGAGGGAGGGAGGGAAGGAAGGAATGAAATACAAAGAAGGAAGGAAGGGAAGGAAGGAAGGAGAGAGAATTCAGGGAAGGGAGGGAGGGAAGAAGGAAGGAAGGAACAAAATACACAGAAGGAAGGAAAGAAAGAAGAAAGGAAAGAAGGGGAGGAAGTGGAGGGAGGGAAGGAAGGAAGGAAAGAAGGAAGGGGAATACAGGGGAGGGATTTGAAAGTTCCACCTGTCTTAAAGTTGCTGATGTCTATGGTGTTTTTTAAAAAAAAATCAAGAAACCAATATATCTCCTTCCCTAACTCTAGATTTTATTAACAGGCATAAACATTTTTGAGCTGCACAAACTCACAAAGGTTTATGCCTGTTAATAAAAATTGTCCATTTGGGGAAAAGGGTTACCGATACATCGCATAAACTGTGATAGATTTAATTGCAAATTAAATAGAGACAGATGATGGACGGACGGTCAGACAGAGGGACAGACATAAGAGATTAGAGATGAATGGAATGGAATAAGAGTAGAATAGAATAGAATAGAATAGATTCATCGTAAATTATAAGATACAACACTTAGAGCTAGTTATAGGATACTAAATAAGAAATTAATTACTAAGAAATTAAATAAAACAATATAAATTGTAAAGATACAAGCAACAAAGTTATAGTCATAATTAGAAAAAGGTGACAGGTTACAGGAACGACAAGAAGAAGAATAGTAATACAGCCTTACTAAATAGTTTGATAGTATTGTGGGAATTTAACTGAAATGTTTATTGTGACCCCCTGTTTACTCCTGGGACTTGAAGGGAAGCCTATAGCAATAGCATTTAGACTTATAGACCACTTCATAGTGCTTTTACAACCCTCTCTAAGCGGTTTACAGAATCAGCACATTGCTCCCAACAATCGGGGTCCTCATTTTACCCACCTCGGAAGGCGGGAAGGCTGAGTCAACCTTGAGCCGGTGGTGAGATTTGAACCGCTGAACTACAGCTAGCAGTTAGCCGAAGGAGCCTCCAGTGCTTCACTCTAACCACTGTGCCACCCTCCCCACCACCACACTCCCCATTTCATAAAAGCTTGTCCCAATTCCTCCTCTTACTCTTTGCTTTCTGATAAAATTGTCCCTTTCACGACGAGCGATTCTCCAGGGTAAAGCTGAAACTCCGTAGCGGTCACTCCCTAGGAAAATATTGGAGGGAAAAAGACATTTTAAACGGCATGGCAGGACTTATAAAGGGGTTTGGAATGCGGACTCCTCCATCAAACCATTCAAAGAGAATTTGGAGTTACAAGATTTCTCATTGGAGACAGCAGCCATATTGAATTGATTGTCCAATAAGACTCCAAGATCCCTCTTATAGTTTATTCATTCATTCATTCATTCATTCATTCATTCATTCATTCATTCGATTTCTGAGACTCAGGGCAGCTTACAGCATAAACATAGAAGATTAATATGCAACAAGACTGTAACTCTCCTTCTCTCAAGAGGAAATTGATGATATTTCTATGTTATTTATAATTTTGTAATTGTCCAGGTGTTTTTTCTTGGTTTAGAAGTGTATGTATGTTTTTCTATTTTCTTTTTTGTGTATTGCAAATATTGCAAATATGTCAATGTATATATTTTCTTGATTATGCTTTTTAAAAAACAAATTAATAAAAATTACTTAATAGTAAGACTCCAAGATCCCTCTTATAGTTTATTTATTCATTCATTCATTCATTCATTCATTCATTCATTCATTCATTCATTCGATTTCTGAGACTCAGGGCAGCTTACAGCATAAACATAGAAGATTGACTGCAGAAAAGGACCTCATGGTCCATTTAGTCTGCCCTTATATTATTTCCTGTATTTTATCTTAGGATGGATCTATGTTTATCCCAGGCATGTTTAAATTCAGTTACTGTGGATTTACCAACCACATCTGCTGGAAGTTTGTTCCAAGGATCTACTACTCTTTCAGTCAAATAATATTTTCTCACGTTGCTTCTGATCTTTCCCCCAACTAACCTCGGATTGTCCCCCCTTGTTCTTGTGTTTACTTTCCTATTAAAAACTCTTCCCTCCTGAACCTTATTTAACCCTTTAAATTACATATTTAACACAGAAATCAGAATTTCTGCAAGAGCCGGGTAGGTGTAGCAGGTAGAGTGCTGTACTGCAGGCCACTGAAGCTGACTGTAGATCTGTAGGTCAGTGGTTCAGATCTCATCACTGGCTCAAGGTTGATTCAGCCTTCCATCCTTCCGAGGTGGGTAAAATGAGGACCCGGATTGTGGGGGCAATAGCCTGGCTCTGTTAAGAAGTGCTATTGCTAACATGTTGTAAGCCGCCCTGAGTCTAAGGAGAAGGGCAGCATAAAAATTGAAAAATTAAATTAAATTAAATTAAATTAAATTAAATTAAATTAAATTAAATTAAATTAAATTAAATTAAATTAAATTAAATTAAATTAAATTAAATTAAATTAAATTAAATTAAATTAAATTAAATTAAATTAAATTAAATTAAATTAAATTAAATTAAATTAAATTAAATTAAATTAAATTAAATTAAATTAAATTAAATTAAATTAAATTAAATTAAATTAAATTAAATTAAATTAAATTAAATTAAATTAAATTAAATTAAATTAAATTAAATTAAATTAAATTAAATTAAATTAAATTAAAAATTAAATTAAAAATTAAATTAAATTAAATTAAATTAAATTAAATTAAATTAAATTAAATTAAATTAAATTAAATTAAATTAAATTAAATTAAATTAAATTAAATTAAATTAAATTAAATTAAATTAAATTAAATTAAATTAAATTAAATTAAATTAAATTAAATTAAATTAAATTAAATTAAATTAAATTAAATTAAATTAAATTAAAATAGAATTTTTATTGGCCAAGTGTGATTGGACACACAAGGAATTTGTCTTGGTGCAAATGCTCTCAACGTACATAAAATAAAATATACATTTGTCAAGAATCATGTGATACAACACTTAATGATTGTCATAGGGGTCAAATAAGCAATGAAGAAGCAATATTAATAAAAATCTTAGGATATACGCAACAAGTTACAGTCATACAGTCAACATGGGAGGAAATGGGTGATAGGAATGATGAGAAAAACTAGTAGAATAGAAGTGCAGATTTAGTAAAAAGTCTGACAGTTTTGAGGGAATTATTTGTTTAGTAGAGTGATGGCGTTCGGGAAAAAACTGTTCTTGTGTCTAGTTGTCTTGGTGTGCAGTGCTCTGTAGCGACGTTATTAAATTATTAAATTAAATTAAATTAAATTAACCCAATCCAATTTTAAAAAAAACTTTAAAAACTGTTTACTCAACCACCCCATCTCGTACATCAATCTATCATAACAATCGTTCAATCAATGGCAGGGGCTGGAATGAGATGATCAATTCAACAGCCTCTGGCCTGTTGGTGCCAATGGGTTTTCAAGTTCTTCCAAAAGGCCCGAAAAAGTGGGAACCATATGGCTCTCCTGGGGGGGAAGGGAGAGGTTGGGGGCAAAATTCTGGACTATCTGCAGTCTCCCAACACTCTCCAAGGGTCGCCCCATATAAATCAGCATTAATCTGTGTGATGAGGTTATGACCTTCAACTATGTTGAAATCGTACTTTTAAAACTGGCAGTTGCTTAACTTGCAAGATGGGGCGAGCTGCAGTTCTTGAGAAAAGAGGAACTACTATATGCTTGTAGTGCAAAAATAACCATGTTGTAACATTGAGGTTAAAGGAATCAAAAACCGCCCCAGTTGCTAGAACACAGGGTCAGAATCCCAAAGTGTTGTGCTTTGTGGTTTTAGCAATACAGTGATACCTCATCTTACAAACGCCTCGTCATACAAACTTTTTGAGATACAAACCTGGGGTTTAAGATTTTCTTGTCTCTTCTTATTCTTAAACTATTTTCACTTTATAAACCCACCGCCGCCGCTGGGATGTCCCGCCTCCGGACTTCTGTTGCCAGCAAAGCACCCGTTTTTGCACTGCTGGGATTCCCCTGAGGCTCCCCTCCATGGGAAACCTCACCTCCGGACTTCCGTGTTTTTGCGATGCTGCAGGGCAATCCCAGCAGGGGAATCCCAGCAGCACAAAAATGGGCACTTTGCTGGCAACGGAAGTCCGGAGGTGGGGTTTCCCAGTGAGGGGAGCCTCAGTGAAATCACAGCATCGCAAAAACACAGAGATCCGGAGGTGGGGATTCGAGGACTTCGGTGTTGTTGCAATGCTGCGATTTCACTGATGCTCCCTTCGCTGGGAAACCCCACCTCCAGACTTCTGTTGCCAGCGAAGCGCTCGTTTTTGCGATGCTGGCAATCCGCTGCTGGGATTCCCCTGCAGCATCGCAAAAACACAGAAGTCCAGAAGTGGGGTTTCCCATGGAGGGGACCCTCAGGGGAATCCCAGCAGTGCAAAAACGGGCGCTTCGGCTGACAAAAGGGGTGAATTTTGGACTTGTACGCATTAATCTCTTTTCCATTAATTCCTATGGGAAACATTGTTTCATCTTACAAACTTTTCACCTTAAAAACCTCGTCCCAGAACCAATTAAGGCAAGGTATCACTGTAGCAATAGCACTTATATATCATTTCATAGTGCTTTACAGCCCTCTCTAAGAGGTCAATCTACAGTCTGTAAAAGCAGTTTACAGAATCAGCCTCTGGCCCCCAACAATATGGGTCCTCATTTTACCCACCGCGGAAGAATGGAAGGCTGAATCAACCTTGAACCAGTGAGATTTGAACTGCCAAATTGCAGGCAGCCAGCAGAAGTAGCCTGCAGTACTGCACTCTAACCACTGCGCCCACCCTGAGTCTCTAACATGACACACAAGGAATTTGTCTTGGTGCATGTGCTCTCAGTGTACATAAAAGAAAAAATAAATTCATCAAGAATCATAAGGTAAATCCACAATAACTGAATTTAAACGTGTCTGGGATAAACATATATCCATCCTAAGATAAAATACAGAAAATAGTATAAGGGCAGACCATGAGGTCTTTTTCTGCCATCAATCTTCTATGTTTCTATATTTCTAATCACATGTGCATGAGCTATACAGTGGGCTCAAGATGTTTGTCAAAAAAGAGTTTGCATATTGATAAAACTCAATATTAATCCCTGGATAGTTCAGTGGATTTCAAGCTGGCTGAAGCGTAGACATCAGAGAGTTCTTGTTAATGGCAAGTATTCTGAGCACAGACAGGTTACAAGCGGTGTGCCACAAGGGTCTGTTCTGGGTCCTATTCTTTTTAGCATGTTTGTGAGTGACATAGGGTAAGGTTTGGTAGGGAAGGTTTGCCTATTTGCCGATGACTCTAACGTGTGCAATAGGGTTGATATTCCTGGAGGCGTCTGTAATATGGTAAATGATTTAGCTTTACTAGATAAATGTTCAAAGCAATGGAAACTGCAGTTTAATGTTTCCAAATGTAAAATAATGCACTTGGGCAAAAGGAATCCT
Source organism: Erythrolamprus reginae (assembly GCF_031021105.1). Taxonomy (NCBI): domain Eukaryota; kingdom Metazoa; phylum Chordata; class Lepidosauria; order Squamata; family Dipsadidae; genus Erythrolamprus; species Erythrolamprus reginae. The sequence goes on from NC_091956.1 coordinate 7,364,303, forward strand.
CAATCTGAGTATTGTATTGGCAGTTAGTTCTGTGTTAGCAAAAACTTCAGAAGAAAAGGATTTAGGGGTAGTGATTTCTGACAGTCTCAAAATGGGTGAGCAGTGCAGTCAGGCGGTAGGGAAAGCAAGTAGGATGCTTGGCTGCATAGCTAGAGGTGTAACAAGCAGGAAGAGGGAGATTATGATCCCCTTATAGAGAACGCTGGTGAGACCACATTTGAAATACTGTGTTCAGTTCTGGAGACCTCACCTACAAAAAGATATTGACAAAATTGAACGGGTCCAAAGACAGGCTACAAGAATGGTGGAAGGTCTTAAGCATAAAACCTATCAGGAAAGACTTCATGAACTCAATCTTTATAGTCTGGAGGACAGAAGGGAAAGGGGGGACATGATCGAAACATTTAAATATGTTAAAGGGTTAAATCAGGTTCAGGAAGGAAGTGTTTTTAATAGGAAAGCGAACACAAGAACAAGGGGACACAATCTGAGGTTAGTTGGGGGAAAGATCAGAAGCAACGTGAGAAAATATTACAGTATTTGACTGAAGGAGTAGTAGATGCTTGGAACAAACTTCCAGCAGACGTGGTTGGTAAATCCACAGTAACTGAATTTAAACATGCCTGGGATAAACATATATCCATCCTAAGATAAAATACAGGAAATAGTATAAGGGCAGACTAGATGGACCATGAGGTCTTTTTCTGCTGTCAATCTTCTATGTTTCTAATCACATGTGCATAAGCTATACAGTGGGCTCAAGATGTCAAAAAAGAGTTTGCATATTGATAAAACAGTATAATGATAATAATAAATAATGATAATAATGATAATGATGATGATGATGATGATAATGATGATAATAATAATAATAATAATAATAATAATAATAATAATTTATTAGATTTGTATGCCGCTCCTCTCCAAAGCCTCGGGGCGGCTCACAACAACAATAATAACAATGTTACAATGGAAACAAATCTAATATTAAAAAAACAGCTAAAAAACCCATCATTTAAAAAACATGCAACACACGCACACCATACATAAAAGGTAAAAGCCTGGGGGAGGTGTCTCAGTTCCCCCATGCCTCTCCAAGCAAACCATTCTACGAAGATTTTATTTTAAAAAAAAAAGAAAACACAGAAGAAAGAATTAAGAGAAACATCTCAACAAATTGAGGAAGTAGACTCTGGTCTTCAAACCCAATAGCCGAAATAAAGAAGGTGGTTTTAAAAATGTAACAAGAGTCTTTGTAATTATTATTATTATTTTGCTGCAAAAGATTGAGCTGGCTCTCTTTTAAGCAATTCCCAGAAAGCAGTAAAGCCACACATGTGGCTGTCAATCAACAACCCATCAATTCCTCTCCAAGCCAACCATTCTACACCTTGCAAGCTTTTGCTGGGAATTTTGATTTAAAAAAAAAAAAAGACCAAAGACTTACACATTTACTCATGGTGCCTCCTTATCCAGCCCCAAGTTGGTATAGTACTTAACTCCAGTCTCAGCTCTGTGACTTAAGTGAAGTTCCCCTTGTCCTTTAAATAGCTGAAGGGAAGAGCATCACATGACACAAAAGAATGAATGAAGGGTAGGGTCAGATAACCAGAAATGGAAGTTACGGGATGAGGTGGGGAGAAGAGGCTGATGAATCGAAGCAGCTGCTACGCCCGCTAACGGTGTGGGCTTTTTAAGAGGGGGGGGGGTAGGGCAGAGAATATTAGCAGCCCTTTGTTGGGCCTTTGTTAAAAGCCTATCTTTATTGGAAGCCGGCAGAAACTATTATTTTTATTCTTGGTATATTAATGCCGGAAAAGCATAATGCTGAGAGTTTCAGAAATTATATGCATATAAATTGAGGAGGAGGAGGAGGAAAGAGACAGAGAGAGAAAGAAAGAGAAAAAGAAAAAGAGAGAAAAAGAGAGAATGGATGAATGAAAAAGAAAGAAAAGGAAGAATGAAAAAGGAAGGAAGGAAAGAAAGAAAAAAGAAGGAAAGAAAGAGTAGAGAGAAAGAAAGAAAGGAAAGAAAGAAATTAAGAAAGAAGAAAGAGAAAGAAAGAAAGAAAGAAAGAGGAAGGAGGGAAAGATAGATAGATGATAGAGAAATAGATGATAAGACAGATAGATAGACAGACAGACAGACAGATAGATTGATTGACTGACAGACAGACAGACAGACAGACAGACAGACAGACAGACAGACAGATAGATAGATAGATAGATAGACAGACTGATAGACTGATAGATTGATTGATTGATTGATAGAAGATGGATGGATGGATGGATGGATGGATGGATAGATAGATAGATAGATAGATAGATAGATAGATAGATAGATAGATAGATAGATAGATAGATAGATAGATAGATGATAGAGAAATTCTAAAATTCTAAAAAGTCTTTGAGTACACCATGATGGATATTTTGTATTTTTCTATGTCCATTTTTCTGTTTTTGAATTTCTATTAAAACGACCCCAAGTAGAAATAGGGTGCAAATTAAACCAATGCTGGGAGAGAGATGCATATTTTAATTGTTAAGATGACCAAAAAGGAAAGCACTACAACTCATCAAAGGCTGTTCTGGGGTATTAATGGGGTTGGACTAGAAGACCTCCAAGGCCCCTTCCAACTTTGATATTATATTATATTAGTGCCAGAACAGTTTTCACACTGCCCTTTGAAAGATGAAATCCATCTGTATCCAGTACAAAAGTCATGAATTACACACTACTCTTAAAATAGCGGTAGACACCAAAGACAGATCTACATCGTTTTTTCTCTATTTGCAACCCATGTAGCATGAATTAAAACAAATATTCATCCTAGATTCTTCTCTCCATCTTTGACATCATGTTTTTCAAAGTCAAGGCTTTGAGCAGACAAGATTTGTTTCCTGTAAAAGCAAATAAAGAAAAAAGAGAATAATACTTTCTCCGATGTTTGATCAAAGCAGAAAAGACTATTTTTGCATGGAATTTTTTTTAATGTGACTCTGTTTTAGCCAAGCCACAAGCTTCACAGTTAACAGGGTACAGATCCACATTCAAGATAAATGGTTACATATTTCTTAGAAAAACTGCCATTTTTCTTATCAAGCAAAAACACAAGTTCTCCTCCTTCCTCTTCTTAATTTATCTCTCTACTGTTTACAAAAGCAGAAACCAAATGCATCATTTTTACTATCCAAAAAACATAAATGTAACACAGTGGATATTTATTGTAAGATTCTCCAACCCTGATATAACAAAAACGCTTGCAGAAACAGTTATTTGCTCATCTCAGGCATACAAGCGAGACACGCCTTTTGAGAATTTGTATTCTCCCAACTCAGTTAATTACCTAATAAATCATGTTTAATGTTTGGATGCATGCTTCTAGAGATATAAACTAAGGTCTGATCTAATTTCTTCCTCATGCCTTTCCCCGGGACAAATTATTTATTTGTTGATCCTGTACATCTGGAAAGAGGTTTCTTGAAATCAACAACTTCACCGAAACTGCCTTTCACTTTGGTCATGTTGTGTGGGGGAAGCTCACTGGAGGGAGCAAAATCCCAGCGACCAATTAGGTCCCACAGAGTTGGCCTTCTCCAGGTCCCGTCGACTAAGGGAAGAGCCTTCTCTGTGGTGGCCCCGGCCCTCTGGAATCAACTCCCCCTGGAGATTAGGACTGCCCCCACCCTCCTCGCCTTTTGTAAGCTCCTGAAAACCCACCTATGCCACCAGGCATGGGGAAATTGATATACCCCTCAGCTATTATGGTTTATGTATGGTTTGTTTGGGTTGTATAATTGCTTTTTATTATAAGGGTTTTTTAAAACTGTTTTTTAAAACATTGGATTTGTACACTGTACATATTGTTTGTAGTGAGCTGCTCCTAGTCTTTGGAGAGGGGCGGCATACAAATCTAATAAATTATTCTTGTTCTTAAATTCTTAAATTCTTAAATTCTTAAATTCTTAAATTCTTAAATTCTTAAATTCTTAAATTCTTAAATTCTTAAATTCTTAAATTCTTAAATTCTTAAATTCTTAAATTCTTAAATTCTTAAATTCTTAAATTCTTAAATTCTTAAATTCTTAAATTCTTAAATTCTTAAATTCTTAAATTCTTAAATTCTTAAATTCTTAAATTCTTAAATTCTTAAATTCTTAAATTCTTAAATTCTTAAATTCTTAAATTCTTAAATTCTTAAATTCTTAAATTCTTAAATTCTTAAATTCTTAAATTCTTAAATTCTTAAATTCTTAAATTCTTAAATTCTTAAATTCTTAAATTCTTAAATTCTTAAATTCTTAAATTCTTAAATTCTTAAATTCTTAAATTCTTAAATTCTTAAATTCTTAAATTCTTAAATTCTTAAATTCTTAAATTCTTAAATTCTTAAATTCTTAAATTCTTAAATTCTTAAATTCTTAAATTCTTAAATTCTTAAATTCTTAAATTCTTAAATTCTTAAATTCTTAAATTCTTAAATTCTTAAATTCTTAAATTCTTAAATTCTTAAATTCTTAAATTCTTAAATTCTTAAATTCTTAAATTCTTAAATTCTTAAATTCTTAAATTCTTAAATTCTTAAATTCTTAAATTCTTAAATTCTTAAATTCTTAAATTCTTAAATTCTTAAATTCTTAAATTCTTAAATTCTTAAATTCTTAAATTCTTAAATTCTTAAATTCTTAAATTCTTAAATTCTTAAATTCTTAAATTCTTAAATTCTTAAATTCTTAAATTCTTAAATTCTTAAATAAACAAATAAACAAATAAACAAATAAACAAATAAACAAATAAACAAATAAACAAATAATATATTTATTATATATTAATATTATAAAGCCATCATTTTGAGTTAGAGACTTTGGACTGCCGCAAGTAGAAAAGTACTGTGGGAATTGGGGAGGGGTGGTTGCATGAGAAGGAAAGATACTAGCCACAACATATTATTTCCAGGGATTCAAGGTCATCCTTTGTTCAGCACCAGCCAGAAATACGGGGGAGGATCGTGGACATTGAGAGAACCGGAGTGGTCCATGTGATGACCTTGTGGGTGTGGGGACAAGGGATGAACCTTAACCTGGGTGGAGAACTGTAAGATCTGGAGAAGGCCGACTCTGTGGGACCTAACCGGTCGCTGGAGGGCATGAAGCAGAACATGGTCCCGTAGGATATATAATCAGACCTCAAAAAAAGTAGGGAAACTAGACGGGAACAAAAACCTCCAAATGGTCTCAACCACTCGCTAAAAGGATGCAAAGGACCAGCTGTCTGCAAGAAGTATAAATCCTTCCATTCCCCACCATCGAGTCAGATCCGAGGAAGCTTCTTGGATAAAGAAGCGAAACATCTTCAAAAAAAAAAACCAAGAAAAAAAAGTCCAGTTGCCTCTTGCAAAAAAAAAAAAAAAACACTTTTGGGACAGCAGCAGTATTGGGTTACTAGCTGGTACAGGCCACACTATGCACTGGAAGTAAAACCAGCGATACATGCGTAGCTCCGGATGAACAGTGCGTGGGCGCTCACTTCCCGGTGAGATTTTGCTTCTGCACATGTGCAGGAAGCAAAATCTCATAATAATAATAATAATAATAATAATAATAATAATAATAATAATAATAATAATAATAATAATAATAATAATAAAAAATATTATTACTATTATTATTATTACTATTATTATTATTATTACTATTATTGTTGTTGTTGTTATTTATTAGATTTGTATGCCGCCCCTCTCCGTAGACTATTATTATTATTGTTGTTGTTGTTCTTGTTCTTGTTGTTATTTATTAGATTTGTATGCCACCCCTCTCTGTAGACTATTATTATTATTGTTGTTGTTGTTATTATTATTTATTAGATTTGTATGCCGCCGCTCTCCGTAGACTATTATTATTATTGTTGTTGTTGTTGTTGTTCTTGTTGTTATTTATTAGATTTGTATGCCGCCCCTCTCCCTAGACTATTATTATTATTGTTGTTGTTGTTCTTGTTCTTGTTGTTATTTATTAGATTTGTATGCCGCCCCTCTCCCTAGACTATTATTATTGTTGTTGTTGTTGTTCTTGTTCTTGTTGTTGTTATTTATTAGATTTGTATGCCCCCCCTCTCCGTAGACTATTATTATTGTTGTTGTTGTTGTTCTTGTTGTTGTTATTTATTAGATTTGTATGCCGCCCCTCTCCGTAGACTATTATTGTTGTTGTTGTTCTTGTTGTTGTTATTTATTAGATTTGTATGCCGCCCCTCTCGGTAGACTCGGGGCGGCTCACAACAATAATAAAAGCAATATACAAACAATGTAACAATTTAATAATTAAAAGAAAGGAAGAGAGAGAGATGTCAGTGATTTTTTGCTTCCGCGCATGTGCCGGGATGCATGCACACAATTGTGTGCACATCAGACCAATAGTGGCGGTAAGTAGGAAACCTCGCCTGGACCACAATGACTCGGATAGAGGCTGAGAATCTCCCTAGGCCAGTGATGGCGAACCTATGGCATGGGTGCCACAGGTGGCACGTGGAGCCATATCTGCTGGCACGTGAGCTGTTGCCCTAGCTCAGCTGCAACGTGCATGTGTGTACCGGCCAGCTGATTTTTGGCTCACACAGAGGCTCTGGGAGGGCGTTTTTGGCTTCCAGAGAGCCTCAGGGGGACGAGGGAGGTGTTTTTACCCTCACCCAGCTCCAGGGAAGCTTTTGGAGCCTGGGGAGGGTGAAACATGAGCCTACTGGGCCCACCAGAAGTTGGGAAACAGTCTGTTTCTGGCCACCAGAGGGCATCAAGGAGGCGGGGAAAGCTGTTTTCGCCCTCCCCATTCATTGAATTATGGGTGTCGGCACTCCTACATGCACGATAGCACGCAGGCACACTCTTTTGGCACCCGAGGGGGAAAAAAGGTTCGCCATCACTGCCCTGGACCTTTAGGGGGCAACAGAAAGATGTAATCCAGATTATTTTGCAGCTTTGGCACAGTAAATTGGCAGAATCGAGAGTCCTTGGAGAGGGGCGGCATACAAATCTAATAAATTATTATTATTATTATTATTATTATTATTATTATTATTATTATTATTATCTTTATTATCTTTATTATTATTATTATCTTTATTATTATTATTATCTTTATTATTATTATTATCTTTATTATTATTATTATCTTTATTATTATTATTATTATTAATAATAATAATAATAATAATAACAATAATAATAATAATCCAAGGAATTGCTCTGGGCTGTTCATATAAATCAAAAACGTCTTGCAGCCAGCAGATGGTGCACTTGCAACAGGCAGGTGGAGTCATCATCACACTTCAGCTTAAGACTGTATGGCTGTCACTTGTTGCTTGTGTCCTTAAGATTTTTATTAATATTGATTGTTTCCTCATTGCTTATTTGACCCCTATCACAATCACTAAGTGTTGGACCTCCTGATTCTTGACAAATGTATTTTTTTTCTTTCATGTACATTGAGAGCATACGCTATTCTATTCTATTCTATTCTATTCTACTCTACTCTACCCTACTCTACTCTACTCTACTCTATTATTATTTTGTATTTCTATACCTTTATTGTCGCTGAAAGAAAGGGCTAATTAACCAGCTGAGCCTTAGCAGGTTCTGCTAAGCGTGTTCACCTTCTTAGTTTGCTAATAATAATGATGATGAGGATGAGGATGAGGATGATAACAACAACAACAACAACACACCAGACATCCTGATTGTGGAGAAAAAGAAAGAATGGATCATCGACATCGCAATCCCAGGAGACAATAGAATTGAGGAGAAGCAGCTAGAGAGATTAGTGAAATACGAAGATCTAAAAATCGAGCTGCAACGACTCTGGCATAAGCCCGTGAAAGTGGTCCCAGTGGTACTTTGCACACTGGGCGCAGTGCCAAAGGATCTCAGTGGACATTTGAAAACCATTGGAATTGACAAAAACTCCATCTGTCAGTTGCAAAAGGCCGCTTTACTGGGATCGGCAAACATTCTTCAACATCTTGAATCTCCAATGACCTATGCTAGGGTCCTCTTTGTAGACTTCAGTTCAGCATTCAACACCATCATACCGGACATTCTCTTAACTAAATCAGCTAGCAGTACCTGAACACACTTGTAAGTGGATCACAAGCTTCCTAACAGACAGGAAGCAGCAAGTGAAGCTAGGAAAAATCACATCAGATACATGTACAATTAGCACAGGTGCCCCCCCAAGGCTGTGTACTCTCACCACTTCTCTTCTCTCTATACACTATGGATAGACAATGATGAATCCACATACAGACGGGAGGTTGTTGAACAACTATCCTTGTGGTGTGATCAGGACAATCTAGAACTGAACACACTCAAAACCGTAGAAATGGTGGTAGACTTTAGGAGAAACCCTTCCACCTCTCACAATACTAGACAACACAGTATCAACAGTAGAGACCTTCAAATTTCTAGGTTCTATCATATCTCAAGACCTAAAATGGTCACCTAACATCAAAAACATCTTCCACTTAGGACCGTATGGTTGTAACTTGTTGTATCCTAAGATTTTTATTAATATTGATTGTTTCTTCATTGCTTATTTGACCCCTATGTTGTACCACATGATTCTTGACAAATGTATCTTTTTCTTTTATGTACGCTGAGAGCATCTGCACCAAGACAAATTCCTTGTGTGTCCAATCACACTTGGCCAATAAAATTCTATTCTATTCTACTCTACTCTACTCTACTCTACTCTACTCTACTCTATTCTATCAGATCTTTCCCGGAATAAATGTTTCCACTGTTCCTTACAATTGCATGTTATCAGCAAAACCAAAAACGCAATCTGCAAATTCAATGCAGAGGTATTTTTTTTAAAAAATGAAGGGACACTATTCCAAAATATACCAGATTTTTAAAAAACCACAAATATATTTTTATGTGGAATAAGAGTTGTAGAAATATTATTTGTGGCCTTCCTTGCATTCTTTTTTTTTTTAAATAAAAAGGTTTTTTTTATCTGTAACACATTTGAAACAAACAAACATAAAAAGAAACAGAAAGAAAAACATGGACATGACATGCAATTCCAGCTTACATGTTTTCACCGAGTTACGGTATTTCTCTATGTAATTATTGGGTTTTGTCCCTATACGTATATATCTCTATTTTATTTACATTGTTCATTCCATTTTTCTCCTTTGATCATATAGAAAATCTATCTAACTCTAAATTATTATTATTATTTACTAAAGATATATATATAGAGAATTTTTAATTAACTATATGGTACAATATTAAAATTTAGATAAAAGATTTTATTATTCTTTGCATTGATGTAATGTAACCTTTTATAGTAAGGGAGAGGAAGATTTTTTATTTAGATTTTAAAGAATTGATAATGTTGTATAAAATTAATAGAACATTTTAGACGAGGAGGGATAAGAGCCTCCATTGAGGGAGTAATAAGAAAAGAAACATTTATATATGATTGATTTTAAGCATTGTTGTTATGTTTCTAACTACCGGTATATATTGTTTTACTTTATGGTGGAGAAAATAAAAAATCTTATACTGAAAAAAAAAATTATCACTTATACTGTATTATAATCCCAACATTCCTCTTAAATTTCCACCAGTCGTATAATTTGTCCCAGATTTCATAAAATTCTGATTCATTTTTATCTTTTAATGACATTGTAAGTCTGTGCATTCCCGCATAAGACAGTATTTTGTATAGTATCTTATAGGTCTGTGATGCACTTACCCACCCTCTAGACAGCCTCGGATATACTTTATAGGAACTGTTCGGTTGTAAATACTGGTGTTTTGAACATGTTTTTAAGCCCTTTTGGAATTTTTGCATCATAAAGCAGATTGCAAATGCTTACAGAATGTTCTTGAACGTGCCTGGGTAAATATTAGCAACGGCCACCTGGCTCAATGGTGAACATCGCAAATGTGGCTTGTTGTAGCGTATTTAGCAAAGCATGTCACATTTAAACAGCGCAGGGAGTCATCTGCAGATCTTGATGGAGAATTATATGTCGGAAATTACTCTTGTACAGAGTTCTTCACACCTCAGGGCATCTTCCTAGTACAGGTAGCCCTCAACTTACAACCGTTCTTTTAGTTACTGACCGAAGTTACCATACCTGTCGGAGCCCATCAATGTGTGGGATCTAATTATATTAGTCTTTTCAACCCTTGGAAAAAATATTCATTCTCTAGGAATTAAGCAGGATATAAATTTTAATAACAAAGACTACAATATATTAATCTTGCTGGGAGGCTTAATTTTGCATTGTTTCTTTTATTGCTGTTGTTATTTGAATATTCATTTTATTCTTAACTCTGTATCTTATTCAATGTTTTAAAACCTCTTTTTATGAATCATCCCAACCAGCTGTTTTAAATACAAATTGCTTCAAGAGGTTTTTGATGGGAAGCATTAAAGGTATTTTAAATAAATACATAAAGAAGCCCATTAAGTAATCATGTGGGTTTTTAACTTAGCAGATTACCTGCGCTGTGATTCAGAATGATATGTGAATTGAGCAAATTGTTGAATCAATAGTTAAACAGACTATGGTATTGCAGGGTGTGTAAATCCAGTGTAATCTACCTGCTTAAGTGTTGTTTGCCTTGAGTGTCAGGAAAACTTTGTTCAGACACAGGTAGATGGGCTTCTGATTAGGTGTACCCTATTGTAGATTTTAAACAGAGTAGGGTCTTATCCATTTTAGCTTATGAGCTCTATTACCAACACACCATTCCTCCAGTCTAAACCTTATTTGTTTGTTTGTTTGTTTGTTTGTTTGTTTGTTTGTTTGTTTGTTTACTTACTTACTTACTTACTTTTCTGTCTGGGTCCCCCCAGACGCCAACACCAACCAAAAGGAGTAGCCAGACACACTGGTAAAAAGCAAAGGCAGTTTATATAATTGAAAGCAAACACAGGTAACAAAAACTGTTCTTACAGACAGGAACACTATGAAGCTTCACAGAGGTTTCACGAAGGCCAGGCAATAAAACAGGATTCTTGCTGGCAAAAACAACGCTGGAGATAATAAAACCCATGCCTCCCCCAAGTCTTCCAGACTTCTAGGCCACAAGCCAAGATCAGAGACGCCAAGAATCGAAGCAAGGTCACAGGACTCCCAGTTGATAACTCTCCACAAGACTGTAAGGGCGGGCCTGCCTTTTCAACCCTGCTGAGGAGAACCACACCCAAAACCAGCTGTTGCCAATTCAGGGATGGAAATACCTTTCTAATTGGCCCCGTCTTTGAGCTGCACGTCGCTGCCTCATGTCTATTATAGCCTGTGCGTCTTCATCCAATGAATCCAGGCTACTAGCTGGGGAGAGCCCCCCCCCAGGGGGGTCTCAGGCTGCTCTCCCTCCTCCTCTTCCTGACGTTCCTCTCCCCTGTCTGCCTGGTCCTCCCCCTCCTGTTCACTGTCCTCCTCCTCTGGGCATGGATCCGGCAGAGCTCCAGCCGGTCCCTGAGGAGCCTCAGGCTGAATCACAACACTTACTTACTTACTTACCTACTTACTTATTTATTTATTTATTAGATTTTTATGCCGCCTTTCTCCTTAGACTCAGGGCGGCTTACAACATGTTAGCAATAGCACTTTTCAACAGAGCCAGCCTATTGCCCCCACAATCTGGGTCTTCATTTGACCCACCTCGGAAAGATGGAAAGCTGAGTCAACCTTGAGCCGGTGATGAGATTTGAACCGCTGACCTACAGATCTACAGTCAGCTTCAGTGGCCTGCAGTACAGCACTCTACCTGCTGCGCCACCCCAGCTCAGTTTAATTTGCAAACATGCAAATTAAATGTTGGTTTAGGTTCCGCTAATCTAAATATGTCATTGTTTTAAAGAAAACATTCCACCCTTCCCCTGCTAATTTCAGCATATGCTTATTCCTTATCCTGTGGTGAGAGAAGAATTAAGTATCACTTAACAGATTTATGGACTTAAGTGTTGACAAAGTGCAACGGCACACCGGTCGCACCCTTGCGTTTCCAATCCATTTATAAACAAGTTTTGAAAGGACCGGTTGGGATAATGCCCAAATCTTTAGCATCGTTCCAAACTTTCAGTTAGATATCCTTGCTTGCTTGCTTTATCTATCTGTCTGTCTGTCTGTCCATCCGTCTGTCCGTCCATCCCTCCATCCATCCATCTAGGGGCGAGGGGCGAGTACAAGTGCACTAGGGTGCCTTCCGTCCCCTGTCCTATTGCTCTCCTATATCTCCTATTCCTTTCTTCTATTCCTATATCTTTTCTTCTATTATTTCATTGATATGTTCTATTCCTATATCTTCTTTTCTTTTCTTTCTTAGATATATTTTACTATGAGTATCTCCCCTATAACCTTCATAATGTATTTTACTATGTGTGTGTGTGTGTGTGTGATGTTCCTTCAATATACCAGGGTGATTGGACACAAAATGTAACCCTTCCCTGGTACAGAGCTGAAGGGATTGGATACTGTAGCCTAGAGGATAATTCTCTGCCTTACAAGGCAAAGGTTGCAGGTTCAAGTCCCAGTGGGTATGGCTAGCTGATGAGGCCAAAATAAGGCCGAAATAGATCTATCCTAGTCTCCCTTAATTTTCAAATTCAGCTTAAACATGTGACACATATAGATAGAATTGTCGGCTATCAATAAAAATTAACTGCCTTGGAAATGGCCCTGGGTTGGGCCGAGAGGCAAAAAAGGAGCTGTGATGTTCCTTCAATATACCAGGGTGATTCGACACAAAATGTAACCCTTCCCTGGTACAGAGCTGAAGGGATTGGATACTGTAGCCTAGAGGATAATTCTCTGCCTTACAAGGCAAAGGTTGCAGGTTCAAGTCCCAGTGGGTATGGCTAGCTGATGAGGCCAAAATAAGGCCGAAATAGATCTATCCTAGTCTCCCTTAATTTTCAAATTCAGCTTAAACATGTGACATATATATATATGTGTGTGTGTGTGTGTGTGTGTGTGTGTGTGTTTTCGTAGATTTTCACGGGTACAGGTATGACGGTTTTGGTATATTCGGGTTTCTTCCCGTGTAGGATTTGGAAGAAGGACAGAAACACCAGCCTGAAGATGACGAGTGAGACCTCGTCGAAACGTCGCCAGAAATTTCCAAATCCTACACGGGAAGAAACCCGAATATACCAAAACTGCCATATATATATATATACCCACTAAAACTCTCATTGTGTATTGGACAAAATAAATAAAATAAATAAAATAAATAAAATAAATAAAATAAATAAAATAAATAAAATAAATAAAATAAATAAAATAAATAAAATAAATAAAATAAATAAAATAAATAAAATAAATAAAATAAATAAAATAAATAAAATAAATAAAATAAATAAAATAAAATAAAATAAATCTATCTATCTATCTATCTATCTATCTATCTATCGATCTATCTATCTATCTATCTATTTCCTGCCGTTATTACTTTTATAAATAACTCAAGGCAGTGGTAAACATGCTGTACCTAATACACCTTCTTCCTCCTACCTTTCTCCACATCAACAACCCTGTAAGGTGGGTTGAGAAGATAGAACGTGACTGGCCCAAAATCATCCAATCATCTTCCATGCCTAAGGTAGGACTAGAACTCATAGCTTCCTCTTGGTCGAAACTCAGCCACTCAGCTTTCATGGTTGAGGCAGGACCAGAACTTATTGTCTCGTAGTTATCAGTTGGCTTTCATGTTTAAGGCGGGATTAGAACTCACAGCCTGCTGGTGATTGGCTCAAACTCAGCCGCCTAGCTTTCGCGCCTAGGGTGGGACTAGAACTTGGTGATTGGCCCAAATTCACCAGTTGCCTTTCAAGCCAAAAGGAGAGCTAGTATTCACAGTCTTTTAGTTTCTAACCTTGTACCTTAACCACTAGACTCATTGTGGCTTGTTACGGGTTCATCCATCCCACTTAATCTTAATTTTTTTCAGTTTTCACTCTGTGCTAAATGTTGAAGAGCAGACGATTTGAGCCGCTCAGGATCGAACTGTTGGAAGTGAGCTGAGTTAGCCTGCAATGCTGCCTTCTAACCACTGTGATCAAAACAAAAGGAGATTGGTATATCATAAACACCTATCAAAAGGTAAACATGAAATTGATTCTATTTTCAGCCTCTGTACTTCTGTATTTTTTGCATTAGCCAGCAACTAAATTTGTAAGTGCCGAAGCTTTCATTCATTATTAAGGCTACTTACTCAGAGATGGTTCCAGAAATTGGAAGGTTGCTTTGGTCCTCCACTAGAAATAAGGGAGGAGGTCAGGCTTCGATCCCGAGTCTTTATGGCAATTATAAATCCTAGCAGAGCCCAGGAATGTAAGCACTTAAGCAAAGGAAACAAGCTTCCTCGGATGCCAAAGTTCTGAGCAGACAAATCCAAGATCCAAAAAAATCAAAGTTAATTACACCATGCCAAAGGTCAATCAAGGAATCGGAAGCAGCAGAGATTCAGAAAATCAAGTTTGAGGTCAGAGCTAAGTAGGATGTGTGATTTGCCCAAAGAAGCTTGACTCCCAAGTCTTATTTAAAAGATAAGAGTCTTGGCGGACAATCAACTACACATGAGCCAACAATGTGCAGCAGCAGCTAAAAAAGCCAACACAATCCTAAGCTGCATCAAGAGGGGAATACACTCCAAGACCAGGGAAGTCTTAATACCACTCTACTAGGCCCTGGTCCGACCACACCTGGAGTCACCACACTTCAAAAGAGACATTGAAACTCTGGAGAAGGTGCAAAAAAGAGCAACCAAGATGGATTAAGGGATTGGAAACCAAGACTTACGAAGAGAGACTGAGGGAACTGGGCATGGATAGCCTAGAGAAAAGGAGGGCCAGAGCGGACATGATAGCAGTCTACAAGTATACGAGGGGATGTCACAGAGAGGAGGGGATCACTTTATTCTTCAGGGCACCAGAGGGTCGGACGAGGAACAACGGCTGGAAGCTGACCAAGGAGAGATTCAACATGGAGATAAGGAGGAACTTCCTGATGGTCAGGACGATCAGGAAGGGAACAACCTACGAGCAAACGTTGTGAACTCCAACACTCTGGACATTTTTAAGATAAGATTGAACTGCCACTTGACTGGTGTACTATAGGGTTCCTGCTTGGGCAGGGGGTTGAACTCGATGGCTTTCATGGTCCCTTTCAACTCTAACAATAAATAAGTTTAAGTTTAAGTTTAATCAGATTTGTATGCCGCCCCTCTCCGCAGACTCGGGGCGGCTCACAGCAACAGCAACACAATGTACAACAAATCCAATATTTAAATTAATTTTAAAAACCCCACAAGTTAAAACCAATCATACACACTAGTGTACCATACATAAATTTTATAAGCCTAGGGAGAAGGAACATGTCAATTCCCCCATGCCTGACAACAGAGGTGGGTTTTAAGGAGCTTACGAAAGGCTAGGAGGGTGGGGGCAACTCTGATATCTGGGGGGAGTTGGTTCCAAAGGGTCGGGGCCGCCACAGAGAAGGCTCTTCCCCTAGGCCCCGCCAACCGACATTGTTTAGTTGACGGGACCTGGAGAAGGCCAACTCTGTGGGACCTAACTGGTCGCTGGGATTCGTGTGGCAGAAGGCGGTCCCGGAGATATTCTGGTCCAGTGCCATGAAGGGCTTTATAGGTCATAACCAACACTTTGAATTGTGACCGGAAACTGATTGGCAACCAGTGCAGACTGCGGAGTGTTGGTGTGACATGGGCGAATTTAGGAACGCCCATGATAGCTCTCGCAGCTGCATTCTGCACGATCTGAAGTTTCCGAACACTTTTCAAAGGTAGCCCCATGTAGAGAGCATTACAGTAGTCGAGCCTCGAGGTGATGAGGGCATGAGTGACTGTGAGCAGTGACTCCCGGTCCAAATAGGGCCGCAACTGGTGCACCAGGCGAACCTGGGCAAACGCCCCCCCCTGTCCTATTGCTCTCCTATATCTCCTATACCTTCCTTCTATTCCTATGTCTCCTCTTCTATTCTTTCATTGATATGTTCTATTACTATATCTTCTTTTCTATTCTTTCATAGATATATTTTACTATGAGTATCTCCTCTATAACCTTCATCATGTATTTTACTATGTGTATACACGTTTGAAAATTCAAAACAATGTTCTTTATACCAAAAATGCAAATAAACAGAGCACCCTTTTTTTATAGCAAAGAGCACTTGTCTCCAAACAAATTTGTAATTTGTACAAGTCCCTTATCAGTTCTGTGATACTTAGCTTGCAGCTATGAGGCAATTCACAGTCCTTCTTCTTTCACAAAGTGAAACACACTTTGCTCTGGTTTAGTTTCAAAGCGGGGAAAAATCAGCACACAAAGATCAAAGTCAGCAAAGCAGTCATGAAACACAAGGATCAGATAATCCTCCACAATGGCCAAACCTACAGGCTGCTAGCTTCGTGTTGCTGTAAATATGGAATGTTTGTAACTGCCAATTCTTCCTTATATATAGTGTTGGGGGTGGAGATTTGGTTTGAATGTAGCAAATAGATTGGGTGACTATGTTTTAGTGATTTGATTGGTTGGTGGAATCACACTTACTTGAAAGATTGATATGGTGATTATTCTGATATGTTTTTTTGTTTAAGGCTGGTTTCCAAATCTCTGGTAGGCGGGACGTATCATCTCTTTTATTCATGAATAGGGGGCGTTTCTCAATCTCTATAGCTTCTCTAGTAATTCTTCTGTATAAATTTTCTGTTTTGGAAAGTAATTTAGTTTTTTCAAAGTCAATTTCGTGCCCTGTTTTTTTAATGTGCTGGACAAGGGAGGAAGTCTTTTCTTCTTTTTTAACTGCATTCTCATGTTCTGCAATGCGTTGGCTCACTCTTCGATTGGTTTGTCCAATGTATGTGGCTGCACATGTTTTGCAAGGGATTTCATAGATTCCTTGGTGTTCTAGTCGGATTTTATCTTTTGGGTTCCTTAGGATGTTCGATATATATATATATATACCCACTAAAACTCTCGTGTATTGGACAAAATAAATAAATAAAATAAAAATAAAAACCCTCTCCTCTCCTTTCATTAGAACTGCAGTGGGCAAGTGAGCAAGCAATAGCACTGACATTGGAAAATGCTTCTACAAGCAAGAAAATGCAAACACCAGTAAGGGGAAAACCTATCAGCAGCCAGAGCAAACAGGTTTAAAGAGGAACAGGCAGGAGATGGCCTTCTGCCTACCTTTGAGGGCACTGGGGGAAGGGGCAATATAACATAAGCATTGTGTAGCATGACAGTGACTTATGCGTTTTCCTCCCACCAGCCGCATATAAAATGGAAATGTCTCCCTAAGGTCAAACTTGACTCAGAATGACTTCATGGCCGTGCCTTCACTTCGGTAACCACCAGGAAGTGGTTTGGCAAGTAAGTGCCTTTTCCCAGATTGCTAGCATAAAACTCACAGCTAGCACTAGTGTAAAACCTTATCGGTTGCAGCTAGAATGGAATCTTTTAATAGCTTGGGGTCAGTTATGCTATCTCTGCAGGCAGGTCCCTCCTAAAACCTTTTTAAAAAGATTCCTCAAATTCCTTTCTAGTTCTTCCCATCGTCATGGAATGCAATGGAATGGAATGGAATGGAATAGAATTAGAAATGAATAAAATAGAAATAGAATAGAAATAGAGATAGAAATGGATAAAATAGAAAAGAATTGGAAAGAATGGAATAGAATAGAATTAGAAAGAAAAGAAATAGACTAGAAAAAGAAAGGAATAAAATGGAATAGAATTAGAAAGAATGGAATGGAAAGGAATAGAATTAGAAAGAATAGAAAAAGACTAGAAAAAGAAATGAATAAAATGGAATAGAGTTAGAAAGAATGGAATGGAATAGAATTAGAAAGAATAGAAATAGACTAGAAAAAGAAATGAATAAAATGGAATAGAGTTAGAAAGAATGGAATGGAATAGAATTAGAAAGAATAGAAATAGACTAGAAAAAGAAATGAATAAAATGGAATAGAATTAGAAAGAATGGAATGGAAAGGAATAGAAATAGAAAGAATAGAAATAGACTAGAAAAAGAAATAAATAAAATGGAATAGAGTTAGAAAGAATGGAATGGAATAGAATTAGAAAGAATAGAAATAGACTAGAAAAAGAAATGAATAAAATGGAATAGAATTAGAAAGAATGGAATGGAAAGGAATAGAAATAGAAAGAATAGAAAAAGACTAGAAAAAGAAATGAATAAAATGGAATAGAGTTAGAAAGAATGGAATGGAATAGAATTAGAAAGAATAGAAATAGACTAGAAAAAGAAATGAATAAAATGGAATAGAGTTAGAAAGAATGGAATGGAATAGAATTAGAAAGAATAGAAATAGACTAGAAAAAGAAATGAATAAAATGGAATAGAATTAGAAAGAATGGAATGGAAAGGAATAGAAATAGAAAGAATAGAAATAGACTAGAAAAAGAAATAAATAAAATGGAATAGAGTTAGAAAGAATGGAATGGAAAGGAATAGAAATAGAAAGAATAGAAAAAGACTAGAAAAAGAAATGAATAAAATGGAATAGAATTAGAAAGAATGGAATTGAATAGAATTAGAAAGAATAGACTAGAAATAGAAATGAATAAAATAGAATAGAATTAGAATAGAATTAGAAAGAATTGAAGGGGAGGGAATGGAATGGAAGGGAAGGGAAGGGAAGGGAAGGGAAGGGAAGGGAAGGGAAGGGAAGAGAAGAGAAGAGAAGAGAAGAGAAGAGAAGAGAAGAGAAGAGAAGAGAAGAGAAGAGAAGATTTGGAAGGGATCTTGGAGGTCTTCTAGTCCAACCCCCTGCTTAGGCAGGAAACCCTACACCACATCAGACAGATGGTTATCCAACACCTTCTTAAAAACTTCCAGTGTTGGAGCATTCACAAGTTCTGGAGGCAAGGTGTTCCACGGATCAACCGTTCTGACTGTCAGGAAATTTATCCTTAGTTCTAAGTTGCTTCTCCCCTTGTTTAGTTTCCACCCATTGCTTCTTGTCCTACCCTCAGGTTCTCTGGAGACTAGCTTGACACCCTCTTCTTTATGGCAGCCCCTCAAATACTGGAAGACTGCTCTCGTGTCTCCCCTGGTCCTTCTTTTCATGAAACTAGCCATGCCCAGTCTTAGACGCTTGGGAAGTGTTCGAGTTGTGATATTGCAACCCGAAATCCAGCATATCAATCTCGTTTGCTGTGTAAATCATCATCATCATCATCTTCGCAGTAGAATAGAATAGAATAGACTAGAATAGGATGGGATGGGATGGAAATAGAATGGAATGGGATGGGATGGAATGGAAATAGAATGGGATGGGATGGGATGGAAATGGAATGGAATGGAAATAGAATAGGATGGGATGGGATGGAAATAGAATGGAATGGGATGGGATGGAAATGGAATGGAATGGAAATAGAATAGAATAGGATGGGATGGGATGGGATGGGAAGGGATGGGATGGAAATAGAATGGAATGGGATGGGATGGGATGGGATGGAAATAGAATGGAATGGAATGGGATGGGATGGAAATAGAATGGGATGGGAAGGGATGGGATGGAAATAGAATGGGATGGAATGGAAATAGAATGGAAATAGAATGGAATGGGATGGAAATAGAATGGAATGGAATGGAAATAGAATGGGATGGGATGGGATCGAAATAGAATTGAATGGAATAGAATAGAATAGAATAGAATGGAATGGAAATAGAATGGAATGGTATGGGATGGGATAGAATAGAAATTCTTTATTGGCCAAGTGTGATTGGACACACACGGAATTTGTCTTGGTGCCTATGCTCTCAGTGTCCATGAAAGAAAAAGATACATTTGTCAAGAATCATGAGGTACAAAGTGGCGGGGAAAACAAAAATTTCCCCTCACGGGGCAGCGCGCCCTTTTCCTGACAGGAGCGGAGGAGGCGGGGCCGCAGCGCGGGAGGGGCGGGGCGCGGCGCCGAGGTGAGGAAGTGGGCGGAGCCCCGAAAGAGAGCAGGTGAAACCCGCGCCGGGGCTGAAGTTCGCTCAGAAGCTGCCGGGCGGGAGGCGGGCGCGGCCGGTTTCTGTTTCGGGGACGGGGCGGGCGTGGCCGTCGGGGCGAAGAGGCGCCCCGGGCGGGATGGCTTGAAGGTGGAGGCGGAGGAGAGCCATGGCGCGGGAGCTGAGCCAAGCCGAGCTGCTGGACTTCCTCTGCCAGGCCGGCGGCCGGGTGGCCAACGCGGCTCTGCTGGGCCACTTCAAGGGCTTCTTGCGCGACCCCCGGGCGGACCCGGCCCAGCTCCAGCAGCGCCGCCAGCTCTTCAAGGGCTTCGTCAACTCCGTGGCCACCGTCAGCCAGGACGGGCCCGGCGCCGCCACCTACGTGGTGCTCAAGAAACGGTACCGGGACCTGATCGGGGAGGAGCCCGGCCGCGGCCCGTGGCCTGAACCGCCTCCGCGGGCTCCGGACGCCCGATGTAAGGGGGATCGCGCTGGGATTGAAAGCCCCGAATCGGCGGCGGGACGGAAGAAGGTCGGCAGGTGCCCGGGTGACATACCTGGCGTCGGATCTCGGCCTCCGGGAAGAGAGAAGGCGGCTCCCCGGCGGCCCCTGGATGAGCCAACCAGCCCGGATCCGTCCCTCCTGCTGGAAAAGGCCCGTCGGTCCAACGGCCTCAGTTTACCGGTCAGAGAAATGGGCCCGCTTCCAAAAGCCGCCAGCGTCCATCAAAGGATCCGGGATTGGATCGTGACCCATCATGCGCCTTCCCGCGACTCTCCCTTTCAACCCATGGGAGCGGAAGAAGAATTCTGCCCCGTCCCGGCTTGGTTTCAAAGCTCGGATCGGAGCCGTCCTTGTGGGTCGTTGGATTTCGAACCCGGGTCCCAGTCGTCAGAAGGCATCATGACCTATCATGCGCCTTCCCGCGAGCATCCCTATCAACTTCTGGGAGTGGGAGAAGAATTCTGCCCTGTCCCAACCTGGTCTCAAAGCTCGGACCAGAGCCGTCCTTGTAGGTCGTTGGATTTCGAACCCGGGTCCCAGTCGTCAGAAGGGATCGTGACCCATCATGCACCTTCCCGCGAGCGTCCCTACCAACTCCTGGGAGCAGGAGAAGAATTCTGCCCTGTCCCAGCCTGGTCTCAAAGCTCGGACCAGAGCCGTCCTTGCGGGTCGTTGGATTTCGCACCAGGGTCCGAGTCGTCAGAAGGCTGGCGGGATTCTCCTCCTGTGCCCGTCTTCCGCAGCATCCGATGCCGCCTTTCCTTGCAGGATTTGGAAGACCACCTGGAGCAGGAGAGCTCGGTCAGCGAAGGAGGGAGCAGCGGCGAGAGCGGCCACCATCCGAGGGAAATGGACAAAGCGGGCAGGACGAACGGCTATGTTCGAAACCCAGCCGGGCATGAGGGCACACTCGGGGGTGGCCCCCACAGCAATGACCTAGGGGAGATGATGATGCCCCTGCTCCAAGACCACAAGCCCCCTCCTCACGTCGCTTTGCTGCACCGGATTGTCGGCAGAGCCACCACCAAGAACCAAACGGAAAGCAGCGATCTGTCGAAGCCGGTCGCGAGAAAAACGGGCAGGCTGCCACCCTCCAATCTGGATGCCCCCTTAAGCCCCAGGTTGGTACCCAGACAAAGACTCGTGGCAAAGGCCCCGTTGGCGGTAAAACTGGCCCCTAACCCTGACGGGCCTTCCGCTGAGCACAGGTCTTCCTCGGTGCCCTTGGAAAGTCGAGAACACACCTGGCTGGTGAAAATTGCCACGGGGTCCTGGATGCAGGTCCGGGCCTTGTTCCACGAAGACCCAAACTTGGCGCTCCACAGGGATTTCGTCTCCGGCTTCACGGTGCTTCACTGGTTGGCCAAACACGGGAACGTCCAAGTTCTGCAGGACGTCATCACCGGCGCGCAGGAGGCCGAGATTGTCTTGGATGTGAACGTCCGGTCCGGTTGTGGCTACACACCGTTGCACTTGGCGGCTATCCACAGTCACTCCCTGGTCATGAAAATCCTGGTGCAGAAACTCCAGTGTCGGACACATATTCGGGACAGCAGCGGCAAGAAAGCGTGGCAGTATTTGAACGCCAACGCCTCGGGGGAAATCTGGCAGCT
Organism: Erythrolamprus reginae; assembly: GCF_031021105.1. Lineage (NCBI taxonomy): Eukaryota > Metazoa > Chordata > Lepidosauria > Squamata > Dipsadidae > Erythrolamprus > Erythrolamprus reginae. The sequence continues at coordinate 7,386,425 of NC_091956.1, forward strand.
TTTGGGGGGCCCGCGAGGCAGGACCATCTTCCCGACTCACCCCATCGCCAAACCGTCCGCCGTCTCGTCTTCCTCGACCTCCCTGGCCCGGAAAGTGAGCAGAAAACCCTCCCTTGCAAATTACTTGAAACCTCAACTCATGAAACGGAAAAAGGGGTGCCATTGTTCTGTTTTGCAAGAGATCGAGGAATACAGTGATTAACCACCCTGGGGTTTTTTTTTGACTCCACGACAATGTGGGGATTTTGAACGTTACACGTCTCCAAAGATGTTGTGGGCCCAGCTGGGTTTTTCAGCACGTAAGCTACGTTTGGATGAGAGAGAAAAATTTATTCCTTGAAAGTATTTGGGTTTTAATTTTGGGATGGGGAGAATTGCCTTTAGACATCCCATGCGGAAACTTGGGGTCTGGGGGAAAAATAATGATGGTGAACCTCGAAATAATCGTTGCGTCTCCATTGGCGAGGCATTGGTGCACTTTATAGGTTTTTTCTCTTCCTTGCAAAAACAACTGGGTAAGAGGAACAGTAGTCTCTCTCGAAGGGCGGGTGGGAGGATGATAATCACATTTTTTAAATACGGGTTGGCTTTGAAACATGGGAAGGGTCTTTATTCAAGGACCTTCGAGTTGGATGTTCAGAGAACGGGAGGAGAGACGGTTTTCCTTGGAAACTACAATGTCAGTATTGGGAATGTCGTATATGAAACCCGTAATGCGAGAGAAAGGTGCCGTTCGCGCTGTTTTCTCACCAGCTGCGATGAATATTTTTTTTTTTTTTTACCGTTTGCCTTTGGGGACGTATTAGAGAGAGAGAGAGAGAGACAGGCGGGCTGGAATGTCTTAATTAGGTGGGTTAACCTCATTGCAAAGAGTTTTAGACCTTCAAAGGGAAAAAGCCCAGAGGTTAAAAAGAGACAATGAAACCCAACTGACTTGGGAACTAAAAAGTGATCAAGAGAAACTTGATTGTATTTTATTACTTTGTTAATAAACCTTATTGCTGCTTACAGATTATATGTATATTTTTGCATCGTCGTGTTTACCCTAGAGCAGTGGGTTCCCAAACGTGGGGCCCGATTTGATTTTTAATAGGGGCAATTGGAACCTCGCTTAAACCAAGTTAATGGCTTTTTAGGGCTTCCTATTCACTTTTTGAATAGTAAGAATTATAGGTCATGGATGGGGGAATCAGGATTTTAGAGATGGTTAGGTGGGGCATGGCCAAAAAAAGGTTGGGAACGACTGCTTAAATACATAATAATAATAATAATAATAATAATAATAATAATAATAATAATAATAACAACAACAACAACAACAACAATAATAATAATAACAACAACAACATAATATAACAACAATAATAACAATAATAACAACAACAACAATAATAACAATAATAATAACAACAATAATAATAATAAAATAATAATAATAATAAAATAAAAATAAAAATAAAAATAATAAAAATAATAATAATAATAATAGAGTTTATTATTGGTAATATGGTAAATGATTTAGCTTCACTAGATAAATGGTCAAAGCAATGGAAACTGCAGTTTAATGTTTCCAAATGTAAAATAATGCACTTGGGGAAAAGGAATCCTCAATCTGAGTATTGTATTGGCAGTTCTGTGTTAGCAAAAACTTCAGAAGAGAAAGATTTAGAGGTATTGATTTCTCAAAATGGATGAGCAGTGTGGTCGGGCGGTAGGGAAAGCAAGTAGGATGCTTGGCTGCATAGCTAGAGGTATAACAAGCAGGAAGAGGGAGATTGTGATCCCGCTATATAGAGCGCTGGTGAGACCACATTTGGAATACTGTGTTCAGTTCTGGAGACCTCACCTACAAAAAGATATTGATCAAATTGAACGGGTCCAAAGACGGGCTACAAGAATGGTGGAAGGTCTTAAGCATAAAACGTATCAGGAAAGACTTCATGAACTCAATTTGTATAGTCTGGAGGACAGAAGGAAAAGGGGGGACATGATTGAAACATTTAAATATGTTAAAGCGTTAAATAAGGTTCAGGAGGGAAGTGTTTTTAATAGGAAAGTGAACACAAGAACAAGGGGACACAATCTGAAGTTAGTTGGGGGAAAGATCAAAAGCAACATGAGAAAATATTATTTCACTGAAAGAGTAGTAGATCCTTGGAACAAACTTCCAGCAGACGTGGTTGGTAAATCCACAGTAACTGAATTTAAACATGCCTGGGATAAACATACTGTATATCCATCCTAAGATAAAAATACAGGAAATAGTATAAGGGCAGACTAGATGGACCATGAGGTCTTTTTCTGCCGTCAGTCTTCTATGTTTCTATGAGTTGGAAGGGATCTTGGAGGTCTTCTAGTCCAGCCCCCTGCTTAGGCAAGAAACTCTACACCACGTCAGACAGATGGTTATTCAACATCTTCTTAAAAACTTCTAGTGTTGGAGCATTCACAACCTCTGGAGGCAAGTTGTTCCACTGATTAATTGTTCTAATTGTCAGGAATTTTTTCCTTAGTTCTAAGTTATTTCTCTCCTTGTTTAGTTTCTACCCATTGCTTCTTCTTCTGTCCTCAGGTGCTATGGCGTTTTGGTGCTTTTTGAGCCTGGATATTTTCTTGTGGACGTTTCACTACCCAACTAGGTAACATCATTAGTGCTAGCCACTTGTTTGTCTGTGAACATTCTCAGTCATGGTTGTCCCAAAGGCGCTTTTTCAAAGGGCAACTGGACTTTCTTTTTTCTTGAAGAATGTTGGTTATGACAGAACTGGGGAAGCAGGGACAGAAAAGGTGGGGAGAAGCCTCTGTGGGGCCTCTGTAGGAATCTCTTGGGAGGAAACAGGGCCAGAAAAGGCGGGGAGGAGCCTCTGTGAGGCCTCTCTAGGAATCTCCTGGGTGGAAACAGGGCTGGAAAAGGTGGGGAGGAGCCTCTGTGAGGCCTCTCTAGGAATTTCCTGGGTGGAAACAGGGCTGGAAAAGGTGGGGAGGAGCCTCTGTGAGGCCTCTCTAGGAATCTCCTGGGTGGAAACAGGGCTGGAAAAGGGGAGACGCCTCCATGGGGCCTCTGTAGGAATCTCCTGGGATGAAACAGGGCCAGAAAAGGCAGGGAGAAGCCTCCATGGGGACTCTCTAGGAATCTCCTGGGAGGAAACAGGGCCAGAGAAGGCAGGGAGAAGCCTCCGTGGGGCCTCTCTAGGAATCTCCTGAGATGAAACAGGGCCAGAAAAGGCAGGGAGAAGCCCCCATGGGGCCTCTCTAGGAATCTCCTGGGAGAAAACAGGGCCTCCACCCTCCCTGTGTTTTCCCCAGTCACACGCATTATTTGCTTTTACATTGATTCCTATGGGGAAAATTGCTTCTTCTTACAAACGTTTCTACTTAAGAACCTGGTCACGGAATGAATTAAGTTCATAAGTAGAGGTACCACTGTACTAGGTTATGAATTGGCATCTGGTATACCTTAACCTTAACTGGAATGGGTTCAAAACGAGTCTTTGATGAGCAGACAATGCCTGAGGATAAGGTGAGAGCTTTGTCATTAAAACCACTTGAAACGGAAGGTGGATTACAAGGAAATGAAATGACAGGTGCTCAGACCTGTCCTTTGGTAAAGGACACCCCAAATTTAGAGTGACATACTTCTTAGCAAAGAAGGGATGAATCAACAGGTTGGTTTTTATCTCTTTCTTGCCCCCCTGATTGGTGACCCCTTCTTATGTGCCATATAATTTGTGATAATTTATTTGTAATGTAATAATTTAAAATATTAATTATCAATAATATGTAATAATGTATTATATTATTAATATATTAAAATGTATTATTGATAGTTTATTATTAATAATAAAATATTAATAATTATTAGTGTTATTATTTATTTATTTTGAGGTATAATTTATATTATTATAATTTAATAATTTAAAATAAATTATAACTTGTGATCCCCATAATTTGTGTCCCCTTCTTGTGAGCCGTATAATTTGTGATAATTTATTTATAATTTAATAATTTAAAATATTAATTATCAATGATATATAATAATGTATTATATTATTAATATATTAAAATGTATTATTGATCGTTTATTATTATTAATAAAATATTAATAATTATTAGTGTTATTATTTATTTATTTATTTTGAGGTATAATTTATATTATTATAATTTAATAATTTAAAATAAATTATAATTTGTGAGCCCCATAATTTGTGTCCCTTTCTTGCGAGGGTGTATAATTTGTGATAATTTATTATAATTTAATAATTTCAAATATTAATTATCATTAATATATATATATATATATATATATATATATATATATATATATATATGTATTATATTATTAATATATTAAAATATATCATTGATTGTTTATTATTAATAATTAAATATTAATAATTATTAATGTTTTTATTTATTTTGAGGTATAATTTATATTATTATAATTTAATAATTTAAAATAAAGTATAATTTGTGAACCCCATAATTTGTGACCCCTTCTTGTGAGCCGTATAATTTGTAATAACCTATTACAATGAATAATTTAAAATATTAATTATTAATACAATATTAATATTTATTATCATTAATAAAATATTAATAATTATTAGTGTTATTTATTTATTTATTTAATTTGTTATATAATTCATATTATTATACTTTAATAATTTAAAATAAATTATAATTTGTGAGCCCCATAATTTTTGACCCCTTTTTGTGAGCCTGGGTGGCACAGTGGTTAGAGGGCACCACGGCAGGCTACTTCATCTAACTCCAATCTTGTAGTTCAGCAGTTCAAATCTCGCCACCAGCTCAAGGCTGACTCAGCCTTCCATCCTTCCGAGGTCTGGGGTAAAATGAGGACCCAGATTGTTGGGGGTGATATGCTGACCCTGTAAACCGCTTAGAGAGGGCTGTGGAAGCTATTAAGCGGTATATAAGTCTAAATTTATTATTATATTTGTTTGTTTGTTTGTTTGATTTCTCCTTCCGCTGAGACTTATGCTATTTTGGGCTCAGTTGTGGTTGTAACTTGAGGATGACCTGTATCTTTCCTTGTGACCAAGTGTTTTTTTTTTTAAAGGATTTAAATCTCCCTGACCTGTTTTTCGGATAATCCCAAATTGAGGTCAAACTGTGGGCGAGGCTGGGCAAGAGTTCAAAGAGAGCAGAGCCTTCACCACCTTTTGAAGTTTTACAGGTAATCCTCTACTTCCGACCACAACTCAGACCAATTTTTCCGTGACTAAGTGAGTTTTGCCCCGTTTTTCCCAGCCTCCGTTGTTAGGTGAATAGAATAGAATAGAGAATAGAATAGAGAACAGAATAGAATAGAATAGAGAATAGAATAGAGAATAGAATAGAATATAGGATAGAATGGAATATAGAATATAGAATATAGAATAGAGTAGAATAGAATAGAATATAGGATAAAATAGAATATAGAATAGAGTAGAATAGAATAGAATATAGAATAGAATAGAATATAGGATAGAATAGAATATAGAATAGAATAGAATATAGGATAGAATAGAATATAGAATAGAATAGAATATAGAATAGAATATAGGATAGAATAGAATAGAGAATAGAGTAGAGTAGAATAGAATAGAATAGAATATAGAATAGAATAGAATATAGGATAGAATAGAATATAGAATAGAGTAGAATAGAATAGAATAGAATATAGGATAAAATAGAATATAGAATAGAGTAGAATAGAATAGAATATAGAATAGAATATAGGATAGAATAGAATATAGAATAGAATAGAATATAGAATAGAATATAGGATAAAATAGAATATAGAATAGAATAGAATATAGAATAGAATAGAATATGGGATAGAATAGAATAGCATATAGAATAGAGTAGAATAGAATAGAATATAGAATAGAATAGAACAGAATTATTTATTGGCCAAGTGTGATTGGACACAATTTATTTGTCTTGGTGCATATGCTCTCACTGTACGTAAAAGAAAAAGATACATTTATCAAGAATCATGAGGTTCAACATTTAATGATTGTCATAGGGGTCAAATAAGCAATGAAGAAACAATCAATATTTATAAAAATCTTAGGATACAAGCAACAAGTTACAGTCATACAGTCCTAAGTGGGAGGAAAAGGGTGATGGGAATGATGGGGAGAAAACTAGTAGCAATAGTAGTGCAGATGTAGTAAAAAGTTTGACAGGGTTGAGGGAATTATTTGTTTAGCAGAGTGATGGCGTTCGGGGGGGAAATTGTTCTTGTTTCTAGTTGTCTTGGTGTGCAGTGCTCTGTAGTGACATAGCTGCAATTGTTTACCTGGTACACAGGTAGTGAGTGAATCTGGGTTCCTCGCTGACTTTCGTTATCAAAAGTTTGCAAAAAAGAGATCAACTGATTCCCAGGACTTCAACCATCATCATCATCATCATTATTATTTATTAGACTTGCATGCCGGCCCTCTCAGGGGACCCAGGGCGGCTCACAACATGCAATGCAAACAATAAGTATACAAATCTAATAGTTAAAAATAAAGCTAATAACCCATTAATTTAAATAACAGTCAATTTACTCAACCATACCCACACATAACATTAATGGTCAGAACAGGAGGGGGCATATACTAGTTTCCCCACGCCTGGTGACATAGATGGGACTTAAGGCTTTTGCATAAGGCAAGGAGGGTGGGGGCAGTACGAATCTCTGGAGGGAGCTGATTCCAGAGGGCCGGGGCCCCCACAGAGAAGGCTCTTCTCCTAGGCCCCAGCAGCCGACATTGGTCGACGGGACCCTAAGGAGACCCACTCTGTGGGATCTCACCGGTCACTGGGATTCATGCGGCAGAAGGCGGTCTCGGAGATAGTCTGATCCTATGCCATGTAGGGCTTTATAGGTCATAACCAACACTTTGAATTGTGTCCGGAAACAGATTGGCAGCCAATGCAGTCTGCGGAGTGATGATGAGATATGGGCATTTCTTGAAAGACCCAAAACCGCTCGCGCGGCTGCAGGACCTAAGTATTGCCCACAAGATCATATGCTGCAACGTTCTACCTGTCAATGACTACTTCAGCTTCAACCGTAACAACACAAGAGCACGCAACAGATTCAAATTTAATATTAACCGCTCCAAACTTGACTGTAAAAAATATGACTTCAGCAATCGAGTTGTCGAAGCGTGGAACTCATCACCGGACTCCGTAGTGTCAACCCCTAACCCCCAACATTTCTCCCTTAGACTCTCCACGATTGACCTTTCCAGGTTCCTTAGAGGTCAGTAAGGGGCGTGCATAAGTGCACCAGTGTGCCTTCCGTCCCCTGTCCAATTCTCTCTCCTTTATCTCCTTTATCTTTTCTTCCTTTCATATATCTTCTCCTCTATTTTTATATCTTTTCTTCTATCCTTTTCTTTATATATATACATTACTACTTGTCTATTCAATGTGTATTGGACCAAATAAATAAATAATAAATAAATAAATAAATTTTGGACGATCTGAAGTTTCCGAACACTCTTCAAAGGTAGCCCCATGTAGAGAGCATTGCTTCTTTTATCTTTCTCTGGACTAAACTCCTGGTCTGCCTTCCTCAAACACTTACACCGGAGTTACACATTAACAACTGGATCTCAAGTGCAGGGCTCCACTCAATGAAAACAAAACTTATTTCCTGCTGAGTGAGTCAGTGTGTGTGTTTGTGTAGGACATGGATGGACATGCATTGTGTAGAAATAAATCTCCCAGCTGCATTCACAGAAACTTTATTTATCTATCTATCTATCTATCTATCTATCTATCTATCTATCTATCTATCTATCTATTTATTGGATTTGTATGCCGCCCCTCTCCGTGGACTCGGGGCGGCTAACAACAGTGATAAAAACAGCATGTAACAACCCAATACTAAAACAACTAAAAAACCCTTATTATAAAACCAAACATACATACAAGCATACCATGCATAAATTGTAGAGGCCCAGGGGGAAAGAATATCTCAGTTCCCCCGTGCCTGACAGCAGAGGTGGGTTTTAAGGAGCTTACGAAAGGCAAGGAGGGTGGGGGCAATTCTAATCTCTGGGGGGAGTTGGTTCCAAAGGGCCGGGGCCGCCACAGAGAAGGCTCTATCCCCTGGGTCCCGCCAAACGACATTGTTTAGTTGACGGGAGTCAGAGAAGGCCCACTCTGTGGGACCTAACTGGTTGCTGGGATTCATGCGGCAGAAGGCGGTCCAGGAGATAATCTGGTCCGGTGCCATGAAGGGCGTTATAGTTCCTTTATTAAACATAAGCCACTCTCACAACACACTAAGTCAGGATTGTCCAAATGTTTAATTGAAGGTTGCATCAGGATTGTATTTGTGTGTGTCCAGAGAGGGCTTAGCTACGTCAACGTCACTCATGTTGTGATGGGGGGGCACCACACTTGGGTCCCTAAGACCCTTCCTCCCTCTCATTATAATCCTTGTAAATGTTACCAAGTGTATAAATTTATGTAACCTGAATGATTATTAATTGGATTTGGATTAAATTTAGAATCAGTGAATATACACTGCTCAAAAAAAATAAAAGGAACCCTTAAACGACACAGTATAACTCCAAGTCACTCAAACATCTGTGAAATTAAACTGTCCACTAAGGAAGCAACACTGATTGACTATCAATTTCACATTCAACTTTGTACAGAACAAAGTATTCAATGAGAATATTTCATTCATTCAGATCTAGGATGGGTTATTTGAGTGTTCCCTTTATTTTTTTTAGCAGTATAAATTGTACCACCAGAAGGAAGATAAATACTGTCAGAGATCTTCAAATCCAGGCTGGAGAGCCGTGTGGTCAAATGCTTTAGCAGATCCTTGACTGAGCACGGGGCTGGACTAGATGACCTTTAGAGTGTCTACCAATTCTTGATTCTGCAGAAAGATAGATAGATACTGATAGATAGATAGATAGATAGATAGATAGATAGATAGATAGATAGATAGATAGGTAGGTAGGTAGGTAGGTAGGTAGGTAGGTAGGTAGGTAGGTAGGTAGGTAGGTAGAGTAGATAGATAGATAGATAGATAGATAGATAGATAGATAGATAGATAGATAGATAGATAGATAGATAGATAGATAGATAGATAGATAGATAGATAGATAGATAGGTAGGTAGGTAGATAGGTAGATAGGTAGATAGGTAGATAGGTAGATAGGTAGATAGGTAGATAGGTAGATAGAGTAGATAAATAGGTAGGTAGGTAGATAGAGTAGATAGATAGATAGATAGATAGATAGATAGATAGATAGATAGATAGATAGATAGATAGATAGATTAGACAGACAGACAGACAGATAGATACACTGCTCAAAAAAAAATAAAGGGAACACTTAAAAAGCAGAATATAACTTCAAGTAAATCAAACTTCTGTGAAATCAAACTGTCCACTTGGGAAGCAACACTGACAGTCAATTTCACATGCTGTTGTGCAAATGGAATAGTTGTGCAAATAAAACATTCAATGAGAATATTTCATTCATTCAGATCTAGGATATGTTATTTGAGTGTTCCCTTTACTTTTTTGAGCAGGATAGATAGATAGATAGATAGATAGATAGATAGATAGATAGATAGATAGATAGATAGATAAAAAGAAAGAAGGAAAGGAAGAAAGAAAGAAAGAAAGAAAGAAAGAAAGAAAGAAAGAAAGATAACCAAAGCCCAGAAGGGGGGGGAAATTCAATTTTTTTTTTAACCGGTTCTACGTACCTGACCAAACTTTTTCCTACCAATTCTGCGTACCTGATCGTACCCGTAGGAGCCCATCCCTGGTGTGTTACACACCCCATAAAGTAGTTGTTACGAGGATAATCAGAGAAATCAGAGGAAGGAGTATTCGGTGAGTTCACCGCCTTGAGTTATTTGTATAGTAATAAAGGCGGGATTAAAATAAATCCTTAAAAAAATACAATGACTAAGTTAACCGTAGTCAGCATCTTAGGCAAGCCCATTCGGTGAGTGCTTGCATTAAAGCCGTAATGGTTCTATCTGATACTGAAACGGAGCCAAGAGAAATAAAAAGTTGATTGCCAGGGCTTTTTTAAAAATAACGTACCTTTAATAGTAAACAGATACTGAGAAATGAAAGGGCTAAAACTCCCTTGTAATGAAAAGGGAGTTGCATTGCTTAACTTTCATAGATCAGGTAGGTATTAAAAACCTAAGAGCAGTAACTTTTTTAAAATCAAAAAATGAAAAACAAAGCTAGTCCTGGTTTTCTTTTCTGAGCCCCCTGAAGTTGACCACTTTTTATCCAGCCTCTCTTCTTGAGCCATTAAAAGCAGTGGCATTTAACAATATTGTTAGTAGATCCTCAGAAATTATTTGGGCAAAAACCAAGAGACTGTCCCTGTGTTTACAGTTTACACCATTGTAGTACAAAAAATAAAAGAAGAATACCCTATGAGACTAGACTTTCAATCCTGGGATTAGAAAGTTTAGAACTAAGACACCTTAAACAAGATCTAAGTATTGCCCACAAGATCATATGCTGCAACGTCCTGCCTGTCAGCGACTACTTCAGCTTCAACCACAACAACACAAGAGCACACAACAGATTTAAACTTAATATTAACCGCTCCAAACTTGTCTGTAAAAAATATGACTTCAGTAACCGAGTTGTCGAAGCGTGGAACTCATTACTGGACTCCATAGTGTCATACCCAAACCCCCAACACTTTACCTTTAGATTATCCACGGTTGACCTATCCAGATTCCTAAGAGGTCAGTAAGGGGCGAGTACAAGTGCACTAGAGTGCCTTCCGTCCCCTGTCCTATTGCTCTCCTATATCTCCTATACCCTTCTTCTATTCTTATATCTCTTCTTCTATTCTTTCATTGATATGTTCTATTCCTATACCTTCTTTTCTATTATTTCTTAGATATATTTTACTATGAGTATCTCCTCTATAACCTTCATGTATTTTACTATGTGTATATAGATATATACCCACTAAACCCCTCATTGTGTATTGGACAAAATAAAAAAATAAAAAAAATAAAAAATAACAAGGTCATTTGATTTTTTCACCCTTGGTTCTGCTAATACAACCATTTTCTGGTTTGTATCTAAAGCCATTCTTTAGGTTCACCATCACTGGTGTAGGACGTAAAATTAATTCTTAATTTTAATTATTATATTTCAATGCTTACTGTTTTTATATGCTGTAAGCCACCCCGAGTCTTTGGAGAGGGGCGACATATACGATGTTGTTTGGTGGGCCCCAGGGGAAGAGCCTTCTCTGTGGTGGCCCCGGCCCTCTGGAATCAACTTCCCCCGGAGATTAGAATGGCCCCCACCCTCCTTGTCTTTCGCAAGTTACTTAAGACTCACCTATATCGCCAGGCATGGGGTAACTAAGACATCTCCCCCAGGCTTATTATATTTCATGTTTGATGTGTATGTGCTGTATGGTTTTTAATTGCTGAGGTTTTTATATATTTTATTATTAGATTTGTTCCATTGTTATACTGTTTTTATTACCGTTGTGAGCCGCCCCGAGTCTTTGGAGAGGGGCGGCATACAAATCTAATAAATTGAATTGAATTGAATAAGAGCCGGGGTGGCGCAGCAGGTAGAGTGCTGTACTGGAGGCCACTGAAGCTGACTGTAGATCTGCAGGTCAGCGGTTCAAATCTCATCACCGGCTCAAGGTTGACTCAGCCTTCCATCCTTCCAAGGTGGGTAAAATGAGGACCCGGATTGTGGGGGCAATAGCCTGTCTCTGTTAAAAAAAGTGCTATTGCTAACATGTTGTAAGCCGCCCTGAGTCTAAGGAGAAGGGCGGCATAAAAATTGAATGAATGAATGAATGAATGAATGAATGAATGAATGAATGAATGAATGAATGAATGAGTAAATAAGTAAGTAAGTAAGTAAGTAAGTAAGTAAGTAAATAAGTAAATAATAATAAGTAAATAAGTAAATAAGTAAATAAATAATAATAACAATAATAAATAATAATAATAGGATCCCCTGCTTGAGCACGGGGTTGGACTAGAAGACCTCCAAGGTCCCTTTCAACTCTGTTGTTCTGTTCTGATAACAGGTTCACCTTTATTTTGAAACCTGGTTGCATTTCCACATTCCAGACATTCTGGGAATGGCTGGCTTGCTTCCTCCCTTCCCCCAAAAATGTGGCTTTGCAAAAAAGAATCAGGAAATGTTCTGGAGAACTCGCAGCTTCAGCTGCTCTGGAAGGCCTTGCTGAAGTTAGCAGAACAGGTCAAAATCAAATTGTTAGGTCTCCGCTGATTGGCATTTTGCAGGACTGCAATCCCTGGGTGGGATTTGAATTCTGCAACTTTGCAGACCTCAGTTGGACTGCGATTATTGTTTTCTGAAAATCATAGAAATCACCAGGACGAGCGTCCATTGATTGGTCAGATTGTGAACCTGTCACTTTGAATGTGAGAAAGGGATAAGAAGAATCTGACTATTACAAAATTTGTTGTGAGCCGCTCCGAGTCTCCGGAGAGGGGCGGCATACAAATCTAATTAATGATAATGATAATGATTATGATTATTATGATTATTTATTAAAGTTGTATGCCACCCCTCTCCATAGACTCTGGGCGGCTCACATGATGATGATGATTATGATGATGCTGATAATGATAATGATAATAATAATAATAATAATAATAATAATAATAAGAAGAAGAAGAAGAAGAAGAAGAAGAAGAAGAAGAAGAAGAAGAAGAAGAAGAAGCAAAGAGTCAGCATTGATGGAGGTCAACAATAGGAAGCTTCTCAAGGTGAAGCAAACTAAGGACCAGTACAGAAAAACTGTAACTCAATGTCGTATGGAAAGTTGGTGGAACAAAGCATTGCATGGCCAGTTCTTGGAGAAGATTGAAGGCAAAGTGGATAAAGAAAAGGCCTGGTCATGGCTTACAAGTGGAACACTCAAAAAGGAGACAGAAGGACTAATGCTGGCAGCACAAGAACAGGCCATTAGAACAAATGCTGTCAAAGCCAGAATTGAAAAATCAACAGATGATCCAAAGTGCAGACTCTGTAAAGAAACAGATGAAACAATCGATCACATACTCAGCTGCTGCGAAAAGATCGCACAGACTGACTACAAGCATAGTCATGATGCTGTGGCACAGATGATCCACTGGAACGTGTGCCGGAACTACCATTTACCAGTGGCAAAGAACTGGTGGGATCATAAGCCCGAAAAAGTAGTTGAAAATGAGCAAGCAAAACTACTGGGGGACTTCCGACTTCAGACTGACCGAATTCTGAAGCATAACACACCAGACATTGTGATCGTGGAGAAAAAGAAAGTATGGATCATCGACATCGCAATCCCAGGAGACAGCAGAATTGAGGAGAAGCAGCTAGAGCAATTAGTGAAATACGAAGATCTAAAAATCGAGCTGCAACGACTCTGGCATAAGCCAGTGAAAGTGGTCCCAGTAGTACTTGGCACGCTGGGCGCAATGCCAAAGGATCTCAGCGGACATTTGAAAATCATCGGAATTGACAAAATCTCTATCTGTTAATTGCAAAAGGCCGCTTTACTGGGATCGGCAAACATAATTCGCCGCTACATCACGCAGTCCTAGGTGCTTGGGAAGCGCCCGACTGGTGATGAAATACGAAATCCAGCAGTGATCTAGTTTGCTGTGTTGTACTGACATAATAATAATAATGATAATAATAATGATAATAATAATAATAATAATAATAATAATAATAATAATAATAATAATTAAAAAAAAAAAAAATTGGTACAGGTTCTTGTTCTGTCTGGGTTCCCCCAGACCTCAACACCAACTGGAAAAAACAGCCAGACACTCTGGTAAAAGCCAAAAGTATTTTATAACTGGAAAAAATAAGCACAGAGGAAAACCTGTTCTTCCCAACAGACAGGCTATAATACGGTACAGCAGGGTCCTGATGTCCAGACAATACAGCAAGCTTCTTGCTGGCACCCCCCCCCCCAAGGTTTCAATAGTCAAAGGCACAAACCAGGATTCCAAGACGCCAAAGTTCACAGTCAGGTCCCACGACTCTCAAAGATAAAACTCCACAAGCCAGGAAGGGTGGGTCTGCCTTTTAGCCTTTCCCAAGAGCACCACACCCAAACCCAGCTGTTGCCACTTTAATGCTGAAAGTACTTAGCCAATTGATTCCGTCTCTGAGTAGTTCTTCTTTGTCGCAGATCAATTATGGCTTGTGCATTTTCCTCTAAGGAATCCAGGCTGCTTGCTGGGGAGAGCTCCCCCTGGTGGGACTCTGGCTGTCCTCCCTCTTCTTCAGCCTGGGATTCCTCCTCCTCGTCTGTCTGCACCTCCTGTTCCTCAGCCTCTCCCTCTGAGCTGGAAACCGACAGAAGATCAGCCGTTCCCGGAGGGGCCTCAGACGGAACCACAACAGTTCTATGAGTGGCTGGATAAAAGAATGCTATCATAAATATTGTAACCTATATCAGATGGTACAAAACTATGTGAACTTTTGTAAATAGTAATTATTGATAATCTATACCTTTTTTTCTTTCATTACTTCTTTTTTTTATATACCTTTTCTTAATATGATCTACAAGACTCTTATTTAAATTTCTTAGACTTCTGAAAAGTATGGAGCAACTTGAGCTCCTTTTTTTGTTGTGTGTTTTTGTATGTGTCCTTGTCTTGAAATGAAAAATCAATAAAAAAATAATAATAGAAAGAGAAAGTGAGAAATAACAGACCCCCTTGGCTGTGGCTCAAAGCATATAAAAACAGTATACATAGAAATATAATAATTAAAATTAAAATTAAGTTGGTAAATATTTACAGTATTTATTATTTATTAATTAATTAGATTTGTATGCCGCCCCTCTCCGTAGACTCGGGGCGGCTAACAACAGTAAAAAGACAATATGAACAAATCTAATATTAAAAGTAATGTAAAAACCCCAATTTAAGAAACCAATCATACATACAGACATACCATGCATAAATTTTATAAGCCTAGGGCAGTGTTTCCCAACTTTGGCAACTTGAAGATATTTGGACTTCAACTCCTAGAATTCCCCAGCCAGCAAATGCTGTCTGGGGAATTCTGGGAGTTGAAGTCCAGATATCTTCAAGTTGCCAAGGTTGGGAAACACTGGCCTAGGGGGAAGGGAATATCTCAATTCCCCCATGCCTGACAACAGAGGTGGGTTTTAAGGAGCTTACGAAAGGCAAGGAGGGTGGGGGCAACTCTGATATCTGGGGGGAGTTGGTTCCAGTGAAGGTGCCATCGAAGAAAAGAGACAGACCCAGCAAATTATCTCCTGTAATCAAGACAAGGATGGTATTTCCTGCATTCCTTTAGCAGCTGATAACTCTAAACTGGCTCAGAGAAGATTAAAAAGGACAGTGTTAATGTATGATCAGATTAATCCTTATTTACCAAGGTTGTGCACACATGGAAACTTTTACATTGAGATTAGTTGTAAATAACTACTCAGCCGCATATAGGAAACATAGAAGATTGACGGCAGAAAAAGACCTCATGGTCCATCTAGTCTGCCCTTATACTATTTCCTGTATTTTATCTGAGGATGGATATATGTTTATCCCAGGCATGTTTAAATTCAGTTACTGTGGATTTACCAACCATGCCTGCTGGAAGTTTGTTCCAAGCATCTACTACTCTTTCAATAAAATAATATTTTCTCACATTGCTTCTGATCTTTCCACCAACTAACCTCAGATTGTGCCCCCTTGTTCTTGTGTTCACTTTCCTATTAAAAACACTTCCCTCCTGAACCTTATTTAACCCTTTCACATGTTGAAATGTTTCGATCATGTCCCCCCTTTCCCTTCGGTCCTCCAGACTATACAGATTGAGCTCATTAAGTCTTTCCCGATAAGTTTTATGCTTAAGACGTTCCACCATTCTTGTAGCCCGTCTTTGGACCCGTTCAATTTTGTCAATATCTTTTTGTAGGTGAGGTCTCCAGAACTGAACACAGTATTCCAAATGGGGTCTCACCAGCGCTCTATACAGCGGGATCACAATCTCCCTCTTCCTGCTTGTTATACCTCTAGCTATGCAGCCAAGCCTTCTACTTGCTTTTCCTACCGCCTGACCGCACTGTTCACCCATGTCAGAAATCACTACCCCTAAATCCTTCTCTTCTGAAGTTTTTGCTAACACAGAACTGCCAATACAATACTCAGATTGAGGATTCCTTTTCCCCAAGTGCATTATTTTACATTTGGAAAGATTAAACTGCAGCTTCCATTGCTTTGACACGGATATACTAACTTGAATTAAAATTTACTTTGAGAAACAACATATTCGGATAAACAGTCATACACATAAACAAATAATAAGTCATACACAGAATAACAATCCAAATATTACCAAGTACATAGTCTTTCTTACCAACTGTCTTTGTAATAATCAGCAAAGATATCAAGCCTAAACACATTTTAGCTATAATATATAACTACAATACAGAGAGATTGCAGAGGAAATGCAGAGCAAACCTAACAGTGAGTAGCCAGACAAGGAGAAACAGAGAGGGTGACTCAGGGAAATAAACTCTAGCTCCCTCTTGTGGTACTCTGCAACACTGGCAGCCAATATTTATTTATTTGATTTTTTTTTAATGCCATCCTTCTCCTTAGACTCAGGGCAGTTTACAACATGTTAGTAATAGCACTTTTTAACAGAGCTTGCCCCCACAATCCAGGTCCTCATTTTACCCACTTCGGAAGGGTGGAAGGCTGAATCAACCTTGAGCCGGTGATAAGATTTGAACTGCTGACCTGCAGATCTAGCTGTCAGCTTTAATGGCCTGAAATGCTGCCCTCTACCCACAAAAATGCAGATGACCACTAGAGGGCAGGAAACAGATTTTTAAAAGAAATCTTTACTGCCATCTAGGGGATAGCTGTATCTGTGCAGCCCAGATCTGGCACTGTGGTTCGATTTTTTTTAAAAAAACAGCTATTCAGAGAAGCTCTGTTGCCATGCTACATTATGTCATCACAAGGTTATCTCTCTATTTTACAGTGGGTAGAAGATGTAACAATACTTAGAATAAAAGCACATAATTCAAATTGCCTGTCCTTGAGACTGCATGAGTTTGTGACCTTAAAACAACAGATGGTTTATTCTGTGTACAAACACTCGGTAGAAATTTAATTTATTATTAATAGATTTGAATGAGAAGGAGTTTTGTTGGAGAATTGGAGATACCCCAGTGGAGGTTGAAAGGCCCATCAATTTTAAGGGTTTAAGCACAGTGGAGCCGATGGAGCTGATAGGTGAACGGACTCAATCTAGATAAGATAGTTTGCTCCATTTTATGACTTCTTTTGCCACGGTTATTAAGTGATTTGAGATATGCTTAGAACTACGACGCCTTAAACACGATCTAAGTATTGCCCACAAAATCATATGCTGCAACGTCCTGCCTGTCAATGACTACTTCAGCTTCAACCGCAACAACACAAGAGCACGCAACAAATTCAAACTTAATATTAATCGCTCCAAACTTGACTGTAAAAAAATATGACTTTAGCAATCGAGTTATCGAAGCGTGGAACTCGTTACCAGACTCCGTAGTGTCAACCCCTAACCCCCAAGATTTCTCCCTTAGACTATCCATGATTGACCTCACCAGGTTCCAAAGAGGTCAGTAAGGGGCGTACATAAGTGCACTAGTGTGCCTTTCGTCCCCTGTCCAATTGTCTCTCCTTTATCTCATATATCATATATCTTTTCTTCCTTGCATATAACTTCTCCTCTATTTTTATATCTTCTCTTTATATATAATACTTCCTGTCTATTCTCTTCAATATATATTGTGTATTGGACAAAATAAATAAGTAAGTAAGTAAGTAAGTAAGTAAGTAAGTAAGTAAGTAAGTAAGTAAGTAAATAATAAAAAAATAAAATAAAAAATGTAGAATTAGACCGAAATTATAATTGCACAATGTTTTTAAAGGCAGAGAGTGCCGTGAGCTCTGAACCAATGTTTAATAAAGGTCATGGAAATAAAGGAAAAATTAAAATGATCTTGGCTGGGGATGAGAAGAATTTTTCTCTCTCTTGTGATTTTAATCTACATGGTGTGTGCTGTTCTTGGCCTGCTTAGCTATTTACCCAGATCACTTTCCATTGCGTGAATATACATGTACACTACCAGAAGTTACCGCATCACAGGTTGAAATGAAACCTGATCTAGAAACAATCGTTGTATACAGGGTGCGTTCCAAAAGTAATGCAATTATTTTTTTTAAAGTAATTTATTGAAGAGGGAGGAGACAGGGTTAGAGAAAATAATAAGAGAAAAAAGTGAGGGTATAAAGGCGCAAGCAACCAATATATATAAATTGCTAGTGCAGTCAAATGGGGACACGATTGAAAGATTAACTAAATGGTGGCAAAATGAGATACAAGTAGAGGTACAAGAGATGGAAAATATAGTAGAAAATATAAGGAAAATTAAAAATACAAGAATCAGGGAAATGAGAAGGAAAATATTACATAAGTGGTATTTTACTCCCGTTCAACTCGCACACTTTCAGCAGAATGTCAGGGGGAATTGTTGGCATGGGTGTCAAGATAAAGGAGTGTTTATGCATATGTTTTGGGAATGCCCGATAGTGCAGGAATTTTGGCAAAAAGAGTCTTTCCAGCACATCCATGTAGAAGGCAGCATTAAGTGTCTGTCCTTGAGGAACAAACTCCTTATGGACCACTCCTTTACTATCAAAAAACACAATGAGCAGTGTCCCAGTTAGAATGTTCACTAAGTGAAGTTTTGTAAGTGGAGGGCTACCTGTACTGGAATACTCCTATCATGTCATCACCCCTAGTCTTTCTTTTCTCTAGACTAGCTTGAGGCTGCATTAAACACCCTAATTAGCCTGTTTCCAGTTGCACAACAAGGCAACTGAGGAAAAACAGGACATCTCCGTTTGTCTGGATCCTTGAATGAAGTCTTTCCTGATCGTTGTTTGCTGATGGGAGAGCTCTTGCAAACCACAAAATTAACAGCCTATAAACTTTATGCACATTGGATTCCTAAGAAGACCCATCCCAGGATAATAACAAAAGATTTAAGTGCCAAAGCCCACTGCAACAACATAGCCAAGAAGGCTTCAAGAGTTGTAAACCTAATCCTATGTAGCTTCTGCTCTGGCAATCTCTCACTACTTACCAGAGGTTACAAAACTTTCGCCAGACCCATCCTCGAATACAGCTCATCTGTTTGGAACCCATATCGCATCTCAGACATTAACACCCTTGAAAATGTCCAGAGATACTTCACCAGAAGAGCCCTTCACTCCTCCACTCGAAACAGAATACCCTACGAAACTAGACTTTCAATCCTGGGCCTAGAAAGCTTACAACTAAGACGCCTTAAACAAGATCTAAGTATTGACCACAAGATTATATGCTGCAACGTCCTGTCTGTCGGCGACTACTTTAGCTTCAACCACAACAACACAAGAGCACACAACAGATTTAAACTTAATATTAACTACTCCAAACTTGACTGTAAAAAATATGACTTCAGTAACCGAGTTGTCAAAGCATGGAACTCATTACCGGACTCCATAGTGTCATTCCCAAACCCCCAACACTTTACCCTTAGATTATCTATGGTTGACCTATCCAGATTCCTAAGAGGTCAGTAAGGGGCGAGTACAAGTGCACTAGAGTGCCTTCTGTCCCCTGTCCTATTACTCTCCTATATCTCCTATACTTCTTCTATTCCTATTTTCTCTTTCTTCTCTTCTCTTCTATTCTATTCTTCTATTTCTATATCTCTTCTTCTATTCTTTCATTGATATGTTTTATTCCTATATCTTCTCTTCTTTCTTAGATATATTTTACTATGAGTATCTCCTCTGTAACCTTCATTATGTATTTTACTATGTGTATACTCACTAAAACCCTCATTGTGTATTGGACAAAATCAATCAATCAATCCATCAATCAATCAATAAACTTCGGCTCCTGACATATGCTAAAAAAAAATATCAATATATCAATTTCCGCTCCACATTTCTGCTTTAAGCCGGATCAAATTTCAGGTTGGGCCATAGGTTTGCCAGTGGATATGACTCAGCACCTGAAGACAAACCTCGCTGCAGTAGGAGGCAGTGTTCCCTCTAATTTTTTTGGAGGGTGGGCGGAAAAGTATAGTGTCTGAGCGGCAGTCCCTTCGGGACTGGGCGGCACAGAAATAATTAATAAATAAATAAACAAACAAACAAACAAATAAATGAAAAACCCACCCTGTTTTGCCTCAGAGAATTTCAAAATAAAATACTGTACTGTGTGTCTATAACAGTGACCTCATAATAGGGCAACTCTATCAATATCAAAATGCCACTTAAATAGTTGAGCTAGTTTCAAACTAGATTTTGATTTTCTTTCTCTCTTCCTTACTCCCATTCTTTTTCTTTCTCTTTTCCTTCCTCTCTTTTTTCTATCTGTTTCTCTCTCTTCCTCTCTTCCTCTCTCTCTCCTTCCCTCTCAGCTTCTGGGCAGGTTTGGAAAACTCTGAGTTGATGATGATTTTTAAGTGAGTGATTGCTCACTGCTCAGCTTAGAGGGAACTATGGTAAGAGGAACTTTTAATACGGACAAAACGGAGATCATCCATATCTTGGGTTCAAAAATAGTGTGCCTTTGACTCATGAATTGATGGCTTCTTTGCTTAGTAACATGCTCATTAAGAGATGGCTCCTGTTATAATTTTGCATTCAGGATTATTATAAAATTTGGTGGAAGTTTAATGATTGGATAGAAAACTAAGGGATACGTATGTATTAGTAATTGGTTAATTTTGGAAAAATTGAAACATGAGAATTTGATTTAAACTTTGGAACATTAAAGTGCAGTTTCCATTGCTTTGACCATTTATCTAGTAAAGCTAAATCATTTACCATATTACAGACCCCTCCAGGAATATCAACCCTTAGGAATGGGTTGAGAATGCAGAATTACCGGGCCAACCATGACCTGGATGACTCTCATATAGGCAAATTAACCCTGGAAGAAAGTTCAAAAGAAACAAACTCTGTGAGATGGAAAAAAAATGTTTGCTTTGAAATGTGTGGGGGGGGGAGGAACCCCACATAATCTCCATTTTGTTATCTGCACTAAATGAAATGATTCCTATTTACATGGATTAAAAAACAATCAGAAACGCAATTAGGTTGCAGAGTGACGCGGCTAGATGTGGCAGTTTAAATTAGCGCTGACCTTATGCGTGCAATTAAAAAGTGATTTACGATATGAAAATCTTCACTTCTGCAGAGTGGCAGCCAGGAAACCTGTTCTGCCTTCAAAGGTCCCTTAGGCATTTCATGCAGATTAAGCTCAAGTCCTCCTTGAAGGAAAGCTGAACTCCTAGTGGCTTTATGGAAAAACTTCGTCACTACATCTATGGAGATTCTCGGTCATATGGGCATTCCAGAGGTGCTTTTGCAAAAGGCAACTGGACTTCATTTTTCCTTGCAGATGTTGGCTCAGACAGAATTCAAGAAGCTTGTAAGAAAATGCTTTGACAGACATGCAAACATGCAAGTAAATGTGATGCATGGTGTGATCGGACTGTATGATTGTAGAGTTTTTAGTCGTACTTTTTAAGATATTAGATTTGTTCTATACGCTTGTTTTATATTTACTCTGTGAGCCGCCCCGAGTCTTCAGAGAAGGGCGGCATACAAATCTAATAAATTACAGTATTGGCTTGTTGGAACAGCAAAGAGAGGACATTATATTTTCTGCTTGTTCAGAAAGTCTAAAAATATACACAGCAGTAGTATAATGAATGAACTGGTCTAACCACCTGCTTTATGTATAGCAAAGTAACATAGAAACATAGAAAAATAGAAGACTGATGGCGGAAAAAGACCTCATGGTCCGTCTAATCTGCCCTTATACTATTTTTTGTATTTTATCTTGCAATGGATGTATGTTTATCCCAGGCATGTTTAAATTCAGTTACTGTGGATTTACCAACCACGTCTGCTGGAAGTTTGTTCCAAGGATCTACTACTCTTTCAGTAAAATAATATTTTCTCATGTTGCTTTTGATCTTTCCCGCAACTAACTTCAGATTGTGTCCCCTTGTTCTTGTGTTCACTTTCCTATTAAAAACACTTCCCTCCTGGATCTTATTTAACCCTTTAATATATTTAAATGTTTCGATCATGTCCCCCCTTTTCCTTCTGTCCTCCAGACTATACAGATTGAGCTCATTAAGTCTTTCCTGGTACGTTTTATGCTTAAGACCGTCCACCATTCTTGTAGCCCGTCTTTGGACCCGTTCAATTTTGTCAATATCTTTTTGTAGGTGAGGTCTCCAGAACTGAACACAGTATTCCAAATGTGGTCTCACCAGCGCTCTATATAGCGGGATCATAATCTCCCTCTTCCTGCTTGTTATACCTCTAGCTATGCAGCCAAGCATCCTACTTGCTTTCCCTACCGCATGACTGCACTGTTCACCCATTTTGAGACTGTCAGAAATCACTACCCCTAAATCCTTTTCTTCTGAAGTTTTTGCTAACACAGAACTGCCAATACAATACTCGTATCATTCATTCAGCAGTCAAACTGAGGACTCATCGCGAGCAGGGGGGGAAATCTAAGGAACCCCAGGCCTGGCGGCAAAGAGGAGTTTTTAAACTTTTTCGGAAGGCAAGGAGAGTGGGGGCAGTACAAATCTCTGGAGGGAGCTGATTCCAGAAGGTCGGAGCCCCCACAGAGAAGGTCCCGCCAGCCAACATTGTTTGGTCGACAGGACCCTAAGGAGACCAACTCTGTGGGACCTCACCGGTCGCTGGGATTCATGCGGCAGAAGGCGGTCTCGGAGATAATCTGGTCCTATGCCATATTGGGCTTTAAAGTGCTTAAAAAAAATAAAATTATTTAATACAAGCTTGCTCTAATTTGAAGGAGCAGGTTGAGGAGTATTTAGTGCTTATTTACTTTATATAAGACACACCTGATGCCCAATCCTGAAAGCAGGAATCCACCCCAACGATGTATAGTGTGATAGCTAAAATTTATGAGGTAGTAGAAATGACCAAATAAACATATGAATTACAGGACAAGGACATGGAGGACTTTCATAAAAGTTGGGACAGATGGTATATCTGGATTGCAAAAAACAAATTAAAATGAAAGAAAATTAGGAACCCTAAACCCAAATTTAGAGAGAAAAATCAAATTGATACCAAGAAAAAATATTAACAAATCAAAGCATTACTATACCATTGAAAAAAATGACATAAAATTGACACAATAACAAGAAAATCTAAAGGTTGTATATATGTAATAAATATGTAATAATTATTAAAAGGAAGATTTTCCTATATGTATTAGGTATAAGCTGCATGCCAATTAAACTACCCTTTAGGTGGTGCAGACTCTAAATAATGATACCAAACACTCTATGTATAAAGCAAGATGCTTTATTTCCTTTTTCCTTTTCATTTTCTCTTCTTTCTTTATGTGTATGTAGTATATATATTGTTATTTTGTCGTTTTTTGTTATATGTTTTAACGTATATATTTAATAAAGTCTTTTTCACACAAAAAAAGACACACCTGATGGTTTATAAAAATAGGAAATGGCACAAATGTTGAAAAATGCTCGGAGGGAGTGGGCCATCTCTTTGTTTTGATAAGGATTGCGTAATGCAGCCATGTGGCTTTTGATGTAATTACAGTTACATAATAAGTGTGCAAAAGAAAAAAAAAGGATGAAAATATTACCAGGCTGAGACACAGAAAGCAGATGTAGGAAGATAAAATCTTGAGATGTAAGAAGATGCACGTTTGAAAATGTAGGAAGAGAAAAATGTGTTGCGGTCCGCCTTCTATATACTACTCTTTTCCCCTTAATTAAGTTTTTAAATGCAGGAAATGTATGAAAATGTAGACACAGAATTTTACGACGCCTGGAAGATATGTGGTTTGGCGGGACCGAGGGGAAGAGCCTTCTCTGTGGCGGCCCCGACCCTTTGGAACCAACTCCCCCCGGATATCAGAGTTGCCCCCACCCTCCTAGCCTTTCGTAAGCTCCTTAAAACCCACCTGTGTCGTCAGGCATGGGGGAATTGATACTTTCCCTCCCCCTAGACTTATAAAATTCATGCATGGTATGCTAGTATGTATGATTGGTTTTTAAATTGGGGTTTTAAATTAACTTAAACTTAAATATTAGATTTGTTTACATTGTACTATTATTGCTGTGAGCGACCCGAGTCTGCGGAGAGGGGCGGCATACAAATCTGATAAATAAATAAATAAATAAATAAATAAACAAACAAACAAACAAACAAACAAACAAACAAATAAATAATGGTATAGATCAGTGATGGCGAACCTATGGCATGGATGCCACAGATGCATTGGTTGCCGATCAGTTTCCGGTCACAATTCAAAGTGTTGGTTATGACCTATAAAGCCCTTCATGGCACCGGACCACATTACCTCAGGGACCGCCTTCTGCTGCACGAATCCCAGCGACCAGTTAGGTCCCACAGAGTGGGTCTTCTCCGGCTCCCATCAACCAAACAATGTCGCTTGGCGGGACCCAGAGGAAGAGCCTTCTCTGTGGCAACCCCGACCCTCTGGAACCAACTCCCCCCAGAGATTAGAATTGCCCCCACCCTCCTTGCCTTTCGTAAGCTGCTTAAAACCCACCTCTGCCGCCAGGCATGGGGGAACGAAGATACACTTTCCCCCTAGGCCTTTACAATTTTATGCATGGTATGTTTGTATGTATGTTTGGTTTTTATATTAATGGGTTTTTAACTGTTTTTTTTGTATTGTATTTTGTTATACTGTTTTACTGCTGTTGTTAGCCGCCCCGAGTCTGCAGAGAGGAGCGGCATACAAATCCAATAAATAATAATAATAATAATAATAATAATAATAATAATAATAATAATAATAATAATAATAATCTGCTGGCATGTGAGCCGTTGCCCTAGTTCAGCTACATATGTGGAAAAGGTGCAAAAAACTGGAAAAAGTGAAAAAAAATGGAAAAGATGCCAAAACAGGCAACAAGAACGATCAAGGAGATGGAGCCCCTCCCTTATGATACCAGGTTGCAACGCCTTGGTCTCTTCAGCCTTGAAAGACGGCGTTTAAGAGGTGACTTGATCGAAGGGTATAAAATCATGCATGAGATAGAAAAGGTGGATAGAGAGAAATTATTTTCTCTATCACACAATACTAGGAGGAGGGGGCCCTCCCTAAAGCTCATAGGTAAGAAAGCAAGGACAGATCAAGGGAAATATTTCTTCACCCAGAGGGTCCTTGGTTTATGGAATTCACTTCCAGAAGAGGTCGTGACAGCTGTCAGCCTGGATAGCTTCTGTTGTGGTTCCGTCTGAGGCCCCTCAGGGAATGGCTGATCTTCTGTCGGTTTCCAGCTCAGAGGGAGAGGATGAGGAACAGGAGGGGCAGGCAGACGAGGAGGAGGAATCCCAGGCTGAAGAAGAGGGAGGACAGCCAGAGTCCCACCAGGGGGAGCTCTCCCCAGCAAGCAGCCTGGATTCCTTAGAGGAAAATGCACAAGCCATAATTGATCTCCGACAGAGAAGAGCTACACAGCGGAGGAACCAATTGGCTAGGTACTTTCAGCATTAAAGAGGCAACAGCTGGGTTTGGGTGTGGTGCTCTTTGGAAAGGCTAAAAGGCAGACCCACCCTTCCTGGCTTGTGGAGTTTTATCTTTGAGAGTCTTGGGACCTGGCTGTGAACTTTGGCGTCTTGGAATCCTGGTTTGTGCCTTTGACTACTGAAACCTTGGGGTGGGTGTGCCAGCAAGAAGCTTGCTGTATTGTCTGGACATCAGGACTCTGTTGTAAAGTATTATAGCCTGTCTGTTGGGAAGAACAGGTTTTCCTCTGTGTTTCTTTTTTCCAGCTATAAAGTACTTTTGCTTTTACCAGAGTGTCTGGCTGTTTTTTCCAGTTGGTGTTGAGGTCTGGGGGAACCCAGACAGAACAGCTTCAAGGCAGGATTAGACAGATTCATGGATGCCAAGTGTATCGGTGGTTATTGAAACGGATGTCCATGTGCCGCCTCTATGTTGGTTGAGGCAGTCAGGGTTACCTTGGGTACCATTTGTTGGGGGTCGAGAACCTCCTGGGAGGAAACAGGGCTGGAAAAGGCGGTGAGAACCCCCCGTGGGGCCTCTCTAGGAATCTCCTGGGAGGAAACAGGGCCTCTACCCTCCCTGTGGTTTCCCCAATCGCATGCATTATTTGCTTTTACATTGATTCCTATGGGAAAAATTGCTTCTTCTTACAAACTGTTCTACTTAAGAACCTGGTCACGGAATGAATTAAGTTCGTAAGTAGAGGTACCACTGTACATTAAAAACAAATTCTCTTTCATCAAAGCAAAACTGGCTCGCTAATTTTTCAGCAAAATGTGTTATTTATTTATTTATATTTATTTTTTTATTTTGTCCAATACACAATGAGGGTTTTAGTGGGTATATATCTATATACACATAGTAAAATACATGATGAAGGTTATAGAGGAGATACTCATAGTAAAATATATCTAAGAAAGAATAGAAAAGAAGATATAGTAATAGAACGTATCAATGAAAGAATAGAAGGAGAGATATAGGAATAGAAGAAAGGTATAGGAGATATAGGAGAGCAATAGGACAGGAGAGGGAAGGCACTCTAGTGCACTTGTACTCGCCCCTTAACAATTACAATCCCAGGAGGATACTATGAAGCAGTTGGATGAATATTCTCCATCAGGAAAAGATATGGATACAGACAAGAGCTGAAATAACCACACAGAAAACATAGGTCAGGGGTTTTTTTGCACCGTAGCTCTGGAGAAAATGCAAAGTAATGAAAATAAAATACCTTTGTTGACCAATAGGGGGCTTCAGGGTACCATTGATCTCCACCAGAACGTGCAGTTGGTCTTGAAAAGCAAAACAAATGTGAACACTGCTACCCTGTTTCCCCGATAGTAAGACACACCCGATTGTAAGACGTATCGGGGGTTTCAGGGGGGTCGGCTAATATAAGCCGTACCCCGAAAGTAAGACATATGTCTTACTTTCGGGGAAACACGGGGGTATTGCCGGGGGGAGCCCGATGACGTTGCTTCCAAGCTCCCCGCGCGCCCCTCGCCTTCGCCTCGCCGTGGCGCCACCGCCTCTTCCCCGGCTTGGCAAAGCGAAGGACGGCGCTGGTCCGAAGCGAGCCGAGCGGGCGGCGGCTTGCAGCGAAGGTGCTCGTCCCAGCAACCGAGTCCTGCCGAGGCTCGGCTGCAAGCGGCCAGCGAGGCCGACCAGCTCCGAGGCGAGCGGCCGGAGCTGCGCCCTCCTTCGCCCGCCTCCTTTCCAGCAGGCAGGTGGGGCTGCCCAACTGCGCAGAGCGGCTCCTCCCCTCCAGACACACACTTCCCCGACACGCGTCTGCGGCTCCACGCGTGCACGCCTCTTGGAGCCCTGAGGTTGAACTTGGAAAAGGGCTCACGAGGCTCCTGTCCCGCAGCTGCCCTTCTGGACTCTGGGGAGATGCCTTCGGGAAAGCGACCCTTTCGATTTTTTTCCAATGTAAGACATACCCCGAAAGTAAGACGTAGTGGGGCTTTTGGGGGTAAAAAGAAAGTAAGACACTGTCTTACTTTCGGGGAAACACGGTAGCAAAGCAAACCACTTTTCTAATACAGTAGTACCTCTACTTAAGAACGCCTCTACTTAAGAACTTTTCTAGATAAGAACCGGGTGTTCAAGATTTTTTTACCTCTACTTAAGAACCATTTTTTACTTAAGAACCCAAGCCTGGAAAAATTTCCCAGGAAATTTGAGAGCGGCACAAAGGTCCGGTCAGTTTCCTGCCATTCCCACTGGGTTTCTCTCTCTAGCGCAGTGTATGAGAGGCAGCCTCACACCGGGTGTATGGGAGGTGCATGCTCCTCCTCGCCGTATCAGAGTGCCCCCACTTTCTTTAAGCCTTAAAGTTTTGGATTTTTTTGATTCCCCTCCCCTCACCTTCTTCCTTCGGCAGCGACTGTCCTCCTCCTCTTCTTCCTCCTCCTCCTCCCACCCAAATTCCGAGTGTTTATTTCTTTCCTAATGGGTTTGCAGGCATTTTTTGCTTTTACATTTACATTTTTCCTATGGGAAAAATTGCTTCTACGAAGCATTTTCCTTTCTCTGGGCACTTGGAGAGGGAATAAACCTCTGCCAGCGCCCAGAGGAAAGAAATGCTCCATTACTCATATCACTAGGCTATCAGCTGGATATCTGCTGGAATTTCATGTTTCCTCTGTATTTGTGTATCTTTAACAACTTTAACATAATCAAATAAACATGAGCCAACAATGTGCAGCAGCAGCTAAAAAAGCCAACACAATCCTAAGCTGCATCAACAGGGGAATACACTCCAAGACCAGGGAAGTCTTAATACCACTCTATTACGCCCTGGTCCGACCACACCTGGAGTCACCACACTTCAAAAGAGACATTGAAACTCTGGAGAAGGTGCAAAAAAGAGCAACCAAGATGATTAAGGGATTGGAAACCAAGACTTATGAAGAGAGACTGAGGAAACTGGGCATGGATAGCCTAGGGAAAAGGAGGGCCAGAGCAGACATGATAGCAGTCTACAGGTATATGAGGGGATGTCACAGAGAGGAGGGGATCACTTTATTCTCCAGGGCACCCGAGGGCCGGACAAGGAACAACGGCTGGAAGCTGACCAAGGAGAGATTCAACATGGAGATAAGGAGGAACTTCCTGACGGTCAGAGCAATCAACCAATGGAACAACCTACAAGCGGACGTTGTGAACTCCAACACTCTGGACATTTTTAAGAGAAGATTGAACTGCCACTTGACTGGTGTGCTACAGCAGGGGTCCCCAACTACCGGGCCACGGACCAGCACCGGGCCGCGGGGCATGTTGCACCGGTCCGTGGAGTCAGCAGCTGCCGGCCCTCATGCCGCCACCCCCTCCCTCCAGCGCTTCGCCTCCCGCCAGGCAAGAGGCCTCGGGAGGCAGGTTCTGCCGGCTACAGGACGATGGATGGGACAGAGGGGCGGGAAGGACCGAGAGGCTCAAGCCTCTTTTGGCTTCTGCCGCGGGGCGCTTTTGCGTTTTTGGCTGGGGGGAGGCAGGAGGGCCAGCCTGACCCCCTCTCTCCAGCGCTTAGCTCCCGCTGGGCAAGAGGGCTTGGGAGGCAGGTTCTGCTGGCCACAGGACGATGGTGGGAAAGAGGCGCGGGGAGGACCAGCACCCCCATGCTTAATCCCGCCCCCAACCACGCCCCTTTCCGCCCCCACTGGGCCATAGAAAAATTGTCTTGCTGAAACTGGTCCCTGGTGGAAAAAACGTTGGGGACCACTGTGCTACAGGGTTCCTGCTTGGGCAGGGGGTTGAACTTGATGGCCTTCATGGTCCCTTTCAACTCTAACAATAAATAAATAAACTCAGAGATCCCTCTGCACACTCCTTAACAAAGTGTCTGTATCATCATGAGTCAAATGGCATTTTTCTCTAATTGGATGACAATGTGACATTAGCCATACTTTAGTGACAAATTAAACACACCCAATGGAAATAGGACAGACTTGTTCTACGGATTTTTTCTTTTGCCCTTTGGGGTTTTTTTAAACTAGGCAACTGAGTATTAATGATAAATACAGGGTGGATTCATCATATTAAAATGTGATTTGAGTCTTCGGAGAGGGGCGGCATACAAATCTAATAAATTATTATTAATAAATAATAATAAATAATTATTATTATTATTTTAAAAAATAGCAAGTGATTCAATAATTTGTGACATTCCAGATACTAGCCTCCAATTCTTCCATTTAATCAAATCGGAACATTGGTGGAATGTTCTCCATCGCTTGCTTATTCCCCAAGAGAGAGAAAAAGTTGTTTAAAATTATCTTGTTTTGACTTTGGAGTATTGCCTAGAGAGCTACATTTCATAAACATACACATCGTTCTCATACAAATGAGCAGAGTTCCCATTTTATCTTGATGGGAAAATGAATGCAAAAAAGGCTTGGGGGTTTAGTGGGGTTTTTTTGTCATTTATTCAGCACATTTTTGTCATTCATTCAGCCTCGGTGGTGAAGTAGTTACAGTGCAATACTGCAAGCTACTTCTGCTGATCACCGTCTGCCAGCAGTTTGACAGATCGAATCTCAGTATAGGGAGAAAGACTTCTTTTTAATTGAAGTGGAGAAGCCTGAACATAAAGCAATGTCCTTTTTTGGGGTGTCATAACAGCAAGCAGTGTTCCTTCTAATTTTTTGGGGGGGTGGGCGGAAAAGTATAGTGTCTGAGCGGCAGTCCCTTCGGGACTGGGCGGCACAGAAATAATAGATAGATAGATAGATAGATAGATAGATAGATAGATAGATAGATAGATAGATAGATAGATAGATATAGATAGATAAACAAATAAATAAAAAACCCACCCTGTTTTGCCTCAGAGAATTTCAAAATAAAATACTGTACTGTGTGTCTATAACAGTGAGCTCATAATAGGGCAACTCTATCAATATCAAAATGCCACTTAAATAGTTGAGCTAGTTTCAAACTAGATTTTGATTTTCTTTCTCTCTTCCTTACTCCCATTCTTTTTCTTTCTCTTTTCCTTCCTCTCTTTTTTCTATCTGTTTCTCTCTCTTCCTCTCTTCCTCTCTCTCTCCTTCCCTCTCACTCTTTCCCTCTCGGCTTCTGGGCAGGTTTGGAAAACTCTGAGTTGATGATGATTTTTAAGTGAGCGATTGCTCACTGCTCAGCTTAGAGGGAACTATGACAGCAAGGCTGTTTGAAGTGATGTGGTGGCCTACAGGTGGAGCTCTCACCTCACAATCAGGAGGCTGTGTGTTCGATCCTAGGTAGAAGAAGCAATCTCTCCCTTTTTTAAAATATTTTTTTAAATAAATTTTTATTGAGTTTAAAACAAAGCAGCATACAAAATACACATACATTCAAGATAGAAAAAGAAAAAAATACACAACCTAACTGGCCTCATCAGCTAGCCACACCCTTCCTTACTGGGATTCGATCTGGTGAACTCTGCCTTGTAAAGCAGAGAACTAGCAGTGTGAGCCATCAGATCAGGTCCCTTCCAGCCTGTACCAGGGACCTTAATTTTAAAAATTCCAGCTAAAAACATTTAACATATACACCATATAGTTGTCGGCTATAAATATATTAACTGCCTTGAAGTGGTCCTGGGTTGGGCCTAGAGGCAAAAAGGAGCTGTGACGTTCCTTAAAATATACCAGGGTGATCCGACATAAAAAACATATATAATATATATATATATATATATATATATATATATATATATATATATATGTCACATGTTTAAGCTGAATTTGAAAATTAAGGGAGACTAGGATAGATCTATTTCGGCCTTATTTTGGCCTCATCAGCTAGCCATACCCACTGGGATTTGAACCTGCAACCGTTGCCTTGTAAGGCAGAGAATTATCCTCTAGGCTACAGTATCCAATCCCTTCAGCTCTGTACCAGGGAAGGGTTACATTTTGTGTCGAATCACCCTGGTATATTGAAGGAACATCACAGCTCCTTTTTTGCCTCTCAGCCCAACCCAGGGCCATTTCCAAGGCAGTTAATTTTATTGATAGCCGACAATTCTATCTGTATGTGTCACATGTTTAAGCTGAATTTGAAAATTAAGGGAGACTAGGATAGATCTATTTCGGCCTTATTTTGGCCTCATCACCAACCATACCCACTGGGATTTGATATGTATATATATATATATATATATATATACATATATGCTGCTGTATTATTATCTTAAGTCTATTATCCTTATTGTCTTTCATCACCCATCATATCCTGTGTAATACTATTTATTGTATCCATTTTTTTTTGGTATTCCAACCATTTATACCAATTCCCCCAAGTTTTATATAATTCTGTGTCCCCTTTATCCTGTAGTTGCATTGTCATTTTACACATCTCTGCACATTCCAATATTTTTGTTATTATCATAGTATTTGTTAGGGATGATGTCAGATTCCTGGCCCTCTGGAATCAGCTCCCCCCAGAGATTCGTACTGGCCCCCACCCTCCTCGCCTTCTGCAAGAATCTGAAAACCTATTTATGCCACCAGGCTTGGGGTCAACAGACCCTAGACTCTGGCCAACGAGTGTGTGGTATGTTTCTGGTTTGAATCTGAATGATTTTTAATGTTTTAGCTTTTTTGGAATGGCAGTAGGAAAAGCAAGTAGGATGCTTGGCTGCATAGCTAGAGTTATAACAAGCAGGAAGAGGGAGATTGTGATCCCCTTATATAGAGCACTGGTGAGACCACATTTGGAATACTGTGTTCAGTTCTGGAGACCTCACCTACAAAAAGATATTGACAAAATTGAACGGGTCCAAAGACGGGCCACAAGAATGGTGGAAGGTCTTAAGCATAAAACGTATCAGGAAAGACTTCATGAACTCAATCTGTATAGTCTGGAGGACAGAAGGAAAAGGGGTCACATGATCGAAACATTTAAATATGTTAAAGGGTTAAATAAGGTTCAGGAGGGAAGTGTTTTTTAATAGGAAAATGAACACAAGAACAAGGGGACACAATCTGAAGTTAGTTGGGGGAAAGATCAAAAGCAACATGAGAAAATATTATTTTACTGAAAGAGTAGTAGATCCTTGGAACAAACTTCCAGCAGACGTGGTTGGTAAATCCACAGTAACTGAATTTAAACATGCCTGGGATAAACATATATCCATCCTAAGATAAAATACAGAAAATAGTATAAGGGCAGACTAGATGGACCTTGAGGTCTTTTTCTGCCGTCAGTCTTCTATGTTTCTATGTTTTAGATTATTTATATTAATTGGGTTTCAGATGTTTTATTGCCGCCCTGAGCCTTCTGAGAGGGGCGGCATACAAATCTAATAAATTATTATTATTATATGCGTGATGTAGCGGCGAATTATGTTTGCCGATCCCAGTAAAGCGGCCTTTTGCAATTGATTATTATTATTATTATTATTATTATTATATTGTTCTTTGATATGTTGTGAGCCTAAAATAATGAACAAATAACCAGTCTAAGGGGGATTGGGTTCCTTCCTCTGATTTTTTTTAAAAAGTTGTTTCATTTTTAAAAAAGCCAAATTAGTATCTTTGAAATGTAAACCCGCTTTGTTCCTTATTTTCATAAAAGGTTCCCCACTGCCAAAGATTGGAGAATTGCCACTGAATTTCTGCAGGGAGTCCCGGAAAGAATGAAAATAAGATCGTGGGATGCACAAACCAAAATATTTTAATTTTTGCCTGCGGCAGGGGGAACCCACATTCTGATAATTTAGGGACAAAAATGCAAATCAGGGACTTGGCCTAATTCAATCCATCATAGTAAGTAGAGCAGTGTTTTTCAACCAGTGTGCCACGGCACACTAGTGTGCCGTGAGACATGGTCAGGTGTGCCGCGAAGCTCAGAGAGAGAAAGAAAACAAGAGAAAGAGAGAGAAAGAAAGCGAGAGAGAGAGAGAGAGAAAGAGAGAGAAAGAAAGAGAGAGAGAGAGAAAGCAAGAAAGAGAAAGAGAAAACAAGAGAGAAAGAGAGAGAGAAAGCAAGAGAGAGAGAAAGAGAACAAGAGAGAGAAAGAAAGCAAGAGAGAGAGAGAAAGAGAGAGAGAGAAAGCAAGAGAGAGAGAGAAAGCAAGAGAGAGAGAAAGCAAGAGAGAGAAAGAGAACAAGATAGAGAAAGAAAGCAAGAGAGAGAGAGAGAGAAAGAAAGAAAGAGAAAGAAAGAAAGCAAGAGAGAGAGAGAGAAAGAGAGAGAGAGAAAGCAAGAGAGAGAGAGAAAGCAAGAGAGAGAGAAAGCAAGAGAGAGAAAGAGAACAAGAGAGAGAAAGAAAGCAAGAGAGAGAGAGAGAAAGAAAGAAAGAGAAAGAAAGAAAGAGAGAGAGAGAGAAAAAGAGAGAGAGAAAGAAAGAGAGAGAAAGCAAGAGAGAGAGAGAAAGCAAGAGAAAGAGAAAGCAAGAGAGAGAAAGAGAACAAGAGAGAGAGAGAGGGAGAGAAAGAAAGAAAGAGAAAGAAAGAAAGAAAGAGAGAAAGAGAGAGAGAGAGAAAGAGAAGGAGGGAAGGTGGGAGAGAGAAAGACATAGAGGGAGGGAGGGAGAAAGAGAGCAAAAGAGAGAGGAAGGAATGAAGAGAGAAAGAAAGAGGGATGGAGAGAGAGAGAAAAAAAGGAGAGAAAGAGGGAGAGAGAAATAGAGCGAAAGGGAGGAAGAAAGAGAAATTTTTTTGTCCAAACTTTTTTTAGCCGCCCCCCCCCCCCACCCCACTCAATGTGCCCCAGGGTTTTGTAAATGTAAAAAATGTGCCATGGCTCAAAAAAGGTTGAAAATCACTGAAGTAGAGGACTACCTCCATCCAGCTCCTTCCTTGCATGGATCTAGGGATGCCCCACCTCGCTTAGCGACACCGTGGCCTAAATTATGGTCGTAAATCAAGGACTACCTGTATCCTGGGAAAAGAGCCGGTCTGCTTTCCACGCTCTTGGTCATCTCGCTTAACGACAGGGCATTGCAGCCTCTACTTGTGGTCGTAAGTCGAGGACTACCTCCAGCTCCTTCCTTGCATGGATCAAGGGGCCTCACTTAGCGAC
Organism: Erythrolamprus reginae; assembly: GCF_031021105.1. Taxonomy (NCBI): domain Eukaryota; kingdom Metazoa; phylum Chordata; class Lepidosauria; order Squamata; family Dipsadidae; genus Erythrolamprus; species Erythrolamprus reginae. The sequence continues at coordinate 7,421,102 of NC_091956.1, forward strand.
AGACCTTGTGGCCTCTATTGCTGTCGTAAGTCGAGGACTACCTTCAGCTCCTTCCTTGTATGGATCAAGAGACACCTTGTCTCGCTTAACGACAGGGCATTGTGGCCTCTCTTGTGGTTGTAAGTTGAGGACTACCTCCAGCTCCTTACTTGCATGGATCGCTTAGCAACTGACACTGTGGCCTCTATTGTGATCACAAGTCGAGGACTAACTGTAGCTGCTTCCTTGCATGGATCGAGGAATGCCCTGCCTTGCTTAACGACAGGGCATCGTGGCCTCTGTTGCAGTCGTAAGTCGAGGACTACCTCTAGCTGCTTCCTTGCATGGATCAAGGAATGCCCTGTCTTGCTTAACGACAGGGCATCGTGGCCTCTGTTGCAGTCGTAAGTCGAGGACTACCTCCAGCTCCTTCCTTGGCTGGATCAAGGGGCCTCGCTTAGCGACAAGCCTTGTGGCCTCTATTGCGGTCGTAAGTCGAGGACTACCTCCATCCTGGCACAAAAGACTCGCGGACGCCCCCCAAACGCTCTTCCCCTCCTTAGTAGGAAAAAAAGACCCCTCTCTATCAACGTCCTTGCCCGGGTGAGGGGGGGACCCCGACTAGCACAAGAAAGGCCCCAAGGGGGAGTGCGCGCCGGGAGTGCGACCGAAAGCGGCGTTTTGAGGGCTCTGCCGCCGGAGCCCGCGGGTGTTTGCGACCGCACGCCTCCCCGTCCTCCATGTGAGGTGGGGGAGCTGAGAAAGCTAAACGGAGGGGAGGACGAGTGGGCGTCCTCCGGCCTAGCGCGACCCCCTCCCCTCTTCCCCGCCGCCTCTCTTCTCCCCCTCCTCCCCTCACCCACCCGGCCACCCCTCCTCCCGGCAGCGAATGGTCGCTTCCAGCCGGGTGGCCATGTTCCCGCTTCGAGTCTGGGTTGAGGAGAGGGGGGGGGAGGAAGAGGGAGGAGAGGGAGGAGGGGGCAGAGCGAGGCGAGCCCGAAGGAGTGGCCGAGCGCCGGGCGGAGGCGGCGGAAGGCGAGGCGGCCGCGTGAGGGGAGACGCCGGACGGAGCCTCTCCTTTGCGCCCGCGGAGACCCCTCAGCATGGCCGTGGCGGTGGGCAGAGCCGCGGTGAGTCCGGCTGAGAGGGGCGGTGGGGGGGGGCGGCGAGTGGCCTTGCAAAAAATAAAAAATACATGGAAAAGACGAAGCCGAGCCGGCCGGGCCGAAACACGTGTCGGTTGGGAAGCGTCGGGAGGGCGCCAAAAGCTTCGTCCGGGGGCCATTCTGGCAGCCTCTCGCTGAAAAAAAAAAGGCGCGCGGGGCGTCGGGCTGGTTGGAGCCGCGGGCCTCTTCCGACGTTACGGGAAACACGCGGGTTCGATTTCTGTGAGTGGCGGGGCCGGGCTGATTTTATTTATTTTTTATTTGGGAAAGCCTGGCGGGTTTTTAAAAAGCAGCCAAACGTCCCCCCCATCCTTTTGGGAAAAGTGTTATTCCAGGGTTGGGTCTATTTGGGTGGGTGGGAGATGCAGTGGATTTGGGTGGGTGGTTTGGGGGTGGAAACAGCGCCTTCCTCGGGGATTTTTTAGATACGTGTCGGTGGTACAGTGGCAATCGGAATGGTAATAATAGAAGCCGCCGCCGCCGCCACACACGCCCACGGCCCGATCCTGCAGTTGGGTTGGGCGTCCCTCCGATTCGACTGTGAATTAACAGCTTTCTTTCTACACGTGTGAATGCATCTTTGGGATTTTTTGCAATGGTCTGAGCATCCCTCTTGATATGGTGAGTTGAGAGCTTTTTTCTACACGTGTGAATGCATCTTTGGGATTGTTGCAATGGGATGAGCATTCCTCTTACTATTGTGAATCGAGAGCTTTTTTCTACACGTGTGAATGGTCTGAGCATCCCTCTTGATATTGTGAATTAACAGCTTTCTTTCTACACGTGTGAATGCATCTTTGGGATTTTTGCAATGGGTTGAGCATCTCTCTTGATATTGTGAATTGAGATCTTTTTTTTTTTACACGTGTGAATACATCTTTGGGATTTTGCAATGGGTTGAGCATCCCTCTTGATATTGTGAATTAATAGAGGTTTTCTTCTACATGTGTGAATGCACCTTTGGGATTTTGCAATGGGTTGAGCATCTCTTGATATTGTGAATTAACAGAGCTTTTCTTCTACATGTGTGAATGCACACCTTTGGGATTTTTGCAATAGGCCCAGCATCCCTCTGATATTGTGAATTCACAGAGCTGCTTTCCACATGTGTGAATACATCTTTGCAGCTGCCAACTTGAGTTCCCGCACTGTTTTACCCAGAAAAGCTTCTGCCATCTACTTTCCCCCAACCTGCTGCTCTAAAGGTCGGTTTGAGGAGAACCTGCTCAAAAAGAGTAAAGGGAACACTTAAACAACACAATATAACTCCCAGTAAATCAAACTTCTGTGAAATCCAACTGTCCACTTGGGAAGCAACACTGATTGACCGTCAATTTCACATGCTGTTTTGCGCATTCAACTTTATACAGAACAAAAGTATTCAATGGGAATATTTCATTCATTCAGTCTGCATTGGTTGCCGATCAGTTTCCGGTCACAATTCAAAGTGTTGGTTATGACCTATAAAGCCCTTCAGGGCACCGGACCAGAATATCTCCGGGATCGCCTTCTGCCGCACGAATCCCAGCGACCGGTTAGGTCCCACAGAGTTGGTCTTCTCCGGGTCCCGTCGACTAAACAATGTCGTCTGGCGGGACGCAGGGGAAGAGCCTTCTCTGTGGTGGCTCCGACCCTCTGGAACCAGATCCCCCCAGAGATTAGGATTGCCCCCACCCTCCTTGCCTTTCATAAGCTCCTTAAAACCCACCTCTGCCGTCAGGCATGGGGGAATTGAAACATCTCCCCCTTGCCCATGTTGTTTTGGTGTATGATTGATTGTGTGCTTGTTTTTTATATATATTGGGGTTGCTTTTATGAATTTTTTAACCTAAAACTGTAATTAGACTGGTAAATATTAGATTTGTCACTATGTACTGTTTTTGCCATTGTTGTGAGCTGCCCCGACCGAGTCTGCGGAGAGGGGCGGCATATAAATCCAATAAATCTAATCTAATCTTTATTTTTTTGAGCAGTGTATTTATTTATTTATTCATTCATTCATTCATTCATTCATTCATTTATTTATTTATTAGATTTGTATGCCGCCCCTTTCCGTAGACTCGGGGCGGCTCACAACATAATAAAACAATTCATAACAAATCTAATAATTTACAATTTAAAATTTAAAGTAGTTAAGAAAACCCCATTTTTAAGCAGACATACCTACAAACACACCATACATAAATTATATAGGCCCGGGGGAGATATCTCAATTCCCCCATGCCTGACGACAAAGGTGGGTTTTGAGGAGTTTACGAAAGGCAAGGAGGGTAGGGTCAGTTCTAATCTCTGGGGGGAGCTGGTTCCAGAGAGTCGGGGCCGCCACAGAGAAGGCTCTTCCCCTGGGGCCCGCCAACCGACATTGATAAAATTTATTTACCTCCCGTCTCGTATCCCCACCACCGTGGTTTTATCCCACCAGCCATCATCTGCAACCTTTTCCCGCCAACTTCTTCCTTTTCTGCCCTCTTCCCTCTCCCCTTCTTTTTTTTTTTCATAGCTCTTCTTTTTTTGGGGGAAAATTAAGCACAAGCACAGTTCTAAATTCCCAGAGATGAATTAACTGAGCTGTCAAGCCAGGAATCCCTAGTTTAATTCTCTCCTCCAACTATCCTGCCAGGGTTTTTTCCCCCTCTTTTTTTTTTTGGCGTTGAGTCTCTCCCACCCTTTATATGTCTCCCATCTGTCCTACGGGAGTGGAACAATACGAATGAAAGTTTTCGTAAGCCTCAAATTGTGGGCCGCTCTGATAAATTCAGAATCTTAATTGAACAGGGCAGATGGATTCTGACCTACTCGACAAACTTATAGGCTTTCCCGCAACCCTTATATTTCTGGACTGATTTCATCTCCTTGGTATTTATACAAGGAAGTGGAAAAACTCTGGGGATTCAGCACAGTTGATATACTACAAGGGCAAAATCTGGTGCGAGAACAGATGAGAAACAGACGGTATACATCCGTGGTTTTGGAAGCATTACTTTATAGGGAAATTTATAAAACCTTTCTTCCATGCAACTCCGGGAAAGTTGTTGGAGGATGTATAGAGCAGTGTTTTTCAACCAGTGTGCCGCGGCACACCAGTGTGCCGTGAGACATGGCCAGGTGTGCCGCGAAGCTCAGAGAGAGAAAGAAAACAAGAGAGAGAGAAAGAAAGAAAGCAAGAGAGAGAGAAAGAAAACAGAGAGAAAGAAAGAAAGAGAGAGAAATAAAGCAAGAGAGGGAAAAAGAAAGAACAAGAGAGAGAGAGAAAGAGAACAAGAGAGAAATAGAAAGAAAGAGAGAGAGAGGGAGGGAAGGTGGGAGAGAGAAAGACATAGAGGGAGGTAGGGAGGGAGAGAGAAAGAGCAAAAAAGAGGAAGGAAGGGAGAAAGAAAGGGAAGGAGAGAGAGAGAAAAAAGAGAAAGAGAGAGAAAGAGGGAGGGAGAGAGAAATAGAGCAAAAGGGAGAAAGAGAGAGAGATAGAATTTTTTTGTCCAAACTTTTTTTAGCTGCCCCCCCATCCCCACTCAATGTGCCCCATGGTTTTGTAAATGTAAAAAATGTGCCGCGGCTCAAAAAAGGTTGAAAATCACTGGTATAGAGAAATGAATATACAGTGTTCCCTCGATTTTCGCGGGTTCGAACTTCGCGAAAAGCCTATACCACGGGTTTTCAAAAATATTAATTAAAAAATACTTTGTGTTTTTCCCCCCATACCACAGTTTTTCCTGCCCGATGACATCATATGTCATCGCCAAACTTTCGTCCGCCTTTAATAAATTTTTTTAAAATAAATTTTAATAAATAAACATGGTGAGTAATAATCTAAATGGTTGCTAAGGGAATGGGAAATTGTAATTTAAGGGTTTAAAGTGTTAAGGGAAGGCTTGTGACACTGTTCATAGCCAAAAATAGTGTATTTACTTCCGCATCTCTACTTCGCGGAAATTCGACATTCGCGGGCGGTCTCGGAACGCATCCACCGCAAAAATCGAGGGAACACTGTATTGTGATTTGATGGACTCTTATGGTATTTTGAATAAAGGCAAAATGTAACACTGTAGTGTTGGTGGTCTGCCCTTCAAGACTGGATTCTCAGAAGGGTTTCAAACGCCCCCTGTTCTAAAAAAAAAAAGGTGATGTAAATCAGTATTATAGCCCCACAAGATTAATTTAATCTCTACCACCGCCCATCCCAAATTTTCGTGCAACAGATAGCCAGAATTCTGGTGTTTTGGGGGACTGTAAGAGATCTGTATTTTGGAGGGAGGGGATTGTAAAATCTCCCTGATTTTTAATGTCACAGGGGTTTTGGATTAAATTAGTTTTTAAATTAATTGGAGTAGGATGTCTATATTGTCAGTAAATTACTAATTATTGTTTGATACTATTAATTATTTAATGCTCATTACAAATGAGTAACTTTTGAGAAAATAGGGGCTTGATCTTGTTGACCTACCTATCTGTAATAATAGTAATTAATAATAATTTATTAGATTTGTATGCCGCCTCTCTCCGCAGACTCGGATGGATAGAGACGTTGGTGAAAGTAAATTCTAAACATATGAAGGAAATCTTAACTACATCCTTGGGAGGAACGAGGGGGAGAAAAAAAAATTTGATTGACTTTTCCTGCTTACTTTTTGTTTTTTAAAAAAATGTGCATGGCTGTAGAACAGATGTTACACACGAGCAAACGACTTTACTGTGATTGTGGAAAAATAGATTTCTGTTCAGGAAGAAGTTTACCCTTATCTGGTTTCTTTGGCCATTTATAACGGCAGTGTTTAGCTGTACAGTAATAGACTGATGTATGATCTATTTCCCTTTTAGCCAACATTGTGGATTCGACAGTAGGAAGGGGGATTGTTCAGCCTAAACCAGTTGACAAAATCCAAAAGTTGTACAATGAAAGGTCCCTTGAGTTTTCCAGCGTTTCTCAACCTTTCTAATGCCACAAAACCTTAATACAGTTCCTCGTGTTGTGGTGACCCCCAACCATAAGCCAATTCACCAAACAGAGCTTTAAGCTGATTGGCAGGAAGCTCAGATTGTAAAAATATGTTCCAAGGCGCCAGAATAGAAGCTTTAGTTCCTAAAGTGTTACATGGGAATTTTTAGTTCCATTAGTGTTACATGGGAAATTTGTCTGTGAAATGGTCATTTATTATTGTTGTGAGCCGTCCCGAGTTTGCGGAGAGGAGCGGCATATAAATCCAATAAATGTAATCTAATCTAATCAAAAGCATCCCAACCCTCAGGTTGAGAACCACAGTTTTATAGGAAGAGAGAGGTGGGGTAGGTGTACAGTAAATGCAGATAGTCCTTGACTTACAACAGTGACTGTTCAAAGTTACAATAGCACTAAAAAGTGACTTATGATTGTTTTTCACACCATTGCAATGTTTCATTTATTTATTTATTTATTGGATTTATATGCCGCCCCTCTCCGAAGAGTCGGGGCGGCTAACAGCAATCATAAAACAGCATACAATAATAATCCAATACTAAAAATGATTAAAAACCCGTTAATATAAAAAAAAACAACATACATACATACATACCATGCATAAAATTGTAAAGGCCTAGGGGGAAAGAGTATCTCAATTCCCCCATGCCTGGTGGCAGAGGTGGGTTTTAAGTGGCTTATGAAAGGCAAGGAGGGTGGGGGCATTTCTAATCTTTGGACAGAGTTGGTTCCAGAGGGCCGGGGCCGCCACAAAGAAGGCTCTTCCCCTGGGTCCCGCCAAGCGGCATTTTTTAGTTGACGGGACCTGGAGAAGACCCACTCTGTGGGACCTAACTGGTCGCTGGGATTCATTCAGCAGAAGGCGGTCCCTGAGATAATCTGGTCCAGTGCCATGAAGGGCTTTATAGGTCATAACCAACACTATAGCCGCGTGATCAAAATTCAAACACTGACTCGGATTTATGATAGTTGCGGTGTCCCATGGGGACGCCAGGTTCACTTAACCACTTTGCTACCAACAAAACAACTGCAGCGATTCACCTAACAACCATAGCAAGAAAAGTCATAAAATGGGACATATTAACAAATGCCCCGCTTAGCAACCTAAATTTTGGGCTCCGTTGTGGCCATAAGTGGAGGACTACCTGTATAGCCATTACACTTAACACATTCACATTTTCAAAACTATATATATATATATTAAAGTATTTATGGAAATGAATAATAATAATGCAGTCACTAGAATTTGTAGACCAGAATAGAATAGAATAGTTAATAGAATAGAATGGAATAGAATAGAATTATTTATTGGCCAAGTGTGATTGGACACGCAAGGAATTTGTCTTTGGTGCATATGCTCTCAGTATACATAAAAGAAAAGATACATTTTTCAAGAATCATAACATATAACAGCTAATGGTTGTCATAGGGTACAAGTAAGCAATCAGGAAACAAACAATATTAATAAAAATTTCAAGGATACAATTCAATTCAAATTCAATTCAATTTATTAGATTTGTATGCCGCCCCTCTCCGAAGACTCGTTTCAGTCATACAGTCATAAGTGGGAGGAAATGGGTGATAGGAATGATGAGAAAAAACTAGTAGTAATAATAGTACAGACTTAGTAAATAGTTTGACAGCGTTGAGGGAATTATTTGTTTAGCAGAGTGATGGCATTCGGGAAAAAACTGTTCTTGTGTCTAGTTGTCTTGGTGTGCAGTGCTCTGTAGCGACGTTTTGAGGGTAGGAGTTGAAACAGTTTGTGTCCAGGATGTGATGGGTCAGTAAATATTTTCACCGCCCTCTTTTTGATTCGTGCAGTATACAGGTCCTCAATGGAAGGCAGATTGTCAGCAATTGTTTTTTCTGCAGTTCTGATTCTCCTCTGAAGTCTGTGTCGGTCTTGTTGGGTTGCAGAATCAAACCAGACAGTTATAGAGGTGCAGATGACAGACTCAATGATTCCTCTGTAGTACTGGAATAATCTTCTTTGGAAAAAAGTCCCACGGGCAAGGCTGCATAAAAGGGAAAGTAGAGCCCAGTAGGTGGTTGGGATAGTTTATAAAAAGGGCAGAAATATTCTCTAGGTCAGAGTGGGCAAGGTTCTGGCAACAGGCAGCCACATTGTTTATATTACATTTTTTGCATAGCTGAGGGTCACAGTGGGCCCTTATGATTTTGTGTGCTGAGAGGAGAAAAATTTAAACCAGATGTGGCTGGGAAAGGTAACTGAAGATGTGTTTGGCTTAGTGTATTATGTGAATGCAGACACTGTCACTAAAAATCACCCTGGATCCTTCAGTATGTAGAAATCCTATTTTGAAAAAAAAAAAACCTAATTGTTTCTAATCCTCCATATAACGACAGCAGTGAGAATAATGCTCGCACAATATTGGAAAAATGAAAATACAGTGGTACCTCTACCTACAAATCCATCTACTTACAAACTTTTCTAGATAAGAACTGGGTGTTCAAGATTTTTTTTGTTGAAACTGTAACCGGAAAAGCAGGGAGAAGCCTCCATGGGGCCTCTCTAGGAATCTCCTGGGAGGAAACAAAGTGCCGGTAAAGGCAGGGAGAAGCCTCCATGGGGCCTCTCTAGGAATGTCCTGGGAGGAAACAGGGCCAGAAAACACGGGGAGAAGCCTTGGTGGGGGCCCTCTAGGAATCTCCTGGAAGGAAATAGGGCTGGAAAAGGCAGGGAGAAGCCTCCATGGGGTCTCTCTAGGAATCTCCTGGGAGGAAACAGGCCTCCACTCTCCCTGTGGTTTCCCCAATCACACACATTATTTGATTTTACATTGATTCTTATGGGAAAAATGCTTCTTCTTACAAACCTTTCTACTTAAGAACCTGGTCATGGAATGAATTAAGTTCATAAGTACAGGTACCACTGTATGCCTATTGAGGAAGATATAATCAAAAAAATTACAATGCGTACAGAAATGGATAGTTTAACTAAAGAAATAAAAATGTAGAGTAAGAGTATAGTAATTGTTGGGATAGGTTCTACGATTGGATGGAAAAAAGTGGGGGGAAGCAAAAATAGAGAGTTAATAAATGCTAGATAATTCAGAGAGTAAATGTCAAAGGATGATCAGTCGCAAAACAAAGAAAAAAGATATACATAAGGTCTTTGCTAAGACTTGATTATATTATGTAAATACAATATGTGTAATAGAAAATAAGCACTGTTAGAATTGTATTACAAACAGGTCACAAATTGTCCAACTTTTATTTTAATGTTTTTGTGTGTGTGTTTTGTCTTCTATGTTTCTATGTTTGTGTTTTGTGTGTTACAAATAACACCTTTCCTAATCTTTCTCCCACTCTCTCTTCTTATCACTCACTTCCTAACCTTCTTTCTTTCTTTCTCTCTTTCTTTCTTTCTTTCCTTCCTTCTTGTCTTTCCCATTTTAACCTCCTTCCTTCCTTTCCTAATCTTTCTCCCTCCATCTGCTTCTTATCCCTCTCTTTCTAACCAACCTCCTTCCCTCCTTCCCTCCCTCCCTCTCCCTTCCTTCTTGTCCTTCCCCTTCTAACCTCCCTCCCTCTTTCCTAACCTTTCTCCTGCTCTCTTTCTCTTCTTATCGCTCTCTTCCTAACCTTCCCTCCCTCATATATGATATATTTTATGGATAGCCCTTTACTTGTATGACATTTAAGTGCAAGATGATTGGTTCCATCTTCAAGCTCGTATCTTTGGGGGAATACATTGTAGTGCTCTTTGGACCAAGATAATTGGTTTAATCGTTAAAAAAACCTGATGTTATGTGTAGAAGGGTTTCCTCCCCCTCCCCCACATTGTAATTTCTGAGTAGGAGGCAGGACACAAACCAAGAGAAACTCTGCGATCAGTTCGGTTTGATTAACTCAACCAAGATAACAGTGTTGAGTCACAAGCCTTATCAGACCATATCATGTTGCATTGAGAGCACTCCTGAAAAGTAGCTAGCAGAAACATTATAAACAAACCATACTTTTCAATAACAGTGTTTCCTTTAGTTACTTTTATGAAGTAACTTTATCCTAATATGTTACTTTTTCCCCCTTACAGTGGAAGCAGTATTGTTACTATGTGGTTTCAGTTTGCAACAATGACCTGGCTGTGAATTTCATTTTTTTACCCCTTAAGCTTCTGATACTTCAAACCAAGATCCACTTTAACCACGTCCTGTAGATTTGTCATTCTTTCTCTTCCGCTTGGGCTTTTGTCCCACCGCTGGGGGTTTCGCTTTTCTTTGTTTGTTTCAATTCCTTATCCCTGTGTTGTTGTTATTTATTTATTTATTTTTTAATTTATTTTTTAATTTATTTTTTTAATTTATTTTAATTAATTTATTTATTTTCATTTACTTGCTTGCTTGCTTACTTACTTACTTACTTACTTACTTACTTACTTACTTACTTACTTACTTTACTTACTTACTTACTTACTTACTTACTTACTTACTTACTTATTGGATTTGTATGCCGCCCCTCTCCGCAGACTCGGGGCGGCTAACAACAGCAATAAAACAGTATATAACAAAATCCAATACTAAAAACAGTTAAAAACCCTTTACTGTATATAAAACCCAATCATACATACAGACATACCATGCATAAAATTGTAAAGGCCTAGGCGGAAGTATATCTCACTTCCCCCATGCCTGGCGGCAGAGGTGGGTTTTAAGCAGCTTTCGAAAGGCAAGGAGGGTGGGGGCAATTCTAATCTCTGGGGGGAGTTGGTTCCAGAGGGCTGGGGCCACCACAGAGAAGGCTCTTCCTCTGGGTCCCGCCAAGCGACATTGTTTGGTTGGCGGGACCCGGAGAAGACTCTTGTTAATCAGGCAAATATTTAAACATGCAAAAGCAAACACTTTATTTTATTGCTATACTAATAACAAAAGATTTAAGTGCCGAAGCCCACTGCAACAATATAGCCAAGAAGGCTTCAAGAGTTGTAAACCTAATCCTATGTAGCTTCTGCTCTGGCAATCTCACACTACTTACCAGAGCTTACAAAACTTTTGCCAGACCCATCCTCGAATACAGCTCATCTGTTTGGAACCCATATCGCATCTCAGACATTAACACCCTTGAAAATGTCCAAAGATACTTCACCAGAAGAGCCCTTCACTCCTCCACTCAAAATAGAATACCCTACAAGACTAGACTTTCAATCCTGGGCCTAGAAAGTTTAGAACTAAGACGCCTTAAACAAGATCTAAGTATTGCCGACAAGATCATATGCTGCAACGTCCTGCCTGTCGGTGACTACTTTAGCTTCAACCACAACAACACAAGAGCACACAACAGATTTAAACTTAATATCAACTGCTCCAAACTTGACTGTAAAAAATATGACTTCAGTAACCGAGTTGTCGAAGCGTGGAACTCATTACCGGACTCCATAGTGTCATCCCCAAACCCCCAACACTTTACCCTTAGATTACCTACGGTTGACCTATCCAGATTCCTAAGAGGTCAGTAAGGGGCGAGTACAAGTGCAGTAGAGTGCCTTCCGTCCCCTGTCCTATTGCTCTCCTATATCTCCTATACCTTTCTTCTATTCCTATATCTCTTCTTCTAGTCTTTCTTAGATATATTTTACTATGAGAATATCCTCTATAACCTTCATCATGTATTTTACTATGTGTACATTAAAACCCTCATTGTGTATTGGACAAAATAAATAAATAAATAAATAAATAAATAAATAAATAAATTACTTGTTGCTTTCCACATGAGCTGAGATCATTGTTGCCATTATTCCCAGCCAGTGAGACTAACTAACTGCTAATAGCCATATTATCTGGGAATTCCAGAGCAATACGAATAGGAATATTTTGGCAGAACGTCCGCAAGTTCTCAGGGCAGCAAATTCTGGCACGGTGCATTGTGATAAAAATAACTTTCTCGTTCTTTTAAAAACGCTTGCCAATCGCCTTTGTTGGCCAAGCTCACGTTCTCAAATCTTGAAAGGAGCAAATGGCACCCTTTCCCCATCTTTATCTTTCCATGGCGTGCCTAGTTCGATAAGACTCCAGCCAGGTTGCCATTTTTTTAAATTTTTAAACCATTTATGCTTTCGTTGGACAAACACAGACGCTTGATCATTTGGGTTGCTTTTTGCTGAACTTTTTCCAAGTGATAAAGTTAAATAAACAGAATGATAGCCAGTATTTCAAACATAGTTGGAGGCCTAGGATTTTCTTCGTACCATTGTGATGTTAGCAGTCATACCTTCCATTTAAAAAAGGTGAAGGTTTCCTTGTCCAAAGGCGTCCAATTTTGGGGCGTGGTGGTCATTTCTGTATCTTGACCAGAACCCTTGAATGGTCACAAGGGACCCAGCATTGTCCAAAGAAATTTCTATGGTCACGTGGCCAGTGTGGATCTTCTCACCAAAGTGAGATAAAAGTCACATACATACTGTTGTGGTTGTCTCTGGCCCAGCTCCTGCCCCAAGGAATGTGGAGGTGGATGCAGGGGAAACATCAACATGTCATAGGTCTGTTTTATTGCCGACAGAGTCAGGGAGTGCAGTTTCCTCGGACAAAGAAGAAGGTGGGGGTGACTTGGAAGAGGGGGGCTTGGCACACAGCCCAGGAAGCCAATCTCCATTATCTTCGGTCGATTCGAATGAGGAAGTGTTAGACCCACGCAGGCGCAGAGTTATGCAGAGAAGAGACCAATTGGAGAAATATTACAGGAGATAAGAGAGGCCACCTGTGTTTATGTGGGGCTCCAGTAATTAGAGCTGCTGATATAAATAGCAGCATGCTGGCTTGGCCGTTGTGGAAGATTATCTGATTGTTGTTCTTCAGGACCGTGCCTTGATGTTTCCGGACTTTGTTGATTTTTCACGACTTTGAAACCAAAGCAGAGCAAAGTGTGTGTGTCTCACTTCGTGGAAGAAGGAGGGCTGTGATGTTTCTTCACAGCTGCTAGCTAAGTACTTAAGGACTGATTAAGGGAATTGTACAGCCTAAAAGGTTGTTTTGGGACCAGTGCTCTTTGCAATACAAAAAGGGTGCTTTGTTTCTTTTGAATT
>NC_091956.1:7439239-7572089 GCF_031021105.1 Erythrolamprus reginae
TCTCCAAAGACTCGGGGCAGCTCACAACAGTAATAAGAAACAGTATAATAATGGGACAAATCTAATCATAAAAAATATATTAAAAACCCAACAATTAAAAACCATACAGTATATACATACCAAACATGAAATATAAAAAGCCTGGGGGAGATGTCTTAGTTCCCCCATGCCTGGCGATACAGGTGGGTCTTGAGTAACTTGCGAAAGACAAGGAGGGTGGGGGCCGTTCTAATCTCCGGGGGGAGTTGATTCCAGAGGGCTGGGGCCGCCACAGAGAAGGCTCTTCCCCTGGGGCCCGCCAAACGACATTGTTTGGTCGACGGGATCCGGAGAAGGCCAACTCTGTGGGACCTTATCGGCCGCTGGGATTCGTGCGGTAGAAGGCGGTTCTGGAGGTACTCTGGTCCAATGCCATGTAGGGCTTTAAAGGTCATTACCAACACTTTGAATTGTGACCGGAAAGTGATCGACAGCCAGTGCAGACCATGGAGTGTTGTAGAAATGTGGGCGAATCTGGGAAGCCCCACGATAGCTCTCGCGGCCGCATTCTGCACGATCTGAAGTTTCTGAACACTTTTCAAAGGTAGCCCCATGTAGAGAGCGTTGCAGTAATCGAACCTCGAGGTGATGAGGGCATGAGCGACTGTGAGCAATGAGATAATTTCTGTTGTGTCAGAACCGAAGAAGTTTCGTGGATGAGAAGCAAAATCTCTTCAAAGAAAAACATCACCCCAGAAAATCCAGTTGTCTTTTGAAAAAGCACCTTTGGGACAACCATGACCTGGATGACTGATAATTTCCATAGATACAGATATTATAGGCTGTGTAGATTCGGAAAATGAATTTGCAGGAAAAAAAGAATTATTTATTAGATTTTTATTTATTAGATTTTTCTGCCGCCCTTCTCCTTAGACTCAAGGCAGCTTACAACATGTTAGCAATAGCCCACAGAGTTGGCCTTCTCCGGGTCCCGTCAACTAAACAATGTCGGTTGGCGGGCCCCAGGGGAAGAGCCTTCTCTGTGGCGGCCCCGACTCTCTGGAACCAGGTCCCCCCCAGAGATTAGAACTGCCCCTATCCTCCTTGCCTTTCGTAAACTCCTCAAAACCCCCCTTTGTCGTCAGGCATGGGGGGACTGAGATACCTCCCCTGGGCCTATACAATTTATGTATGGTATGTTTGTATGTATGTCTGCTTCATAATGGGGTTTTTAAAATATTTTAAATTGTAAATTATTAGATTTGTTATGAACTGTTTTATTGTGTTGTGAGGCGCCCCGAGTCTACGGAGAGGGTCGGCATACAAATCCAATAGATAGATAGATAGATAGATAGATAGATAGATAGATAGATAGATAGATAGATAGATAGATAGATAGATAGATAGATAGATAGATAGATAGTTAGATAGATAGATAGATAGATAGATAGATAGATAGATAGATAGATAGAAAAAATAGATAGATAGATAGATAGATAGATAGATAGATGGATGGATGGATGGATGGATGGATGGATGGATGGATGGATGGATGGATGGATGGATGGATGGATGGATAGATAGATAGATAGATAGCACTTTTTAACAGAGCCAGCCTATTGCCCCCCACAATCCGGTTCCTCATTTTACCCACCTTAGAAAGATGGAAGGCTGAGTCAACCTTGAGCCGGTGATGAGATTTGAACCCCTGACACTGAGATTTGAATTGCTAATTTCTCCTGTCTACCTTCTCCAATCTACCCATTTTCAGGCATGGAAATACCATGTTGCTTTGCTTTGAGTGGATGTGGAAGAAACAAAGGAGGGTTTTTTTAGCTTTGTAAACTCCTCATAAAAGAAATATTTTCCTCCACTATTAGGAAAGAAGGAATTTTGCAGAGAGGGAAAAAAAGGGGCATTGGCTGATCACTTAGGTTAAATTCCTTGGAATTTTTATTTATTACCCTCACAAAAAAAGTAAATCATAAGATGACATTATCTATATAAAGAAAATTTATATAAAATGTTTTACCAATGGCATTATGCCCCAGCACGCTTAGCTAAAATGCACCAAAGTATAAGTAATAAATGCTCGAAGTGTAAAACAGCCATAGGAACATATTATCACATCTGGTGGTTATGTCCGGAAGCAAAAAAAATTTGGACTAGAACTCAGAGCTGGTTGGAAGAAATATTGGAATATAAATTAGAAACAAAACCAGAAATGTATTTATTGGGAATAATCAGAGCAAAGAAGAATATTATTTAATAACACATATACTAACATCAGCAAGATTGGCATCGCACAAAATTGGAAACAAGAAATGATACCAAATGAAGAGATGGTGATCAATAAAATGTTACAGGATAAACAAAATAAGAACTATTATAGAGTGTGGGAGCAACTGTATAACTGGATAAGGGGGAAAAAAACAAGAAAAGGAATTAGTATTAAGGAAATATAATGAAAAAACCCCCAGAATTGTTAAATATTAATTATTATGTATAACAGATAAGTATAAATGTTAAATGTTGTTTGTATGTTTGTCGATATAAAATAATAATAATAATAATAATAATAATAATAAATCTTGTAACTTCAGGAAGAAATCTCTCAATTCAATCCATTGAATCTGTGCCCAGTAATCCAGTCGTACAAGTGTTTTTCAACCTTGGCAAATTGAAGATGCGTGCCCTTCAGTTCTCAGAGTGGTTTGAAATCTATACATCTTCAAGCTGCCAAGGCTGAAAAAAACACTGTTATAAAGGGTCTCTTGTTCCAAAAGATATTGCTCATAGCTACCTGACCTTGGCTAATCACAGAAAGCTAATTGGAGTCAGATATCAATAGACAAGAACATTCGTAGCTCAGGGTTGATCTGTGTTAGGGTCCTTGGTGCTCCCTGGGATTGGTGGATTTCTGGCAAATATTTCATTCCCTGACTTGAATTGGAGAACATGCAAATAAACACTCTCATGCTGCACAGCACATATCTACCCCTAATATTTGAGGGGCTTCCAGAAGGAAGAAGGAAACAACCAACCTATTTTCTGCAGAACAAGAAGCAATGGATGGGAACTGATTTTTTTTTTTTTGCAAATCTTTTTATTGTTTTATAGATACATATATCACAATTTGTTTATACAGTTTACAGGTCTTATCCAACTTTTTTACCAGTTACAGTTGTTATATGGATAATATTAACTTAATACTATGCAATGCAAAACAGGGTAAAAACATTCAAATGGTATTTTCATTTTTTTTTAAAGGTTTGTACTGCTATTTTGTATAAGGTTATACAAATCTTTTCCTTTGAATCCACTCGTGCCAATTGTTCCACATGCTTTTAGTTTCGTTGATTCTGTTTCCCTTAAGTAGGTTTGTCAATTTATCCATTTCTGTACATGTATATATTTTTTCTATTATTAAATTTATATTGGGGGTCTGTTTGTTCTTCCAAGTTTGCGCAATTGCAATTCTTGTAGCTGTATTTATGTGAGTCACAAAAAAAAGGGTTTGTTTCGAGTAAGATTTTTTCCAAATTCCGAGGAGCATCCCCTCTGGTGAGTACTCTATTTCCTCCTTCGTGATTTCCTTTAACCATTTGTAAATTGTTTCCCAAATTTTTTGGATTTTAGGGCAGGACCACCACATATGGAAGAAAGTTCCTTTTTCTTTACATTTCCAACATACATTTTGTAGTGCTGGATAAATTTTGGCAAGTCTTGCCGGTGGTAGATACCACCTGTAAAATAGTTTGTAATAGTTTTCTTTATAGGCTGATGATAGGGTGATTTTGGTTATTGTATTCCATGTTTTCTCCCATTCTGCTATATGGATTTTTCTTTGTAGGTTTTTCTCCCAGGCTACCATTGGATTTTTAATCATCTCTTTTTCTTTCTCGTGTTCTAGTAAAATCTGGTATAGTTTGGTTATCTGTTTTTCAGCGTTTCCTGTTAAGATCTTGTCATGCTGCACAGCACATATCTACCCCTAATATTTGAGGGGCTTCCGGAAGGAAGAAGGAAACAACCAACCTATTTTCTGCAGAACAAGAAGCAATGGATGGGAACTGATTTATCACTGCTGTAGAGTCTCCTTGAGAAGGGGGTTGGACTATAAGACCTCCAAGGTCCCTTCCAACTTTGTTATTCTGTTTTACCAGAAGCACATAGCACATATATTTGAATGCATATGGGGGCAGCACTGATCAAATTCTGTTTCACTGAATCCTAAAGCGACAGTGTAGACATGAGCACATTTTTCCCCCTGCAAATTTAAATGCATGCTTTTCCCCCCATTTTTCCTCCTACTTAAAGACTCGAAATAAGAAAAAAGTGAATATGATGGGCCCAGAAATTTGAGATTCCTTTCAGACTATTCTTTGTTTACTCCTCTTGGACCCAAATAATTTACTGCACTTCTGCTAACATTCTTCAAGCAGGTGTTTTCCAGATGTTTTGGGACTTTCACTCACATTGTTTGCTATAGGGTATTTTAGCTCAAAATAGGAAGTAAATGCTGGGTTTGGGCAGAAATGTAAATTGTCATCTGACTGCAGTTGTAGTAAAGGCAGGTTGGTTACTGAGTGCTCGAAATGCAGTCAAATGACCACCTGGTAGGGGAGTTGGTAGTCTGTTTGTTTCTCTGTCTTTCTGTCTAGCATCAATCAATCAGTATTATCTATCATCTCTATCATTTATCTTTATCTCTATACATCATCAGTCTATCATCTACCTATCATATCTACCTATCTATCTATCTATCTATCTCCATCCATCCATCCATCCATCCATCCATCTATCTCTATATATCATCAATCAATCAGTCTGCCTGCCTGCCTACCTATCTATCTGTCATCTATCTATCTCTTATTTGCTGCCCGTCTTGCAGTTTGGGCAACTGTGCAGTGTCATCAGAATTTTGAAATGAGATCCTAGGTTTCAAACCTCTATGGAGTCAGTCGCTTATTGACTGGTCATAAAACGAGACCTACCTGTGTTGCATTCCTATCGTTGAGATGTTGACAAGAAGGACCCTCCATTAAGCCCAAGTCCCCTCTAGTGCTTATGTACTCTAATTCAGGGGTTCCCCAAACTTGGCAACTTTTAAGACTTATGGACTTCGACTCCCAGAGCTGTGCTGGCTGGAGAATTCTGGGAGTTGAAGTCCACAAGTCTTAAAGTTGCCAAGTTTGGAGACCTGTGCTCTCTAAATGGATGCTGTCATGCTTGCTTAGTTTTCCAGACATCCTGTGCGCGGATACGAAAAATATCAAGACCTCCCCATGATAATTACAGCAAGAAGGGAAAAATCGCTGTTCTTTCTCCAGAGCTCTAGACTTAACATTTCTCTCTCCTGTCCTTCCTTGGTATTTTTATTTATTTATTTATTTATTTATTTATTTATTTATTTATTTATTTAGTCCAATACACAATGAGGGTTTTAGTGGGTATATATCTATACAGTATACACATAATAAAATACATGATGAAGGTTATAGAGGAGATACTCATAGTAAAATATATCTAAGAAATAATAGAAAAGAAGGTACAGTAATAGAACATATCAACAAAGAATAGAAGAAGAGATATAGGAATAGAAGAAAGGTATAGGATATATAGGAGGGCAATAGGACAGGGGATGGAAGGCACTCTATTGCACTTGTACTTGCCCCTTACTGACCTCTTAGGAATCTGGATAGGTCAACCGTAGATAATCTAAGGGTAAAGTGTTGGGGGTTTGGGGATGACACTATGGAGTCCGGTAATGAGTTCCACGCTTCGACAACTCGGTTACTGAAGTCATATTTTTTACAGTCAAGTTTGGAGCGGTTAATATTAAGTTTAAATCTGTTGTGTGCTCTTGTGTTGTTGTGGTTGAAGCTGAAGTAGTCGCCGACAGGCAGGACGTTGCAGCATATGATCTTGTGGGCAATACTTAGATCTTGTTTAAGGCGTCTTAGTTCTAGGCTTTCTAGGCCCAGGATTGAAAGTCTAGTCTCGTAGGGTATTCTGTTTCGAGTGGAGGAGTGAAGGGCTCTTCTGGTGAAGTATCTTTGGACATTTTCAAGGGTGTTAATGTCTGAGATGCGATATGGGTTCCAAACAGATGAGCTGTATTCGAGGATGGGTCTGGCAAAAGTTTTGTAAGCTCTGGTAAGTAGTGTGAGATTGCCAGAGCAGAAGCCACGTAGGATTAGGTTTACAACTCTTGAAGCCTTCTTGGCTATATTGTTGCAGTGGGCTTTGGCACTTAAATCTTTTGTTATTAGTATAATAATAATTTAATAATAATAATTTATTAGATTTGTATGCCGCCCCTCTCCGAAGACTAGTATACCAAGGTCTTTAACCGAGTGGGGATTATCTGTGATAATTTGATTATTCAGTTCGTATTTGGAGTTCAGATTCTTCTTCCCAATGTGTAGGACAGAGCATTTGCTAGTTGAGATTTGGAGTTGCCATGTGTTAGACCACTCAGAAACAGCGTCAAGGTCTTTTTGGAGAGTAGTTGTGTTATCGGTGGTGTTGAAGAGTTTTACATCGTCGGTGAAGAGGACACAGTTGCTTGTGATGTAATCGCAAAGGTCATTGATGTAGAGAATGAAGAGCGTTGGTCCCAGTACACTACCTTGGGGAACACCGCTTTTAACTGGGACGGGGGTGGATATGGTGCTTCCTATTTTGACCACTTGTTGTCTGTTTGACAGGAATGCTGTAATCCAGCTATGGAGGGATCCTGAGATGCCATAGGATTTGAGTTTTAGAAGTAGTTTGTCGTGGACCACTGAATCAAAGACTTTGCAGAGGTCAATATAAATTGCATCTGTAGATTTCCCTTGATCTAGATGAGTTGTCCATATATTTTTGCAGTGGAGGAGCTGCAGGTTGCAGGATAGTTTCTTCAGCTTGCTCATTGCTCAGTGACCTGCCCGAAGTTTTGATAACTGCTCAAAATGTTTGTTTCTGGCCTTGACAGTTCTGGAATTTGCCCCTATGCAAGGAAAATGTTGGAGCCACATGTTTTCTGCGGAAGGCGGTTCTCCTGCAATTGATGAGCTTTGCTTGGGTGGAGCTGGCACAAAGAATGGAAAAAAATAAATAACTGGATGCTAGTCACTCAAATACCCATTTTATTTCTACAAGCTCAGATTTCCATTGGACAGAATTTTACTCGCCCTGAATAAAAGTTCTCACTGACCACTTTTCTCTGTCTCCTTGATTTATTTCTGTTCTTTGCTTTGTTCTACTAATGGAAAGTTTTCATACCTCCCTTCTGGGAGTAAATGGGGCCGTTTTGACTACTTGCATACTGTCCTTGCAGAAAGAGTATTGTTATTGGTAATTGAGATGGATGCTGGAATACATAGAAACATAGAAGATTGACGGCAGAAAAGGTCCATCTAGTCTGCCCTTTTACTATTTCCTGTATTTTATCTTAGGATGGATATAGAACAAGGGGACACAATCTGAAGTTAGTTGGGGGAAAGATCAAAAGCAGCATGAGAAAATATTATTTTACTGAAAGAGTAGTAGATCCTTGGAACAAACTTCCAGCAGACATGGTAGATAAGTCCACAGTAACTGAATTTAAACATGCCTGGGATAAACATATATCCATCCTAAGATAAAATACAGGAAATAGTATAAGGGCAGACTAGATGGACCATGAGGTCTTTTTCTGCCGTCAGTCTTCTATGTTTCTATGTTTCTATATGTTTATCCCAGGAATGTTTAAATTCAGTTACTGTGGATTTACCAAGCACATCTGCTGGAAATTTGTTCCAAGCATCTACTACTCTTTCAGTAAAATAATATTTTCTCACATTGCTTCTGATCTTTTCCCCAACTAACTTCAGATTGTGCTCCCTTGTTCTTGTGTTCACTTTCCTATTAAAAACACTTCTCTCCTGAACCTTATTTAACCTTTTCACATATTTAAATGTTTTGATCATGTCCCCCCCTTTCCCTTCTGTCCTCTAGACCAGTGTTTTTCAACCAGTGTGCCGCGGCACTCTACTGTGCCGCGAGACATGGTCAGGTATGCCGCGAAGCTCAGAGAGAGAAAGAAAGGAAGAAAGAGAGAAAGAAAGCAAGAGAGAGAGAGAAAGAAAGAAAGAGAGAAAGAGAACAAGAAAAAGAAAGCAAGAGAGAGAGAAAGAGAGGGAGGGAAGGAGAGAGAGAGAAAGACATAGAGGGAGGGAGGGAGAGAGAAAGACAGCAAAAAACAGAGGAAGGAAGGAAGAGAAAGAAAGAGGGATGGAAAGAGAAAAGAGAGAGAAAGAAAGAGGGAGGGAGAGAAAGAGGGAGGGAGAGAGAAATAGAGTGAAAGGGAGGGAGAGATATAATTTTTTGGTCCAAACTTTTTTAAGCCACCCCCCCCCCACTCAATGTGCCCCAGAGTTTCGTAAATGTAAAAAATGTGCCGCAGCTCAAAAAAGGTTGAAAATCACTGCTCTAGACTATACAGATTGAGTTCATGAAGACTTTCCTGATACGTTTTATGCTTAAGTCCTTCCACTATTTTAGTAGCCCGTCTTTGGACCCGTTCAATTTTATCAATACCTTTTTGCAGGTGAGGTCTCCAGAATTGAACACAGGATTCCAAATGGGGTCTCACCAGCGCTCTATATAGCGGGATCACAATCTCCCTCTTCCTCCTTGTTATACCTCTAGCTGTGCTGAATACTCGACTGAAATGTTTGTGTATCACTGTTAGTTTGCCCAAAATTAACCTTCTTTGGCAAAAGAGGCTTCCCAGATTCATAGGATTGCATCCCTCTTAATTTCCATTCAACAGTTGGCTATGGATTATGAGGGTTGATGTCCAGCCCTTTGGCTTAGAGCCATGATGGGGAACCTATGGCATGTGTGCCGGAAGTCGTATCATCATGAACTCAATCTGTGTAGTCTGGAGGACAGAAGGAAAAGGGGGGGACATGATCGAAACATTTAAATATGTCAAAGGGTTAATTAAGGTCCAGGAGGGAAGTGTTTTTAATAGGAAAGTGAACACAAGAACAAGGGGACACAATCTGAAGTTAGTTGGGGGAAAGATCAAAAGCAACATGAGAAAATATTATTTTACTGAAAGAGTAGTAGATGCTTGGAACAAACTTCCAGAAGACGTGGTTGGTAAGTCCACAGTAACTGAATTTAAACATGCCTGGGATAAACACAGATCCATCCTAAGATAAAAATACAGGAAATAGTATAAGGGCAGACTAGATGGACCATGAGGTCTTTTTCTGCCGTCAGTCTTCTATGTTTCTATGTTTCTATCATCACCATCATCATCATCTTTATCATCATCATCATCACAACAACAACAGAGTTGGAAGGGACTTTGGAAGTCTTCTAGTCCAATTCCCTGCTGAGGCAGGAAACCCTACACTACTTCAGACAGATCCAACATCTTCTTAAAAACTTCCTGTGTTGGAGTATTTACAACTTCTGGAGCCAAGCCCTTCCACTGATTAATTGTTCTGTCAGGAAATCTCTGCTTAGTGCTAAGTTACTTCTCTCCTTGTTTAGTTTCCACCCATTGCTTCTTCTTTTTTATAAAATAATTTTTATTAATTATTTACACTGAAACAAGACAAATACAATGCAAAGAAAAGAAAACAATAAAGCAATACACACAGTACACAAAAAAAGAAAAGGAAAAAAACCACAATAAATAAAACAAAATTTTTTTTTTGCCAGCCTGCAGTTTGGCATTGTTACTACAGCTTTCACTATTGTTTACTATGTTCATATTTTTACAAGAATCTTGGTCATGTACTGTATATTTCACTCTTGTATCCAATATTTCATAACAAAGGAGTAACAAAGGGTAACAAGATTGCTAAGAAATAACATATTTGACTGCACTGTAAGTGTTTAAAGTTTTAAATATTAGAAACATAGAAGTCTGACGGCAGAAAAAGACCTCATGGTCCATCTAGTCTGCCCTTATACTATTTTCTGTATTTTATCTTAGGATATTTTTATTGGTCAACCCAGTTATACCATCTTTTCCACTCCTGGTAGAATTCTGTGCTATCTTTTTGTCTAATTTCCATTGTCAATGTATCCATTTCAGCAATTTCATAGATTTTATTTATTATATTTAAAGTTGATGGAACATTATTTAGTTTCCAATTTTGCGCAAATGTAATTCTGGCTGCAGTAGTTCTATTAGGTACTCTATCCTCTTTTGCTATTTTTTGCTTGATAATTCCGAGCAGGTATAATTCTGGTTTTAGTGGAATTTGTAAATTTGTTATTTGCTCTAAAAGATTTTTGATTTTAGTCCAATATTTTCTAGCATTGTGGCAAGTCCACCATGTGTGATAGAAGGTTCCAGTTTTCTTTAGGTACTTCCAGCATGTTGGTGATTTATTTGGGAACATTTTAGAAAGTCGGGCAGGTGGCAAATGCCACCTGTTGAACATTTTATAGATATCCTCTTTATAAGTTGAAGATGTTGTCATTTTATAATTAAAGCCCTACATGGCATTGGACCAGAATACCTCCGGAACCACCTTCTACCGCACGAATCCCAGCGGCCGATAAGGTCCCACAGAGTTGGCCTTCTCCGGGTCCCGTCTACCAAACAATGTTGTTTGGCAGGCCCCAGGGGAAGAGCCTTCTCTGTGGCGGCCCCGGCCCTCTGGAATCAACTTCCCCTGGAGATTAGAACGGTCCCCACCCTCCTTGTCTTTCGCAAGTTACTTAAGACCCACCTATATCGCCAGGCATGGGGGAACTAAGACATCTCCCCCAGGCTTATTATATTTCATGTTTGATGTGTATGTGCTGTATGGTTTTTAATTGTTGAGGTTTTTATATATTTTATTATTAGATTTGTTCCATTGTTATACTGTTTTTATTACTGTTGTGAGCCACCCCGAGTCTTCAGAGAGAGGCGGCATACAAATCTAATAAATTGAATTGAATTTAATTTGACCTGATCTTCCCTCATTTCGACATTAAGGAGTTGTTTATAAAATTTTGAGACCAATTTTTCTTCTGGACCAAATAGTATTTTATCTAATTGATTTCTCCGTTGAAATCCTATTTTCTTATCCTGATTGTATTTTGACTTTATTTGTAGGTAATTGCTTCTTTTTCTACCCTCAGGTGCTTTAGAGAATAGCTTGACTCCTTCTTCTTTGTGGCAACCCCTGAGATATCGGAACACTGCTATCATGTCTCCCCTGGTCCTTCTTTTCATTAAACTAGCCATGCCCAGTTCTTGCAACAGTTCTTCATATGTTTTACTTTCCAGTCCACTAAACATCTTTGTTGTTCTTCTCTGCACTTTTTCTAGAGTCTCAACATCCTTTTTGCATCATGACGAGCGAAATTGAATGCATTATTCCAAGTGAGGCCTTACTGAACTTATTTAACTTATTGAAATCTATCCTGCCCTGTTTCCCCAAAAATAAGACGTACCCCAAAAGTAAGGCATGTCAGAGGTTTTGCAGAATTTGCTAATATAAGGCACCCCCCAAAAATAAGGCATAGTCAATTTTACATACGGTACGGTGGAAAAACATACGGTACCATTCAAAGCTATTCATAGCGGTACCGTAATAATGTGGCGTTCCCTGCTGGCCCCTTCCATCGCTTTGTACCGTCCAGTACAGCAGACACAGTCTGCTGCTGTATCACCGCCATTATAGTCTCCACTACAGTGCGTACACTGTAGTTCCTCTGGTGGCCGGAAGCTGCAATAGCGGGAGTATACGGTTGTACCATATAAGTGCCGTCGTTTGTGTGTGTGGGTGCCATACTGACAGGTGCTGTTCCGTAATCAGTATACCGTACGGTACACTTTCTTTGGGGGGTGACAGCTTTTCTGCGTGTGAATTTGTCTTATTTGAGAAATATAAGGCACCCCCTGAAAATAAGACGTAGCACAACTTTTGGAGCAAAAATTAATATAAGACAGTGTCTTATTTTTGGGGAAACACGGTACTTAATTCTCGATTAGGGCTAGTCAACCAAACAAAAATGGCACAACCAATGTACATCTATCGAACCATTTTTTTAAAAAACAAGCAGCTGTCTTAAACTTTTCACAGAGCAAGATTCCATTGGAGACAGGGATAGTTTTGCCACCAGATGGAAGGTCTCTCCAAGCTGCCCATATAGTTAAAAAGTCTCACGTTACCTTGAATAAAGAATGGTGGGAAAAGGAGATAACATCAATAAATAAAACTATAATTGGAAATGACTGGGCTGCTGGAGAAGTGTTAAGTCACCAACATTCCAATTCCTTCATTAACAACCAGGGCACAAGAAAATAAATATAGTTCGAATGCGGATGGAATTCAATTCATATTTATCTTGTGTTATTATCTTTGAAGAGTCAGCTTGACATATCTGGCTAGAGGCAGGAGGACCGTGACTTCTAGTCTTACCTTAGGCACCAAGCCAGCTTGGAAGATTGTGAGCCAACTCCTCTTTTTTAGCCCTAGGAAACCGCTGACAAAAATGATGCCAAGAAAACATGAAATTTCCAAAACGTTTCCAACTGTCTCACCTGTATGTTGGAAATGTAAAAAAAGAAATTGGCACATATTACCATGCATGGTGGACATGTTCTGAGGCAAAAAAAAAAATTGGAACAAAGTAGAGAAATGGATAAATGAAATAACAAAGGAGAAGATTAAAAAATCTCCTGAATTTTTCCTATTGGGTATTTCAAACATTAAGTATAAAAAAGAAATTTATTACTTAATAATACATATATTGGTTGCGGCAAGAATTACATTTGCGCAGAAATGGAAAGAAAAGGAAATACCAAAGGATGCAGAAGTATTTAAAAAAATTATGGAATGTGCAGAATTAGACATGAATAACCAAGTTGAAACAGAATTTTATAAAATATGGTAGGGAAAGCAAGTACGATGCTTGGCTGCATAGCTACAGGTACAACCAGGAAGAGGGAGATTGTGATCCCCTTATATAGAGCGCTAGTGAGACCACATTTGGAATACTGTGTTCAGTTCTGGAGACCTCACCTACAAAAAGATATTGACAAAATTGAACGGGTCCAAAGACGGGCTACAAGAATGGTGGAAGGTCTTAAGCATAAAACGTATCAGGAAAGACTTAATGAACTCAATCTGTATAGTCTGGAGGACAGAAGGAAAAGGGGGGACATGATCGAAACATTTAAATATATTAAAGGGTTAAATAAGGTCCAGGAGGGAAGTGTTTTTAATAGGAAATTGAACACAAGAACAAGACGACACAATCTGAAGTTAGTTGGGGGAAAGAACAAAAGCAACATGAGAAAATATTATTTCACTGAAAGAGTAGTAGATCCTTGGAACAAACTTCCAGCAGACGTGGTAGATAAATCCACAGTAACTGAATTTAAACATGCCTGGGATAAACATATATCCATCCTAAGATAAAATACAGAAAATAGTATAAGGGCAGACTAGATGGACCATGAGGTCTTTTTCTGCCGTCAGACTTCTATGTTTCTATGTTTCTATGGGATAAAGTGTACGAATGGTGGAACTTTAAAAATAGTATTAAAAGTTAAAGAAATGAGAATTTAGAACTATTTGAACTTATTATTTTGAAATTTTATAAGAAAGAGTGAAACAGTTTAAAAATAACATAAACACAGAATTTTTGTTCCTTTTTTTCTTTTTGCTCATAGTATGAAAAAATTAGATGTGTTATTTACTATATTCTATTTTTTGAATATTTTATAGATAAAGAAATTTAATTAACATAAGAATAGAGAGTCAAATTTAACAAGTATGTAATATATACGTGTGATATTTCTGTATTGATCTGACCACAATTAGGTTTTTGCTTTTTGTATTAGTTAGACTTCTATGACAAGCGGAGCAGTGGTAGCTCCTTGAGTGTTTAATGTTGTCTGTTTTTGTTTGTCTTTAAAAAAAAAACAACAATAAAAAATATATTAAAAAAAAAAAGAAAACATGAAAAGCTTATCCAGGAGTTGAAAGCTTGGAAGATTGTGAGCCAATTCCTCTTTTTTAGCCCTAGGAAACCGCTGACAAAAATGATGCCAAGAAAACGTGAAAAGCTTATCCAGGAGTTGAAATTGTTTTAAAGAAACACAATTTCATTTTATCGATAGAGGAGTTACTGGATTTTTTCTTTTTTGCACTTTCAAAGTGCAAAAATTCTTGGGTGTCGATAAATATCCCTTATTTCTTTCCACAGATGCCCACCTTAATTTTGATCTAACTCACTGATTCTTTTTAACAAGAAAAATTGTGCAAAGTCAATCTATTCACATGAATCAGTTATCTCTGGGCATTAAACCACGTTTCAGCTTCTGGAGCTAAGTGCTTGGGTCTGAGACACAGTCAGAGGCAAATATATTAGCTGTGCATGAGAGCATTCAGCAACATAAATTGCTAGGATGCAAAACAGAGTCATAAAAATAGCTTAATTGAGGCATTTGAAGGGAGGAGTTAGAATGAACCATGATGTCATCTGATAAACGAATTCCTCCTGCATTAATAGATAAGCATAGAAAATAAGAATCTTTAAACGTCATTACCACCATCAACCCAGGCAAGACGGAGTGGCTGTGGGTTTTGCCTCCCAAGGACAATTCCATCTATCCATCCATCACCCCGGGGGGATAATTACTGACCCCCTCAGAGAGGGTCCACAACTTGGGCGTCCTCCTCGATCCACAGCTAACATTAGAGAACCATCTTTGAGCTGTGGCGAGGGGTGCATTTGCCCAGGTTCGCCTGGTGCACCAGTTGCGGCCCTACCTGGACCGGGAGTCACTGCTCACAGTCACTCATGCCCTCATCACCTCGAGGCTCGACTACTGTAACGCTCTCTACATGGGGCTACCTTTGAAGAGTGTTCGGAAACTTCAGATCGTGCAGAATGCAGCTGCGAGAGCAATCATGGACTTCCTTAAGTATCCCCATGTTACTCCAACACTCCGCAGTCTGCATTGGTGGCCAATCAGTTTCTGGTCACAATTCAAAGTGTTGGTTATGACCTATAAGGCCCTTCATGGCACCGGAGCAGATTATCTCAGGGACCGCCTTCTGCTGCACGAATCCCAGCGACTAGTTAGGGCTAGGAAGAGGGTTAAAACAATTTGTGTTAAGTTGCCAATGTTTCCAGTGGCTCTGGAAAGTTTATCCTTTTGGATAGAGATACTGTGTAGATTGTTGCTATTAACTCTTTTTTATCCTTTATCTCTTCCGTTGTTCACCTCCTGTGCCATTTTCTTTCTGCTTCCATCCATGTTTGCCAGTTTTTGATGTTTAATAAATAAACCTCAAGCTATATTTTTCATTGTTGAACTTTTGTGGCATAGATGCCTGTCTAATCTGGATATGGAGTTGGGCTGCGATAGTATTGGGGGGGGGGGGGGGAAATTTAACTGGAAATTACCTACCATAATTTCCCAACAATACCAAGACTTTCAACTCAGCTTGGAAACGGACCAAATATCTCGTG
This sequence comes from Erythrolamprus reginae, assembly GCF_031021105.1. Lineage (NCBI taxonomy): Eukaryota > Metazoa > Chordata > Lepidosauria > Squamata > Dipsadidae > Erythrolamprus > Erythrolamprus reginae. The sequence continues at coordinate 7,454,696 of NC_091956.1, forward strand.
CAAATGCGAGCACACATAAAAGATCAAAGTTCTAATGTTCCGTAGCAGTAATCACAATATGTGTAAATTGCAGCAAGGAATACAGTAATTAAGTCATAAAAATAGAGATTTGTTATGATTTTGTTTGAAAGTACAAGCTTCAAATGGCTGCCATGAAGACAGATTTACACAGTACAATTTTTAAAAGATGCTGTTTATAATTGGAGTAGTCTCATCACTTAATTTTACTTTATATTCATGGCTGTAATTTGTAAAATTAAAATCTTTTTCATATGTAAAGTCCAGTAGCTGGATACCCATGCTTCACTATGAAATTGAACTTCTTAGCCTGGAGTAGAATCTCTAAACTCCCAGCCAGAAGGCCAGATGAGTCACGCGCTAGCCATGCCCACTGGCAGTTGGAACAGAGTTCTTTTCAGGTGAGGAGAGGGAGTAGAACGTCTGACGCCTTAGCATCAGAGTATGTTAATAGTAATATAAGAAATAAGTAATGATCTGATGGTCATTTTGAAAAATCCTTTCTTAGTAAGCACCTAGAAGTCAAGCGGAATGTATATGCCAAATTTCAAGTTTTTAGCCTTTACAGTTCTGGAGATTTTGTGATGATGCATGAGTGGTATTTTGCATAGATAGATAGATAGATAGATAGATAGATAGATAGATAGATAGATAGATAGATAGATAGATAGATAGATAGATAGATAGATAGATAGATAGTAGGTGGGTGTGTGGGTGGGTGGGTGGGTGGGTGGATGGAAGGAAGGAAGGAAGGAAGGACGGAAGGACCAGAATATCTCTGAGACCGCCTTCTGCCGCACGAATCCCAGCAGCCGATAAGGTCCCACAGAGTTGGCCTTCTCCGGGTCCCGTCAACTAAACAATGTCGGTTGGCGGGCCCCAGGGGAAGAGCCTTCTCTGTGGCGGCCCCAACTCTCTGGAACCAGCTCCCCCAAGAGATTAGAACTGCCCCTACTCTCCTTGCCTTTCGTAAGCTCCTTAAAACCCACCTTTGTTGTCAGGCATGGGGGAACTGAGACATCTCCCCCGGGCATATACAATTTATGCATGATATGTTTGTATGTATGTTTGCTTAGTAAATAGGGTTTTTTAAATATTTTAAATTATAATTATTACATTTGTCATGAACTGTTTTATTTTGTTGTGAGCCGCCCCCGAGTCTGCGGAGAGGGGCGGCATACAAATCTAAATAAATAATAAATAAATAAATAAAAAATTAAGTAAGTAAGTAAATAAATAAATAAATAAGGGAGGAAGGAAGGATGGAAGAAAGGATGGATGGATGGAAGGAAGGATGGAAGGATGGATGGAAGGAAGGATGGATGGATGGATGGATGGATGTCTACTGAGAAAAAGGATCTGCGTATACAAATCTAAATAAATAAAAAATAAATAAATAAAAAATTAAGTAAGTAAATAAATAAATAAGGGAGGGAGGGAGGAAGGATGGATGGAAGAAAGGATGGATGGATGGATGGATGGAAGGAAGGATGGAAGGATGGATGGAAGGAAGGATGGATGGATGTCTACTGAGAGAAAGGATCTGCGCTTTGACATAACCCGGAAAACTAAGCAAGCTTAGAATTTTAACTGGTGCACTTGCAAAACTGCATAATCAATTCCTTAAAGCCAACTCCCACCTATAACTTTGATGCAGCCCTCAATGAAATCGAATTTGATACCCCTGGTTTAGACTAACAAATGACTGCCAGGACTTAACAATGTAATTCAAAACTCCATTATTAGGGACTACCTGTACTTATTTTACTTTAATGTATGCTGTAAACAAAGCCAGCCTAGCTAAGTCATGTCCCAGTTGCCTTTACATAGAAACATAGAAGTCTGGCGGCAGAAAAAGACCTCATGGTCCATCTAGTCTGCCCTTATACTATTTTCTGTATTTTATCTTAGGATGGATATATGTTTATCCCAGGCATGTTTGAATTCAGTTACTGTGGATTTATCTACCACGCCTGCTGGAAGTTTGTTCCAAGCATCTACTACTCTTTCAGTAAAATAATATTTTCTCATGTTGCTTTTGATCTTTCCCCCAACTAACTTCAGATTGTGTCCCCTTGTTCTTGTGTTCACTTTCCTATTAAAAACACTTCCCTCCTGGACCTTATTTAACCCTTTAATATATTTAAATGTTTCAATCATGTCCCCCCCTTTTCCTTCTGTCCTCCAGACTATACAGATTGAGTTCATGAAGTCTTTCCTGATACGTTTTATGCTTAAGACCTTCCACCATTCTTGTAGCCCATCTTTGGACCCGTTCAATTTTGTCAATATCTTTTTGTAGGTGAGGTCTCCAGAACGGAACACGGTATTCCAAATGTGGTTTCACCAGCATTCTATATAGCTTCCTGCTTGTTATACCTCTAGCTATGCAGCCAAGCATCCTACTTGCTTTCCCTACCGCCTGACTGCACTGTTCACCCATTTTGAGACTGTCAGAAATCACTACCCCTAAATCCTTTTCTTTTGAAGTATTTGCTAACACAGAACTGCCAATACAATACTCAGATTGAGGATTCCTCTTCCCCTTTACCTTTTAAAAGAATTTAATTTAAAAAACACACCTTTGGAGCGTACAATCTCTACTTTGATCCATAACCGGGGTGGGGGCAGGGGGTGGGGGCGGACCAAGTTTCCTAAAAGAATTCCAACTCCGTTTCCAAAGAGGAAATAATCTTTCGTCCTGCTGGATTTACTTTTCTAGTTTTCTGGCTGACTGGTTTTAAAAGAAACCATATGGTATCGCTCAGCGTTTAAAGGAATTATGTATTTTTTAAAAAAATATTAAATTAGGAAAATAATTACATAACAGAAAAATATAGAACGCACATGTGTCCATTCTCCAAAACAATGAACATTTATTCCATGGCAACTCGCAGGGATATCTGGCAGTTTTTATTTTTCCTGTGTAGACAATGATTTTTAAATATGTATTTCTCTTCTGCTGATGTGGTTATTTAGTAGCTGGTGTTTCCTGGATTCTTTACTCAGAGTTAGAAACTGTTAAACGAATCTGGCTTTACCCCCTGACTTTGCCTGTTGAAAGCCAGCTGGGAAGGTTACAAACAGTGATCACGTGACCCCAGGATAGCGCAACTGTCAGAGGTACATGCCAGTTTCCCAGTGCCCAAATTTTGATCACGTGACCATAGGGACGCCACAGTGATCATTACCTAATTGTATTATAGCCTTTGTATTTTTGATATATATTGATACATCTTTGATACTTATATTTTTACACTTAACTGCTTAACTAACTTAATCTAGATATCATTACTGTATATACTTGTTGTGATTCAGCCTGAGGCTCCTCAGGGACCGGCTGGATCTCTGCCGGATCCATGCCCAGAGGAGGAGGACAGTGAACAGGAGGGGGAGGACCAGGCAGACGGGGGAGAGGAACGTCAGGAAGAGGAGGAGGGAGAGCAGCCTGAGACCCCCGGGGGGGCCCTCTCCCCAGCTAGTAGCCTGGATTCATTGGATGAAGACGCACAGGCTATAATAGACATGAGGCAGCGACGTGCAGCTCAAAGATGGGGCCAATTAGAAAGGTATTTCCATCCCTGAATTGGCAACAGCTGGGTTTGGGTGCGGTTCTCCTCAGCAGGGTTGAAAAGGCAGGCCAGCCCTTACAGTCTTGTGGAGAGTTATCAACTGGGAGTCCTGTGACCTTGCTTCGATTCTCGGCGTCTCTGATCTTGGCTTGTGGCCTAGAAGTCTGGAAGACTTGGGGGAGGCGTGGGTTTTATTATCTCCAGCGTTGTTTTTGCCAGCAAGAATCCTGTTTTATTGCCTGGCCTTCGTGAAACCTCTGTGAAGCTTCATAGTGTTCCTGTCTGTAAGAACAGTTTTTGTTACCTGTGTTTGCTTTGAATTATATAAACTGCCTTTGCTTTTTACCAGTGTGTCTGGATACTCTTTTTGGTTGGTGTTGGTGTCTGGGGGGACCCAGACAGAACAATACTATTATACACTATTAACTTATAAACTATTAATTTAGATGCTATCATCATAGATATTAGTATTATTGATCTGAATGAATTTGATATATAGATATATAGATTAACCTTATAGATATTGCACATAGTTTTAAAATTACAATATTGATTTAATATTACTGATAATTAATTTCTACCTCCCAATGAATTGATGATAAATTGATGATAAATTGATTTAAGAGATTGTTTAAATACTTGACTTAATAGACTGTTTAAACTACAATACTTATTAAGACTATTTAAAAAACTGTTTCTGAATTGTAGATATTATTTTTTACATTCTCTCTTCTATCCTCTTTCTCTATATTAATATCATTATATATACTATTCTATATTTTTACGATCATTACATGTGAAAACTAGTCATAGGTTAGTTTTGTTTTGGTTACCGTTGTTACATCACAACACAAATTTGGGGCTCAATCGTAGTCGTAGATTGAAAACCCCTTGTATTGTCTAGTACAGAGGTCTTGAAACTTGACAACTTTAAGACTTGTGGATTTCAACTCCTATCCACCTTTCCCCCAGGCTTTTTATATTTTATGTTTGGTATGTGTTGTGGTTAGCTCTGGCCCAGCTCCTGCCCCAAGGACTGTGGATGTGGGGGAGATATCCACATGCTGCAGGCCTGTTTTGCCCCCGGTGGAATCTGCTGATGAAGGCTCCTCTGACCAAGAAGACATGAGTGACAGGGAGGAGGAGAGTTTGGCAGACAGCTCAGAAGGAGATCAATTATCTAGCACCTCCTTGGATTCAGAACAAGTGTTAATGACACAGCCATGCATGCGGAGAGCGATGCATAGGCAGCAACAACTGAGAGATTATTATCAAAGAAAATGAGGCCACCTGTGGTTGGGTGGGGCTGTGATAATTAGTGAGGCTGCTATAAATAGCAGCCTGTGGGTTTGGCCATTTTGGAGGATTATCTGATGGTTGTGTTTCGTGCCTGCCTTGCTGACTTTGACTTTTTGTGTGCTGATTTTCCCCCGCTTTGAAACTAAACCACAGCAAAGTGTGTTTCACTTTGTGAAAGAAGAAGGACTGTGAATTGCCTCACAGCTGCAAGCTAAGTATCACAGAACTGATAAGGGACTTGTACAAATTACCAGTTTGGTTGGAGACGAGTGCTCTTTGCTATACCAAAAGAGGGCTTGGTTTAAGTGAATTTTCATTATAAAGAACATCGTTTTGAATTTTCAAACGTGTGTGTGTGTCTGAAATTTGTACCTGTGAATTTTTGGGAGGAGTCTACCAGAGAGCTCGACAGAACAGTATGTATGTGTTGTTTGGTTTTTAAATATGATAGGGTTTTATATGCTTCTTTTTATAATACAGTGGTACCTCGAGATACGAGTTTAATTCGTTCCGGACCTGGGCTCTTAAGTCGAGCAGCTCTTATCTCGAACAACTTTTCCCCATAGGAATTAATGTAAATAATTTTAATTGGTTCCAGCCCTCAAAAAACTCACAAAGTTAGTCTAAATTATGCAGAAAGACATGTTTTTAATGAAGAAATGTACATGTACATATAAATGAATAATGAAGTTTCTTTCACTTAACTTGTAAACTTTCTTAAACTTTTAAATTTACATATGTTCAACTTCTCTGCCACCCAATCCTGTAGGACAGAGGTCCCCAACCCTTTTTGCACCAGGGACCGGCTTTAAGCGATCAAGAGAGGAATGGGTGAATGAATGGACGGAGGGTGGGAAGGAAGGAAGGAAAGAGGGAAGGGACAGGAACAGAGGAAGGAAGCAAGGAAACTTATGAAAGGGGAGAGTAAGAGAGGAATGAGTGAAGGGAGGGAGGGAGGGAAGAAGGTGGGAAGGAGAAAGAAAAGAAGAAATAGAGGAAGGGAAGGTAAAAGAGAGAAAGAAAAAGAGAAAGAAAGAAAGAAAGAAAGAAAGAAAGAAAGAAAGGGGGAAGGGATAGGAACAGAGGAAGGAAGCAAGGAAACTTATGAAAGGGGAGAGTAAGAGAGGAATGAGTGAAGGGAGGGAGGGAGGGAGGGAAGAAGGTGGGAAGGAGAAAGAAAAGAAGAAATAGAGGAAGGGAAGGTAAAAGAGAGAAAGAAAAAGAGCAAGAAAGAAAGCTGCAAGCACCCCCCCGAGCCCCCCAGGCCGGCTGCAACCTTTTAAAACACGCGCGCCGCTTCGCAGCTGTCTCCTGAAGCCGAACGCGGAAGTTAGCGTTTGGCTTCAGGAGACAGCTCCTTGGCGCTTGTATCTCGAATTTGGGCTTGTAAGTAGAACAAAAATATCTCTCCCCTCCCAGCTCTTATCTCGAGTTGCTCTTAAGTAGAGCAGCTCTTATGTCGGGGTTCCACTGTATTAGATTTGTTTCGCTATAATATTGTTTTTTATTACTGTTGTGAGCCGCCCCGAGTCTTCGGAGAGGGGCGCCATACAAATCTAATAAATTGAATTGAATTGAATTCTCCAGCCAGCTATGCACTCATTATTTGCTTTTGCATTGATTTCTATGGGAAAAATTGCTTCTTCTTACAAACTTTTTCTACTTAACAACCTGGTCACGGAACGAGTTAAGGTTGTAAGTAGAGGTACCACTGTACTGGATATATTGCTGGCAAAGAGTTCACTGCATCTTGGAGCACTTTCTATAAATAAGCATTAAGGAGAATTACTTCAACCAAGATGAACAACGGACCAAAGGGAAAACGGCTTCAAACACAAGATAAGAATTCTTGTAAATGGCCTGCAATACTCACCCCCCCCCTCCCAAAGACACAGCTCTGTTTTTTCTCCCTTGGCCTCCACTCTCCCATCATCATGTGCCTGCAAGGGCTTTACGATATTTGAGGGGAAAATGATTTGATTTCATCCTTCAGTTCAAGTTTCATTTTGGATTCAAAACAGACGGGCTTTCTAAAAAAGGACGCCAGTAGCCAAGGGATCAGACCCTTCGCTGGAATTGTCCCAAGTTGGTTGAAGAAACGACTCTGGAATTAGATGGCCATCAGTGTTCCTGGGTGAGATTGAAGCCACACCGTATTTACATATAAGCAAGCTGCTTATTAAAGTATGCATGTAGAAGCAGATATCGCTCTCTACAAGGGGCTACCTTTGAAAAGTGTTTGGAAACTTCAGATCGTGCAGAATGCAGCTGCAAGAGCAATCATGGGCTTTCCCAAATATGCCCATGTTACTCCAACACTCCGCAGTCTGCATTGTTGCCAATCAGTTTCCGGTCACAATTCAAAGTGTTGGTTATGACCTATAAAGCCCTTCATGGCACCGGACCAGATTATCTCAGGAACCGCCTTCTGCTGCACGAATCCCAGCGACCAGTTAAGTCCCACAGAGTGGGTCTTCTCCGGGTCTCGTCGACGAAACAATGTCGCTTGGCGAGACCCAGGGGAAGAGCCTTCTCTGTGGCGACCCCGGCCCTCTGGCACCAACTCCCCCCAGAGATTAGAATTGCCCCCACTTTCCTTGTCTTTCGTAAGCTGCTTAAAACCCACCTCTGCCGCCAGGCATCGGGGGACTGAGATATTCTTTCCCTTAGGTCTTTACAATTTTATGCATGGTATATATGTATGTTTGATTTTTATAATAATGGGTTTTTAACTGTTTTTAGTATTGGATTATTATTATATGCCGTTTTATTACTGTTGTTAGCCGCCCCAAGTCTGCGGAGAGGGGCGGCATATCAATCAATCAATCAATCAAATATCTATCTATCTATCTATCTATCTATCTATCTATCTATCTATCTATCTATCTATCTATCTATTTATCAGAACAGGAAGTCTCCTGAAGGCACATTCCAGGTGGAATGCTTTTAAATTTGGGGTTACCTGAATTTGGGTCCCCTAACCCCCCAACGTTTTACCCTTAGACTGTCCACGGTTGACCTCTCCAGATTCCTAAGAGGTCAGTAAGGGGCGTGCATTAGCGCACTAGAGTGCCTTCCGTCCCCTGTCCTATTGTCTCTCCTATATCCCATGTAAGTCACTTGGGTGATTTTGGGCCAATCACCAGAAGACAGTGAGTTCTAGTCCCGCCTTAGGTATGAAAGTCAATTGAGTGATTTTGGGCCAATCACCACAAGACAGTGAGTTCTAGTCCCGCCTTAGGCATGAAAGTCAATTGAGTGATTTTGGGCCAATCACCACAAGACAGTGAGTTCTAGTCCTGCCTTAGGCATGAAAGTCAATTGAGTGATTTTGGGCCAATCACCACAAGACAGTGAGTTCTAGTCCCGCCTTAGGTATGAAAGTCAATTGGGTGATTTGGGGCCAATCACCAGAAGACAGTGAGATCGAGTCCCGCCTTAGGCATTAAAACCCACTGGAGGACTTTGGTCCAGTATATAGGAGAAGGAAAAACATTACGTACATTCACTACCTTGAGTTATGTATAAAAAAAATAAAGTTGGGATTTTAAAAAAAATCTAAAATAAAATAAAATAAAAGCTTTCTGCTGGATTTGATATTAAGGATCCATTTTGAGGAGGAGGAGAAAGAGGACTAACTAAAGTAAAATTTATGCGTATTTATGGCTGGAATATAAATAAAAACTATGCAATGCATGAAGATATATATCTGGTTGTGCAAGTTTTATAAATGTGGAACTAGAAATTTTCAGACACTGAATCATTATAATCAAAACAAAACACAAAACACACCCATGTTCAGATTATAAGACACAATCGAATTTTCAGCCTCTTTTAGGGAGGGAAAAGGCACCTCTTATGATCCGAAAAATATTGTTTATAGTCCTATTCTATATGGCAAGAAAGATTGTAAAATGGGGCGAACCTCACAGCTGTCTCGCTTAGCAACGGTATTGGGCTCCATTGTGGTCATAAGCTGAGGACGAACTGTAATTGCCTTCTGCCTGAGTATGCGATTTTTCATGCATCTGAGCAAGGTTTTTTAGAGCAGCCTGTTGGGAGAAAGGCATCTGCTCCTATTCCGTAACAGCGAGTGGTGGATGTTGGCAAAGTACCATCCAAGTGTCTCCTTCTGGTTACAGAGAGAAAACAAAGAGCAGACAGCCCTTGTGAAATTGAATTCCAATATAAAATAAATAATGGAGTTGCATGTTGGTTGATTCCAAGACGGAATTGCGATACTTCTCTGCAATAAACCCATTCTGCCAACAATTAGGCCACCAGGGCGGCTGTTCCTGTTGATATTACAGTGTTCCCTCGATTTTCGCGGGTTCGAACTTTGCGAATAGCCTATACCAAGGATCGACAAACCCAGGCGCCTGGTCGCCAGTGGCGCCTAGAAAATGTTGTCTGGCGCCTAGAAAATGTTGCCTGCTGTACTGTATGTATACAGCAGTGTTTTTCACGAGGTGGCTCCTGCAAGTGGGAGCTCCAGGGCTGAGGCTTCAGCCCTGGAGCTCCCACTTGCAGAAGCCGCCCCCCGGCTATTGCCCGCCGCCGCCGCTACCCGCGCACCCCAAAATACCCCCCCTGCGTGCCCTTTTCCATGGGCGCGCAGTCCCCATTCCCCTGCCTGCCTGGGGGGGGGGCGGGGGCGGGGAGGCGCCGGCAGTAGAAGGCGCAGCCCCCGCCCGCCCGATCCGCTCCCTCTCCTCCTCTTCCGCTGAAAGAAACGCGCGGAAGCTGCCTTTTGACTCCGATGCTTTGCTGCTCGGGGGGGGGGGGTTGGCGGTGCCCCCGCCCGCCCGATCCGCTGCCTCTCCTCTTCCGCGGAAAGGCAAAGGGCGCGCCCCGCCGCTTAGGCTTTTGCTGCTTCTGGAGGGGTGGGCGCCGATCCCCCCCCCCTTCCAGGAGCAGCAAAAGCCTAAGCGACGGGGCGCGCTTTTTGCCTTTTGACTCCGATGCTTTGCTGCTCGTGGGGGGGGGGGGTTGGCGGTGCCCCCGCCCGCCCTATTCGCTGCCTCTCCTCTTCCGCGGAAAGGCAAAGGGCGCGCCCCGCCGCTTAGGCTTTTGCTGCTTCTGGAGGGGTGGGCGCCGATCCCCCCCCCCTTCCAGGAGCAGCAAAAGCCTAAGCGACGGGGCGCGCTTTTTGCCTTTTGACTCCGATGCTTTGCTGCTCGTGGGGGGGGGGGGGGTTTGGCGGTGCCGATGCCAAATGCTTTCCCTCCGTGGTGGGGGGTGCAGGGCAGGCGCAGTCAGCCCCAGGAGACAAAGATGGAATGAGAGAAAGGAAAGAGAGAGAAAGGGAGGGAGAGAAAGAAAAAGTGAGAGATAGAAAGGATAGAGAGAAAGGGAATGAGAGAAAGGAAAGAGAGAGAAAGAGAGGGGGAGAAGGAAAGAGTGAGAGATAGAAAGGATAGAGAGAAAGAGGGAATGGAAAGAGAGAGAAAGGGAGGGAGAGAAGGAAAGAGTGAGAGATAGAAAGGATAGAGAGAAAGAGGGAATGAGAGAAAGGAAAGAGAGAGAGAGAGAGAAAATAAGAGAGAGAGAGCAACAGAGAGAGAAAGAACAAGAGAGAGAAAGCATGAGAGAGAGAAAGAACAAGAGAGAGAGAGAAAATAAGAGAACAAGAGAGAGAAAAAGATAGCAAGAGAGAGAGAAAGCAAGACAGATAGGGAGAGGAAAGGAGAGTGAGAGAAATGAGAACAAAAAGGGGAGAAAAAAGGAGAAATGAGAAAATGATTGAGGCAGAGAATGAGAGGAGAGTGAAACAAAAGAGAGAGAGAGGTGATTCTTGAAGCATATGGTAAAAAGCACCCAAATAATAAGAAAACCCCCCCAGCCCACACCTGTTTTTGAAAAGGATAAAAGAGAAAAAAACCCCAGCCCTCAACTGGTTTTGGAAATGGTTGGAGTGTGTATACATACACACACATAAGGGGGGGAGAGAGACAGGGATGGAAAAAGAGGAGAAGTGAGAGGGAGAAGGAATGAGGGAAAAAGGGAGGAAGAGAGAGAAATGAGAAACACGAGAGAGAAAAGGGGGAAAGACAGGAGAAGTACCCAGAAATGAGACAGTGGTATAAATTTCAGGAGGGATGATTGATGATTGACTGTATTTATAAGGGGATGTTACATGGGATTGTATATATGAGGGGGTTATTTATGTATGTATGTATGTATGTATGTATGTATGTATGTATTTATTATTTATTATTTATTTATTTATTAGATTTGTGTCATTTTGGTTGGTGGTGTGCCCCAGGATTTTGTAAATGTAAAAAATGTGCCGCGGCTCAAAAAAGGTTGAAAATCACTGGTATACAGTATATTTTTCCCGCCTTGTGTTTACGCCCAGAAATGGTACATCTTGGCTTCCGTAGCTCCGCCCATCAACCTCGGAGCGAGCTGCTTTCCCAGCGTCCCCTGCGCTTGCGTGCGTCTCTCCCTCCCCCCCTTGCCTCCATTCCGCCTCCTACTCGAACCCCTTCACTCCCCCCCACCGCACACAGACGCTCCGATCTTGGCCGCTCACCCGCCTTCGGAGAGAAGCGGAAGCCCCTCCCCTCCCGGCGTGAGGTTTTGTTCATTCCTCCTCCGGCCGCGTGCGCGGTGACTTCCGACCAGTAACCCCTCCTCCCCCCTCCCCCCCTCACCCGCGTCCCCGGCCCGGTCTCCCTTTCCTTCTTCTCTGTTTCGGTTTCTGACTAACGGTCTCCCCTCGGATCCCGACGGGAGTACAGCAGAGCCGGCTCGGCGGAGCCAGGCCTGCGCCGGGGGGGAGGGGGTGAAAGCGATGTCAGGTGGAGACTCGGCAAAAAACCAAGTTTGCTTAAAAAAAATTCTGGCTCCTAAATTTTTTGGCTGGCTCCTAGATTCTGAACAACTTTGTCGACCCCTGGCCTATACCACGGTTTTTCAAAAAATATTAATTAAAAAATACTTCACGGTTTTTTCCCTATACCACGGTTTTTCCCACCCGATGACGTCATATGTCATCGCCAAACTTTCATCTGCTTTTAATAAATATTTTTTTTAATAAACTTTAATAAATAAACATGGTGAGTAATAATCTAAATAGTTGCTAATGGAATGGAAAATTGCAATTTAGGGGTTTAAAGTGCTAAGGGAAGGTTTGTGATACTGTTCATAGCCAAAAATAGTGTACAGTGATCCCCCGCTCGTTGCGAGGGTTCCGTTCCAGGAGCCCCCGCAACGAGCGGGTTTTCGCGAAGTAGCGATGCGGAAGTAAAAACACCGTCTGCGCATGTGCAGACGGTGTTTTTACTCCCACAGCGCTAGCGAGGAGCCGAAGATTGGGGGCGGGGCGGCTGTTTGCCGCCGGCATGGAGGGCTTCCTAGCAGCCCCCCAAACCCGGGTTGGGGGTCCGGGGGGCGCTTGGTATCGCCGGTTTTGAGCTGAGTCCGGAAGCGAATTCGCTTCCGGACTCAGCTCAAAACCGCCGATAGCAAGCGGCAAGGAACGCCTTGTCTCGGCGCTTTCGAGCTGTCAGCTCGAAAGCGCCGAGACAAGCCGTTCCTTGCCGCTTGCTATCGGCGGTTTTGAGCTGAAAACCGGCGGTTTTGAGCTCAAAACCGGCGATACCAAGCGGCAAGGAACGGCTTGTCTCGGCGCTTTCGAGCTGACAGCTCGAAAGCGCCGAGACAAGGCGTTCCTTGCCGCTTGCTATCGGCGGTTTTGAGCTGAAAACCGGTGGTTTTGAGCTCAAAACCGGCGATACCAAGCGGCAAGGAACGGCTTGTCTCGGCGCTTTCGAGCTGACAGCTCGAAAGCGCCGAGACAAGGCGTTCCTTGCCGCTTGCTATCGGCGGTTTTGAGCTGAAAACCGCCGGTTTTGAGCTCAAAACCGGCGATACCAAGCGGCAAGGAACGGCTTGTCTCGGCGCTTTCGAGCTGACAGCTCGAAAGCGCCGAGACAAGCTGTTCCTTGCCGCTTGCTATCGGCGGTTTTGAGCTAAATCCGGGAGCGAATTCGCTCCCGGATTTAGCTCAAAAGCGGCGAGAATGAACGGCGTGGGCGGGCGAAGGGCGGGCGGCAGCGAGGAGTTTGCGTGGGCGGTGGGGAAACTCCTCGCTGACGCCAGCAAGAGGGGGAAGACCCAGGGAAGCCGCTGCCATCTACGCATGCGTGCCCGGCACGCATGCGTAGATGGTATTTTTGACTTCCGGGTTGAAAAATAGCGAAGTACCCTGTTCGCAATGGTTGGGGACGCAATAAACGGGGGATCACTGTATTTACTTCCGCATCCCTACTTCGCGGAAATTCGACTTTCGCGGGCGGTCTCGGAACGCATCCCCTGTGAAAAGCGAGGGAACACTGTATACGCCGTGTGACGTAAACCCATAAAGTCAGTTAATTTAAGAAGGCAACTTACTTGTGGAAGTGAAGCAAATAGGGACCGCTTCATCAATGCCCACATATAAAACTCTTGTAATCCTGAAATCCTAGACCAGGGGTCGGCAAACTGAAACACTGAAAGAGCCATTTTCCCACAGGAAAAAAACCACCGGGAGCCACAAAACCTATTGCCTATCTGGACTTCAGCAAAGCCTTTGATATGGTTCCACATAAAGAGCTGATAGATAAATTAGTGAAGATTGGACTTAATCCCTAGATAGTTCAGTGGATTTCAAGCTGGCTGAAGCATAGACATCAGAGAGTTATTGTTAATGGCGAGTATTCTGAGCAGAGACAGGTTACAAGCGGTGTGCCACAAGGGTCTGTTCTGGAACCTATTCTTTTTAATATGTTTGTGAGTGACATAGGGGAAGGTTTGGTAGGGAAGGTTTGCCTATTTGCCGATGACTCTAAAGTGTGCAATAGGTTTGATATTCCTGGAGGGGTCTGTAATATGGTAAATGATTTCGCTTTACTAGATAAATGGTCAAAGCAATGGAAACTACAATTTAATGTTTCCAAATGTAAAATAATGCACTTTATCTTTACTAGATAAGGTTCAGGAGGGAAGTGTTTTTAATAGGAAAGTGAACATAAGAACAAGGGGACACAATCTGAAGTTAGTTGGGGGAAAGATCAAAAGCAACATGAGAAAATATTATTTTACTGAAAGAGTAGCAGATCCTTGGAACAAACTTCCAGCAGACGTGGTTGGTAAATCCACAGGAACTGAATTGAAACATGCCTGGGATAAACATAGATCCATCCTAAGATAAAAATACAGGAAATAGTATAAGGGCAGACTAGATGGACCATGAGGTCTTTTTCTGCCGCCAATCTTCTATGTTTCTATCACCATTTGCAATCTCCCAATAAGGAAAGTTCAACAGGGAAAGTTAACATCCATGTGATTAACTTAATGACCAAAGTAAATTAAAAAAAGGTTGGAAAATTGGGCACCACTCACTTAATTGCCACCTCATTTAGCAACAAGGGTTGTAAGTTGAGCATTACCTATATATAGTATGATGGGAAGCGTTAATATCTATCTCATTGATTCTCATTGATTTCTTTGACTATGTCACAAAGGTGTTGGATCAAGGTGGTGCCGTGGATATTGCCTATCTGGACTTCAGCAAAGCCTTTGATATGGTTCCACATAAAGAGCTGATAGATAAATTAGTGAAGATTGGACTTAATCCCTAGATAGTTCAGTGGATTTCAAGCTGGCTGAAGCATAGACATCAGAGAGTTATTGTTAAGGCATTCTTGTAAATTTCCAGGAATGCCTTTGGATTTATTTATGATTTATTTATTTATTTATGATTTATTTATTAGATTTGTATGCCGCCCCTCTCCGTAGACTCGGGGCAGCTAACAACAATAATTATTATTATTATCATTATTATTAATTGGATTTATATGCAGGCATATCTCGTTTTATCATGCCAATTTGCTTCATTGTGCTTCAGAGAGGAAAAAGATTGCGACTCGCTTAAAACTCACATGATGGTTAAGATTTTTTTTAGTGTTAAGTACAGTGGTACCTCTTCTTACGAACTTAATTCATTCCGAGACCAGGTTTGTAAGTAGAAAAGTTCATAAGAAGAAGCCATTTTCCCCATAGGAATCAATGTAAAAGCAAATGAGAAAATATTATTTTACTGAAAGAGTAGTAGATCCTTGGAACAAATGAGAAAATATTATTTTACTGAAAGAGTAGTAGATCCTTGGAACAAACTTCCAGAAGACGTGGTTGGTAAATCCACAGTAACTGAATTTAAACATGACTGGGATAAACATATATCCCTTGTAAGATAAAATACAGGAAATAGTATAAGGGCAGACTAGATGGACCATGAGATCTTTTTCTGCCCTTCTATGTTTCTACCCTTTTAATTTCATGATGCAGGCAGGAGTTTAGCTGAGCTCCTTTCCCTTTTGACAAAGAAACAAAGAGAGTCTGCACAATGTTTTATCTTAACTGAGGTTTCTTAAAAAGCAGTTGAGGAAACGAAGAACACGTGTGCTACCCAAAAATGCCAATTATTTTTATACATATAGCAGCTGCTTCCTCCAGAACGAGGGCTTATTCTAATTTCTGCACCGACTGTTGAGATATTTGCAGAAAATGCCTGTTTTGCATCAAATGCGATATGAAATTGGCATGTGTATTAACGAGGCAGATGAAGCACAGAAAGACTAACTTGGTATCCTAGTGAGGGTAAAATCAGGACAACTACGTGTAAAATGTAGTTGATCCAACGTTCCCTAGGGAATTTGGAAACAGTCATGAAACATCATAGATGCTGGGGAAAAGTCCCCTTAAGTTTGATCGCTTCTAGAGCCATAGTGGGCATTTACAGTGTTCTGCCAGGCTCTATGGTATGAGTCTCCCGAAAATTCAAGGGTACAAATTTCAGACAAACACACACTTAAAAGTTCAAAAACAATGTTCTTTATCACAAAATTCAAAAGAAACAAAGCACCCTTTTTTGTATTGCAAAGAGCACTCGTCCCAAAACAACCTGGTAGTCTGTACAATCCCCTTAATTAGTCCTTAAGTACATGGGGCTACCTCTGAAAAGTGTTCAGAAACTTCAGATCGTGCAGAACGCGGCCGCGAGAGCCATCGTGGGGCTTCCAAGATTCGTCCACGTTTCTTCAACACTCCATGGCTTGCATTGGCTGCCGATCAATTTCCGGTCACAATTCAAAGTGTTGGTTATGACTTTTAAAGCCCGGCATGGCAATGGACCAGATTACCTCCGGAACCGCCTGCTACCGCACGAATCCCAGCGACCGATAAGGTCCCACAGAGTTGGCCTTCTCCGGGTCCCGTTGACTAAACAATGTCGTTTGGCGGGCCCCAGGGGAAGAGCCTTCTCTGTGGTGGCCCCGGCCTTCTGGAACCAACCCCCCCCCCGGAGATTAGAACTGCCCCCACCCTCCCTGTCTTTCGTAAACTACTCAAGACTCATTTATACTGCCAGGCATGGGGGAGTTGAGATAGCTCTTCCCCCTAGGCCATTACAAGTTATGCATGGTATGTTTGTGTGTATGTTTGGTTTTATAATAGGGGTTTTAAGTTGTTTTTATTATTGGATTGTACATGTTGTGTTTATTATTGTTGTTAGCTGCCCCGAGTCTGCGGAGAGGGGCGGCATACAAATCCAATAAATTATTATTATTATTATTAGCTAGCAGCTGTGAAGAAACGTCACAGCCCTCCTTCTTCCACGAAGTGAAACACACACACATTGCTCTGCTTTGGTTTCAAAGTCTTGAAAAATCAACAAACAAAATCCGGAGACAGCAAGGCACGGTCCTGAAGAATTACGATCAGATAATCTTCCACAACGGCCAAGCCAGCACGCTGCTATTTATATCAGCAGCTCTAATTCCTGGAGCCCCACCCAAACACAGGTGGCCTCTCTTATCTCCGGTAATATTTCTTCAACTGGTCTCTTCTACGCATAACTCTGCGCATGCGTGGCTCCAACACTTCCTCATCCGAATTGACCGAAGATAATGGAGATTGGCTTCCTGGGCTGTGTGCCAAGCCCCCCTCTTCCTAGTCACCCCCACCTTCTTCTTCGTCCGAGGAAACTGCACTCCCTGACTCTGTCGGCAATAAAACAGGCCTATGACATGTTGGTGTTTCCCCTGCATCTACCTCCACATTCCTTGGGGCAGGAGCTGGGCCAGAGCCAACCACAACACACAGAAACATTTTTATTCTTATTTTTCATTGGGTTGCTCTTTTTTTAAAAACAGCAGCCACTTTAGGACCACTCAAAACTTTCCTTCGTGACTTTACCTTGGCCAAACGAGAGGAACCTGCACATTAAATCAACTGACCACCAAAAAGTGGCACAGGATGTGGTCTTGTCTTTGCTCAACGTATGCTGGCTGGTATTTTGCATTTCCTATAATACTCTTTGCTCAAAAGAAGATCACAGGAAATCTTGTACCTCAAGATTTTCCCCAATCTGATGCCTCCTTGGGCCCCATAAAAGCCAGAAAGGGGCAGGGGCAGCTCTGTGGGTGTGAACAATGTGGACTGGTCACTAAATGTCCCGTATTCTAATTATGTGACTGCAGGAGCTGCAGCAGCCAGAATTTTAATAAAGGCCTAAGCATAAACTCATAACTTTAAATGGTCACTGAATGAATAGAATAGAATAGAATTCTTTATTGGCCAAGTGTGATTGGACACACAAGGAATTTGTCTTGGTGCAGATGCTCTCAGCGTACATAAAATAAAATATACATTTGTCAAGAATCATGTGGTACGACACTTAATGATTGTCATAGGGGTCAAATAAGTAATGAAGAAGCAATATTAATAAAAATCTTAGGATACAAGCAACAAGTTACAGTCATACAGTCAACATGGGAGGAAATGGGTGATAGGAATGATGAGAAAAACTAGTAGAATAGAAGTGCAGACTTAGTAGAAAGTCTGACAGTGTTGAGGGAATGATTTGTTTAGTAGAGTGATGGCGTTCGGGGAAAAACTGTCCTTGTGTCTAGTTGTCTTGGTGTGCAGGGCTCTGTAGCAACGTTTTGAGGGTAGGAGTTGAAACAGTTTGTGTCCAGGATGTGAGGGGTCAGTAAATATTTTCCCCGCCTTCTTTTTGACTCGTGCAGTATACAGGTCCTCAATGGAAGGCAGGTTGGCAGCCATTGTTTTTTCTGCAGTTCTGATTCTCCTCTGAAGTCTGTGTCGATCCTGTTGGGTTGCAGCACCAAACCAGACAGTTATAGAGGTGCAGATGACAGACTCAATGATTCCTCTGTAGAACTGTATCAGCAGCTCCTTGGGCAGTTTGAGCTTCCTGAGCTGGTGCAGAAAGAACATTCTTTGTTGTGCTTTTTTGATGATGTTTTTGATTCACATATGAATTCCAAAATAGATAAGAAAGAGACTTTTTTTTTACCATGTGGGGTAATTTTTATAAGTGGCTAGAAAACGAAAGAAAGAAAGAAACAAACAAACAAACAAACAGAGAAATAATTTGGTAGCTGTTAATAACAAATTCAATTAAATGAATTGATAATTTAGTAGCCAGATAGTAAGGCATAGATGATATTATTATTATTATTATTATTATTATTATTATTATTATTATTAATTAGATTTGTATGCCGCCCCTCTCCGAAGACTCGGGGCGGCTCACAACAGTAATAAAAAACAGCATAATAATGAAACAAATCTAATAATAAAATTACATAAAAAACCCCAACAATTAAAAACCATACAGCGCATACATACCAAACATAAAATACAAGAAAGCCTGGGGGAGATGTCTTAGTTCCCCCATGCCTGGTGATATTGGTGGGTCTTGAGTAATTTGCGAAAGACAAGGAGGGTGGGGGCCGTTCTAATCTCCGGGGGGAGTTGATTCCAGAGGGCCGGAGCCACCACAGAGAAGGCTCTTTCCCTGGGGCCCGCCAAACGACATTGTTTGGTCGACGGGACCCGGAGAAGGCCAGCTCTGTGGGACCTTATCGGCCGCTGGGATTCATGCAGTAGAAGGCGGTTCCGAAGGTACTTTGGTCCAATATTCTCTTCTTTTCGAATTATTAGAAGTGTAAAAGAAGCAGTTGTGTGCGTTTGCATCATGCACCCGGCCACTACTTATGTGAAAAATCACAACTGTTAAAAATGGGTATTTTTCCAGCCCAATTAGCTTTAGACTTCCTACCCAGAGCCCTGTTATTGTAATCAAGGCAGTTACAGGGATAAACATGCGAGTCCCTTCTCCTTTGCCCTTGAAATATTTGGCTTGGGTTTTCTTATTCTAAAAAAGGAAGGAAAATTCGGGAAGGGGACAGGCATGGAGTCCAGCCAGTTGCAATTGGAAATATTAAACTCTGGAGGCTCTTAAGGTTTTCCTTAAGTCATTAGGACTCCGAGTTATTTTATCTCTCAAACATGAAACTGGCAGTGGAACAGCAATTATGATACTTCCACCAGGGAGTTTTGGATACGACTGATTTATGTTCTTCCTTATCAGCTTAAATGCAGCAATTCAGTTAAAGACAGGCCTGTAATGGCAGAATAAATGCTGGCTTTGATTGGAGTCCGTCTTTGGAAATTCTTTGTATTTCTTTGCCATGTTGCTGTTGCGGGAATGATTCTTAGCTTGTTTCTTTCCTGTTGTTGCTTTGCTATAAAAATAATAATGATAATAATACCAGCGTTATCCAGAAAGTAAAGGTACAAGACACATAGTTCCGGTGGGGAATGTTCACGGGGGAAGTTGGTATTACTTACTGCAGAATTATTATAACTGCAGAAAAAACCATTGCTGCTGACCTGCCTTCCATTGAGGACCTGTATACTGTACCAGTCAAAAAGAGAGTGGTGAAAATATCCTCTTCCAGGGGAAGAGCCTTCTCTGTGGCGGCCCCGGCCCTCTGGAATCAGCTCCCCCCAGAGATCAGAATTGCCCTCAACCTCCTTGACTTTCGTAAGCTCCTCAAAACCCAGCTCTGTCGTCAGGCATGGGGGAATTGAGATATTCCTTCCCCCCAGGCCTATACAATTTATGCATGGTATATTTGTGTGTATGTTTGGTTTTTAACAAGGGTTTTTAGTTATTTTAAATATTAGATTTGTTATATGTTGTTTTATTACTGTTGTTAGCTGCCCCGAGTCTACGGAGAGGGGCGGCATACAAATCTAATAAATAAATAAATAAAATAAATTTACTGACCCTTCGCATCCTGGACATAAATAGTTTCACCTCCTACCCTCAAAACATCGCTACAGAGCACTGCACACCAAGACAAATAGACACAAGAAAAATTTTTCCCCAAACGCCATCACTCTGCTAAACAAATATTTTCCCCAACACTGTCAAACTGTTTACTAAGTCTGCCCTACTATTACTACTATTTTTTTCTCATCATTCCTATCACCCATTTCCTCCTTGGGTGATAGGATAACTTGTTGCTCGTATCTTTAAGATTTTTATTAACATTGATTGCTTCCTCATTGCTTATTTGACCCTTGTGACAATCATTAAGTGTTGCACTTCACGATTCTTAACAAATGTATCTTTTCTTTTATGTACACTGAGAGCATATGCATGAGGACAAATTCCTTGTTTGTCCAATGACACCTGGCCAATAAACAATTATCTATCTATCTATCTATCTATCTATCTATCTATCTATCTATCTATCTATCTCTAACTATCTAACTATCTAACTATCTATCTATCTACCATCTACCTACTTACCTACCTACCTACCATCTATCTATCTATCTATCTATCTATCTATCTATATCTATCTATCTATCTATCTATCTATCTACTATCTATCTACCATCTATCTATCTATCTCTATCTATCTATCTATCTATCTATCTATCTATCTACCATCTATCTATCTACTATCTATCTATCTATCTATCTATCTATCTATCTATCTATCTATCTACCATCTATCTATCTATCTATCTATCTATCTATCTATCTACCATCTATCTATCTATCTATCTATCTATCTATCTATCTATCTATCTATCTATCTACCATCTATCTATCTATCTACTATCTATCTATCTATCTATCTATCTATCTACCATCTATCTATCTATCTATCTATCTATCTATCTATCTATCTATCTATCTATCTATCTAGTTCTGTGTTAGCAAAAACTTCAGAAGAAAAGGATTTAGGGGTAGTGATTTCTGACAGTCTCAAAATGGGTGAACAGTGCAGTCAGGTGGTAGGGAAAGCAAGTAGGATGCTTCTACACTCCCAAACACTCCCAAAACATTTGCATGAACGCCCCTCTCTCCTGGCAGTCTTACCAAGGCATCATAAAGTGGTACTTACAGTCATAACTCACTTTTTCAATGCCTTTGTAACGTTGAATGGGCATTAAATGAGTGGGTTTTGCTGCCAGTAGTAGCAGCAGAAGGAGTTTTATCAATGACAGGCAGAGAAGCTTTTTACCATTTGTGGGATTTCTAGTACATTTCCCACCAGCTGCATTTTGTGTTGTCCCACATAACTAAATGGTTGTAACAGCTTTTTTTATTTTAGCAGGGTATCTTAAGAAAGAGCAGTGAGTTTTCAACCTGTAAGTGTTTCCTTGGCAAGAGGTAATTCCCTGGAGGGATGGGAAGAACTGAAACGAAATCAAGAGTTCGCTTTGTTAGGGTTTCTTCTCGTGTTTGTGGGCTGGATCAAGTTTGCCTATGTGGCATTTTTTAAAATTAGAATGCGCTGGAAAGAGAGCCAGGGAAAACATCGGGAACTTGGGAAGTTTATAAATTGAGCAAAGAGGCTGTGGCGAGGGGGGCGTTTGCCCAGGTTCGCATGGGGCACCAGTTGCGGCCCTATCTGGACCGGGGGTCACTGCTCACAGTCACTCATGCCCTCATCACCTCGAGATTCATAGAAACATAGAAGACTGACGGCAGAAAAAGACCTCATGGTCCATCTAGTCTGCCCTTATACTATTTCCTGTATTTTATCTTACAATGGATATATCTTTATCCCAGGCATGTTTAAATTCAGTTACTGTGGATTTAACAACCACGTCTGCTGGAAGTTTGTTCCAAGCATCTACTACTCTTTCAGTAAAATAATATTTTCTCATGTTGCTTTTGATCTTTCCCCCAACTAACTTCAGATTGTGTCCCCTTGTTCGGCGGAGGAAGGCAAACACCGGGGAGCAATCCAGGAAACATAGAAACATAGAAGATTGACGGCAGAAAAAGACCTCATAGTCCATCTAGTCCGCCCTTATACTATTTCCTGTATTTTATCTTACAATGGATCTATGTTTATCCCAGGCATGTTTAAATTCAGTTACTGTGGATTTACCAACCACGTCTGCTGGAAGTTTGTTCCAAGGATCTACTACTCTTTCAGTAAAATAATATTTTCTCATGTTGCCTTTGATCATTCCCCCAACTAACTTCATATTGTGTCCCCTTGCTCTTGTGTTCACTTTCCTATTAAAAACACTTCCCTCCTGACCCTTATTTAACTCTTTAACATATTTAAATGTTTCGATCATGTCCCCCCTTTTCCTTCTGTCCTCCAGACTATACAGATGGAGTTCATTAAGTCTTTCCTGATACGTTTTATGCTTAAGACCTTCCACCATTCTTGTAGCCCATCTTTGGACCCGTTCAATTTTGTCAATATCTTTTGTAGGTGAGGTCTCCAGAACTGAACACAGTACTCCAAATGTGGTCTCACCAGCGCTCTATATAAGGGGATCACAATCTCCCTCTTCCTGCTTGTTATACCTCTAGCTATGCAGCCAAGCATTCTACTTGCTTTCCCTACCGCCTGACTGCACTCTTCACCCATTTTGAGTTGGTCAGAAATCACTACCCCTAAATCCTTCTCTTCTGAAGTTTTTGCTAACACAGAACTGCCAATGCAATACTCAGATTGAGGATTCCTTTTCCCCAAGATTCGACTACTGTAACGCTCTCTACATGGGGCTACGTTTGAAAAGTGTTCAGAAACTTCAGATCGTGCAGAATGCAGCTGCGAGAGCAATCATGGCCTTTCCTAAGTGTGCCCATGTTACTCCAACACTCCGCAGTCTGCATTGGTTGCCGATCAGTTTCTGGTCACAATTCAAAGTGTTGGTTATGACCTATAAAGCCCTTCATGGCACCGGACCAGAATATCTCCAGGACCGCCTTCTGCCTCATGAATCCCAGCGGCCGGTTAGGTCCCACAGAGTTAGTCTTCTCCGGGTCCCGTCGACTAAACGATGTCCTCTGGCGGGACCCAGGGGAAGAGCCTTCTCTGTAATGGCTCCGAGCCTCTGGAATCAACTCCCCTCAGAGGTTAGGACTGCCCCCACCCTCCTTGCCTTTCGTAAACTCCTTAAAACCCACCTCTGTCATCAGGCTTGGGGGAACTGAGACATCCCCCCCTTGCCTATGTAATTTTGTGCATGATATGACTGTGTGTATGTATTTTATCTATTGGGGTTTTTTTTCTTTTTAGACTTTTTAATGTAAAACTGTTATTCTAGATTTTAATTATTAGATTTGTTACCATGTATTGTTTTTATCGCTGTTGTGAGCCGCCCTGAGTCTACGGATAGGGGCGGCATACAAATCTATTAAATAATAATAAATAATAATAATAATAATAATAGAGGATATATTTTGCGCTTGAGTTAAAATGGTATATACAAGCAACACCCCTGATTTGGTGGTGGGGTGTGAATGTTTGTCTGGTGGTGAGCACTACTCACAGAGCAGTGTTGTGTGCGTGTTCATATTTAAAAAAAATCAGTTAAAAAAAAGAGATAGAGGATGATGTATCAAATCTTTGAAATACCGTATTTTTCAGAGTATAAGATGCACTGTATAAGACGCAACTTAGTTTTTAGGGAGGAAGATAAGCAATGAAGAAACAATATTAATAAAAATCTTAGGATACAAGCAAAAAGTTACAGTCATACAGTCCTAAGTGGGAGAAAAAGGATGATAGGAATGATGAGAAAAAACTAGTAGAAATAGAAGTGCAGACTTAGTAAAAAGTCTGACAGTGTTGAGGGAATTATTTGTTTAACAGAGTGATGGCGTTTGGGGAAAAACTGTTCTTGTGTCTATTTGTCTTGGTATGCAATGCTCTGTAGCGAGGTTTTGAGGGTAGGAGTTGAAACAGTTTGTGTCCCGGATGCGAGGGGTCAGTAAATATTTTCCCCGCCCTCTTTTTGGCTTGTGCAGTATATAGGTCCTCAATGGGACCTATGAAACCACTCCTATCCTAAATATTGTCATTTTCCATCACCCTTGGTTCTTTGAAGCTGATGTAATGGAAGTCTCTATTATTAGATCAGATAATCTGATCCTTTAAATAACACTTTATTAAAGATTTGGACAGTATCTAGCAGCTGCCCAAAAGCCAACACAGTCCTAGGCTGCACCAACGAAGGGATACCATCAAAGTCACTTGAACTGCTTAGTACCGCTTTATATTGCTTTATTTATTTATTATTTTATTTATTTATTATTTGGATTTGTATGCCGCCCCTCTCCGAAAACTCGGGGCGGCTCACAACAAGTGAAAAGACAATCCAATACATTAATCCAATTAATTAAAATATTATAAATTTAAGAAAAACCCCTATACTAACATACACACACGCTTTGAAATATTGCGTCCAGTTTTTGTCACCATAGTTCAAAAAAAAGATGTTGAGTTTTTAGAAAGAGAGCAGCAAAGATGATTAGGGGAGTGGAGGCTAAAATATATGGAGAATGGTTGTAGGAATTGGATATACAGTGATACCTCATCTTACGAACGACTCTTCATACGAACTTTTCGAGATACGAACCCGGTGTTTAAGATTTTTTTGCCTCTTCTTCCGAACTATTTTCACCATACGAACCCAAGCTGCCGCCACTGGGATGCCACGCCTCCAGACTTCCGTGGCCAGCCAAAGGCTCCCCTCGCTGGGAAACCCCCACCTCTGGACTTCTGTTGCCAGCAAAGCGCCTGTTTTTGCGCTGCTGGGATTCCCCTGAGGCTCCCCTACCTGGGAAATCCCACCTCCGGACTTCCGTGTTTTTACAATGCTGCGATTTCCCTGAGGTTTCCCTCGCTGGGATTCCCTTCATTTTTGCCGGCACTGCTTTGAATCCCAGTGAGGGGAGCCTCAGGGAAATCACAGCATCACAAAAACATGGAAGTCACGAGGTGGGGTTTCCCATGGAGGGGAGCCTCAGGGGAATCCCAGCAGCGCAAAAACGGTTCGCCATCGCTGTTCTATTATTTATTTATTTATTTTATTTATTCATTCATTTGTCCAATACACAAATACATAGGAAGAAAATAGACATGTGGTAATATATATAAGGTTAAAGGAAAATAGAGGAGAAGATATATGAAAGGAAGAAAATATACATGATAAATGAGAGAAAGGAAAGATGATTGGACAGGGGATGAAAGGCACACTAGTGCACTTATGCACGCCCCTTACTGGCCTCTTAGGAACCTGGAGAGGTCAATTGTGGATAGTCTAAGGGAGAAATGTTGGGGGTTAGGGGTTGACACTATTGAGTCCGGTAATGAGTTCCACACTTCGACAACTCGATTGTTAAAGTCATATTTTTTACAGTCAAGTTTGGAGCGGTTCGTATTAAGTTTGAATCTGTTGCGTGCTCTTGTGTTGTTGCGGTTGAAGCTGAAGTAGTCATTGACCGGTAGGATGTTGCAGCATATGATCTTGTGGGCTATACTTAAATCGTGTTTTAGGCGCCGTAGTTCTAGGCTTTCTAGACCCAGGATTGTTAGTCTATTTTCATAGGATATTCTGTTTCGAGTGGAGGAATGAAGGGCTCTTCTGTTGAAATATCTTTGGACGTTTTCAAGGGTGTTGATGTCCGAGATGTTGTATGGGTTCCAGACAGATGAGCAGTAGTCAAGGATGGGTCTGGCAAAAGTATTCTGTATGATTGTTCTGCTTACATGTGACTCCTTGATCTTAGAGCCTTAGATGCATCAGAAATGCTTCGAGGGGAATAAATAAAAGCTTTATAATAAATTAATGTTCCTACGAGTTAATGCCACCGTTTGAAGATTCCAAAAGTTTGTCTTGACATATCCACAGTGAATAAAATTTTACAACCGCCGAGGGGCAGAGAGTAAATACGTCCCTCCTGGGGCTTTTTAAGAGCCTCAATTTAGGACGTGTAGGAAGCTAACTCGAGTAGCCCTTAAGATGAATAGAACAGACCAGCAAATGTTTCTGTAACTAGGTCGGCCTCCTTTCTCTATCTTCAAGCTGCCAGTTGTATAACGCATGACTAATATAAACAGGAAGAAGGTTGTGAATGACTAACTTGTGGAGAGTTGTGTTGAACGATGGATCCGAATGATGTTTCTGGTCTGAAGGTCAGGATGGAGAAAAAATACCTTATACAGTAATCCCTCCTTACTTCGCAGTTCATCTTTTGCGGATTCGCTACTTCACAGGTTTTCAAAGGGGGCTTAAATCCATTGAAAATTTTAAATCCATTAAAACTTCATAAAATTCTTCTACAGTACAGTGTTCCCTCGATTTTCACGGGTTCGAACTTCGCAAATAGCCTATACCACGGTTTTTCAAAAAATATTAATTAAAAACTACTTGGCGGGGTTTTTGCTATACCACGGTTTTTCCCGCCCGATGACATCATACATCATCGCCAAACTAATAATTTTTGCAAATAAATAACAAAACAAAAATAATTATTGTTAATAAATAGTTATGTTTATAAATATCAGGATTACTAAGTGTCTTATTCAATGGTGAATACCAGTAATAATGGTGAGTAAATTGTTGTTAAGGGAGTGAACATTGAACATGAGCCTACTGGGCCCACCGGAAGTTGGGAAACAGGCTGTCTCTGCCTCCAGAGGGCAGGGGGAGCTGTTTTCGCCCTCCCAGAGCATTGAATTATGGGTGTGGCACTCACGCATGAGCGATAGTGTATGCCAACACTTTCTTGACACCCGACGAAAAAAAAGGTTTGCCATCACTAATCTATTCTGTGGTTTTTATATGTTGTAAGCTGCCCCGAGTCTTCGGAGAAGGGCAGCATATGAATGAATGAAAGAAAGAAAGAAAGAAAGAATGAAAGAAAGAATGAATGAATGAATGAATGAATGAATGAATGAACGAACAAACGAATGAATATGTCCACAGGGGTGCTGCAAGGGTCGCAATTGTGAAAAATGGTCGTAAGTCACTTTTTTTTCAGTGCTGCTATAACTTCGAGCAGTCTCTGCATGAACTGTTGTAAGTCGAGGACCGCCCTGTAAATGGAAATTAGTTCTGCAGAGGCCTTCAAACCTTTTCTCTTTGGATTTGCAGAATGATGACCTTCGAAACCTCGCCCTGTCAGGCCACGTCGGCTTCGACAGTCTCCCGGATCAGCTGGTGAACAGGTCAACCTCACAAGGCTTCTGTTTCAACATCCTTTGTGTGGGTAAGTCCTTCTTGTGAGACTCCGCGGAAACAATTTTCTCCAGTATTTCCAAAATGCAGCAAGTTACCATATTTTTCAGAATATAAGATGCACCTTTCCCCCAAATAAGAGGCTGAAAATTTGGGTGTTTCTCATTCATTCATTCATTCATTCATTCATTCATTCATTCATTCATTCATTCAATTTTTATGCTGCCCTTCTATAATGTTCTGTAATGTTTATTGTGACCCCCTATTTACTTCTGGGACTTGAAGGGAAGCCCAAACAATAGCAATAGCATTTAGACTTATAGACCGCTTCATAGTGCTTTTACAACCCTCTCTAAGAGGTTTACAGAATCAGCACATTGCCCCCAACAATCTGGGTCCTCATTTTACCCACCTCGGAAGGAGGGAAGGCTGAGTCAACCTTGAGCCAGAGGTGAGATTTGAACTGCTGAACTACAGCTAGCAATTAGCCGAAGGAGCCTCCAGTGCTTCACTCTAACCACTGTGCCACCCTCCCTCCCCACACTCCCCATTCCATAAAACCTTGTCCCAATTCCTCCTCTTACTCTTTGCTTTCTGATAAAATTGTCCCTTTCACGACAAGCGATTCTCCAGGGTAAAGCTTAAACTCCGTAGCGGTCACTCCCTAGGAAAATATTGGAGGAAAAAAGACATTTTAAACGGCATGGCAGGACTTATAAAGGGGTTTTGAATGCGGACTCCTCCATCAAACCATTCAAAGAGAATTTGGAGTTACAAGATTTCTCATTGGAGAGAGCAGCCATATGGAATTGATTGTCCAATAAGACTCCAAGATCCCTCTTATAGTTTATTTATTCATTCATTCATTCAATCAATCAATCAATTTTTATGCCGCCCTTCTCCTTAGATTCAGGGTGGCTTACAACATGTTAGCAATAGCACTTTATAACAGAGCCAGCATATTTGCGCCCACAATCCGGGTCCTCATTTTACCCACCTCGGAAGGATGGAAGGCTGAGAGTCAACCTTGAGCCGGTGATGAGATTTGAACCGCTGACCTTCAGATCTACAGTCAGCTTCAGTGGCCTGCAGTACAGCATTCTACCTGCTGCGCCACCCCGGCTCTTATACTCTGAACGTTGCTCCCCCCAGCCATAACTATCTGCTAATGATCTTCCCAGGTCTTACCTTGCAAGCTCTTTCATTGTTACTCTCTGCAAAGAATGTTTTCCAAGCCCTAAGTCTTTGCAGGGTTTTTTTCATTGACCCAACTTGCTCCAAATGTTTCTAGCCCTACCCAGATGCTAACAAATGTTCCCAGCTCTTATTGGCTTGCAAGTTCTTTCACTGTTACTCTTTGCAAATAATGTTTTCCAAGCCCCTAAGTCTTTGCAGGGGTTTTTTCATTGCTCTAACTTGCTCAGAATAAATTTATTTCCAACTCATATCAGGTGCTAACAATGTTCCCAGCTCTTATCAGCTTGCAAGCTCTTTCATTGTTACTCTCTGCAAAGAAGAATGTTTTCCAAACCCTAAGTCTTTGCAGGGTTTCTTCCATTGCTCTACTTGCTCAGAATGTTTCTTTCCAGGTGCTAATGATGTTCCCAGCTCTTACTGGCTTGCAAACTCTTTCATTGTGTTACTCTCTCCCAATAAAGTTTTTTTAAAGCCTTAACCGGGGGATAAAATAATGTGCTGAAGCTGACCAGACTAAGGACGCTAGCCAGAGGAATACCTGGTAAGCAGATTCTTGTCCTTATTTTCCTCCCCCAAAACTAAGGTGTGTCTTATAGTCCGGTGCGTCTTATACTCTGAAAAATACGGTAGGTTTGCAATAGAGAATCTCTTCCTCTTAAAAGACAACCATGTGTCAGACAGGAAGCATGGCTAAGAATGTATTATTAGCAGAGTCTGTGCCAACGCCTGTGTTCACCGGAAGGGCAAATGGCATCACATCACATACATATAATGCCATTGACATAATTGTGGTGCAGAATGATATATTGTATTTTTCAGAGTATAAGGCGCACCTTAGTTTTTGGGGAGGAAAATAGGGAAAAGAATCTGCTTACCATATATTCATCTAGCTAGCGTCCTTGGATGGATGGATGATAGATAGATAGAGAGAGAGAGAGAGAGAGAGAGAGATAATAGTAGGTAGGTAGGTAGGTAGGTAGGTAGGTAGGTATAGATGATAGATAGATAGATAGATAGATAGATAGATAGATAGATAGATAGTTAGTTAGATAGATAGATAGATAGATAGATAGATAGATAGATAGATAGATAGATAGATAGATAGAAAGAAGATGGATGGATGGATGGATGGATAGATAGATAGATAGATAGATAGATAGATAGATAGATAGATAGATAGATAGCATCCCAACCAATTTCAAACAATGAGCCACCATTTTCAGTCTCCGACCTCATCCTATTTATCACTTAGGGATTATTCCTAAGCATAAACTTTCAAAATTTCCTTCGGCAAATGTTATTAAGCCCTTGTAACACAAGAATTCAAGCAAGTGAACTAATTTCAGATTGTAACTAGTATATTTATATGTGCGTCAGGGCCAAAGCTTTTCATAACTGTTATTCCAACTTTACGGTGCTCTGGAATGGAGGTCAGGACCCCCTCTGATAAAGAAGGAATCTACAGCAATGCATTATTTACATAATGGTTTCCTGACTGCTTATCAGTCTGAGAAGCAACTTCTACAACCTAAATTATAATTGTGAAAGCAGTGTCTGGATTTTGCTGCTTTTAAAAGCAGGGGGGTGAAATCCTACACTTTTAATGCCTCCTTAAGATTAAGGCATTAATCTTTGGTTAAGAAAGTTGGGATACTACAGACAAGACTGCTAGACAGACCTTGTCCTTGATGTTTTAATACTCTACAGGCAGATAATTTTATTCCAGTTAAATGTGGGAAGCGTTGAAAAAGTGTAATGATTCACCAGAATTTAGACTTTTGTCATATTTCTCTACTGTAGCACATTATAGAATAGGGATAGAATGGAACAGAACTGAACACTTTATTTGGCCAAATGTGATTAGACACACAAGGAATTTGTCTCCAGTGCAGAAGTGCACCACAAGAAAAATGGCTGATGTAAGATATTCTCCAGAACATATTTGAGCGCTTTAATCATATAAATATGTTTAAATTCCTAAAGAATGTTGAGAGTTGGATGTTTCACTTATTGATTGATTGATTGATTGATTGATTGATTGGATTTGTATGCCGCCCCTCTCCGCAGACTCGGGGCGGCTAACAACAGCAATAAAACAGTATATAACAAAATCCAATACTAAAAACAATTAAAAACCCATTATATAAATACCAATCATACATACAGACATACCATCATAAAATTGTAAAGGCCTAGGGGGAAAGTGTATCTCAGTTCCCCCATGCCTGGCGGCAGAGGTGGGTTTTAAGCAGCTTTCGAAAGGCAAGGAGGGTGGGGGGCAATTCTAATCTCTGGGGGGAGTTGGTTCCAGAGGGCTGGGGCTGCCCCAGAGAAGGCTCTTCCCCTGGGCCCTGCCAAATGACATTGTTTAGTTGACGGGACCCGGAGAATACCCACTCTGTGGGACCTAACTGGTCGCTGGGATTCGTGCAGCAGAAGGCGGTCCCTGAGGTAATCTGGTCCGGTGCCATGAAGGGCTTTATAGGTCATAACCAACACTTTGAATTGTGAGCGGAAACTGATCGGCAACCAATGCAGACTGCGGAGTGTTGGTGTAACATGGGCATACCTAGGGAAGCCCAGGATTGCTCTCGCAGCTGCATTCTGCACGATCTGAAGTTTCCGAACACTTTTCAAAGGTAGCCCCATGTAGAGAACGTTACAGTAGTCGAGCCTCGAGGTGATGAAGGCATGAGTGACTGTGAGCAGTGACTCCCTGTCCAAATAGGGTCGCAGCTGGTGCACCAGGCGAACCTGGGCAAACGCCCCCCTCGCCACAGCTGAAAGATGTTTCTCTAATATGAGCTGTGGATCGAGGAGGACGCCCAAGTTGCGGACCCTCTCTGAGGGGGTCAATGATTCTCCCCCCAGGGTAATGGACGGACAGATGGAATTGTCCTTGGGAGGCAAGACCCACAGCCACTCCGTCTTGTCTGGGTTGAGTTTGAGTGACCTTTTGTTTACAACCATTTGTTTAGTGACCGTTTGAACTTGCAATAGCATCGAAGGAAAAAAAATGTATGTTTTTCACACTTACGACCGTTGCATTTCTTTCTTTCTTGGTCACATGATCAAAACTTGGAAATTTATGATGGTTGCAGATTCCTGGGGTCATGTGATTCCCTTTTGCGACCTTCTGACAAGCAAAGCCCATGGGAAAACCAGATTCACTTAACAACACGTGCTTCTAGCTTAACAATTGCAGTGGTTCACTTAACAACGGTGGCAAGAAAGGAAGTGAGGCCAAACTCACTTTACAACTGTCTAGCTTAGCAATGAAAATTTGGGGCTTAGTTTTTGGTTATTAAGATGAGGACGACCTGTATTTTATATTTTTAAAAACACTAAAAGGTCAATTTTGGAGCACCAAAAGGCTGGTTCTGTGTAATATACAAATTACATTAAAGTAAACTTTTTTTTTGGCAGGATTTAGAAACAGCTAGGAAATTGACATTCAATTGCAGCCTATTTCATGTGTGTGTTAGTTGAAGTCGTTTTCCAAAACTTTTTTTCAGGCTCTTGAGATTATATTTACTTCTTCTTCATTCAAGTACATTTGTGTTTGATTATTGTAAGCTGACTGCTGTGTTTGTATCCTGAATTTTAATGCATGGTTTCCTTGTGAGTGCTCGTGCAAGTTTTTTTTTTCTTTTTACTTTTACAAGTTGGGATCAAAGTCATTGTGCCAAACAAAGAAGCTATAGAAGATCCAAATCAAATGTCGCCGGAGATTTGAGTGTCTCTGGAATATAAAAAAGTTATTTCCTCCCCTTAGAATTAGTCTTTTCTCTCCTCTCCTCCTTCCTCTTTCTTTCTTTCTTTCTTTCTTTCTTCCTTCCTTCCTTCCTTCCTCTTCCTTCCTCCTTCCTTCTTTCTTTCTCCTTCCTTCCTTCCTTCCTTCCTTCCTTTTTTCCTTCTCCTTCCTTCCTTCCTTCTTTCTTTCTCCTTCCTTCCTTCCTTCTTCCTTCCTTCTTCCTTCCTTCCTTCTTTCTTTCTTTCTTCTTCCTTCTTTCCTTCCTTTTCCTTCCTCCTTCCTTCCTTCTTTCTTTCTCCTTTCTTCCTTCCTTCTTTCTTTCTTTCTCCTTCCTTCCTTTCTTCCTTCCTTCTTTCCTTCTCCTTCCTTTCTTCCTTCTTTCCTTCTCCTTCCTTCCTTCCTTTTTTCTTTCTCCTTCCTTCCTTCCTTCCTCCTTTCTTTCTTCTTCCTTCCTTCCTCCTTTCTTTCTTCTTCCTTCCTTCCTTTCTTTCTTCTTCCTTCCTTCCTTCCTTTTCCTTCCTTCCTTCCTTCTTTCCTTCTCCTTCCTTCCTTTCTTTGTTCCTTCTTTCCTTCTCCTTCCTTCCCTCCTTCCTCCCTTCCTTTTTTCCATCCTTCTTTCCTCCCTTCCTTCCTTCCTTCCTTCCTTCCTTCCTTGTGGTTAATCTTCTGCAGACTATATAACCAAGTACTTTAGTCTTCTAACTCCTTGGTGTGACTGATAACTGTCTTGAGACTTCTTGCATTCCTGAAAAACCATTTTTTTCTGTGTGCGCAAGAGTGAAATAGTTGATCTCTGCCCTTTTATTTGGCAGAGATGAGCTGTTCCCATTTCTGTCCCTTTATCTGATATCTGACTTGTTTTTACAGTAAAACTTGGTTTATTTCTTTAGAAAAGAGACAACATGGACTGAAGCCTTGTGCACTTTAAAACATTTAGCCTGTGGAGACAGATTTCATTGTTTAATTCTTCTTTTTTCTTTTTTGTAAATCAAAGTTTTGGGGGAGAAAATAACAGAATTAGGCTTAGGGATATTTAAGGCATGCCAGGAAACTTCTGGATATAATGATGTGAAGCTGACAAAAATTAGTTGTCTTTTTTTCCTCTGCCATTCCTGTTCTTCGGCCAAATGCAATTTTGGAAACACAACTAGCAAAAAGATGAGAAGTGCTGTTCAGTACAGTGTCACGACAAATACGAGGATCGCCCAGAAAGTAATGCACCACATTTTTTTCCTTCAACAATTATCTATTGAACACAATGAAACTTGCACACAAGAAAGAATGATGTTTCTTCTACACTCCCTATTTTTCCACGTACTCTCCGTCCCGTTCTATGGCCTTCCTCCAGCGAGACACAAGGGTGTGTATGCCCTGTCGGTACCACTCCTTGTTCTGGTCACAAAGCCATTTCTGCACTGTGCAAAACCACCTCTTCGTCATCCTCAAAATGTCAACCGTACTTCTATCGACTGCAGATTCTCCTTAAACTGTACACAAATGTTTGTGAATGTTCCCAACAGTTTCTTTCTCCGCAGTGAGAAATTCAATGACGACATGCTGCTTGTAACGTACATCACTTACATACGCCATTTTGAAACACTGCTGCAGCTATGCTAGCTGTTTGAAGAAACACAAAATTTACACACACACTCCTGACAATTCAAATAATGTATATCTAAAGTTTCACATTCGTACCGTTACTGTAGCCTGAGAAAAAAAATTGGTGCATTACCTTCTGGGCTTCTTCCTTCCTTCCTTCCTTCCTTCCTTCCTTCCTTCCTTCCTTCCTTCCTTCCTTCCTTTCTATAATCTATCTTCCAGCCAGGAAGGACGTCTTTGTGACATCAAAGCTCCGCCCATGGAATCCCCTATTGGGATTCCCCACCTCCTTTCCAGCCTACCGACCGGCCCGACAGCTCCGCGGCTCTTTTAAAAAGCTAACAGCCAGGCGGCGGGGCTTCTCAGCGTCCTCCTGAACCCCAACGCCGACCCCGAACCTTCGCCGAACTTCCGGGTTCGGCGTTCAGGAAAACGCCAGAAGCCTCCCAGCTGTTTCAAAAGGCGAGGCTTCTCAACGGCCTCCCGAACGCCGAACCCAAAAGTTCAGCAAAAGTTTGGGTTTGGCGTTCGGGTTCAGGAGGACGCCGAGGAGCCCCCCGGCTGTTTCAAAAGGTGACAGCCGGGCGGCGGGGCTTCTCGGCGGCCACCCGAACCCGAACTTTTGCCGAATTTCCGGGTTCGGCGTTCAGGCGACGGGTACGTAAGATGGAAAAAGTTCGGAAGAAGAGGCAAAAAATTTCCAAACCCCGGGTTCGTATCTCGAATGGTTCGTATGGCGAGGGGTTCGTATCACGAGGTACCACTGTACTGTATTAAAAATCCTATAAAAACAATTTAAACACAATTAAAATAAAACAATAAAACCCTTGCATACAATATATGAACCACATTGGAAAGAAATTGGGAGTATTAATCCTGAACTTCTGGAGAAATATTCTGAACCAAAGTACAAAACTACTATGCTTTTTTTAAATTCACTCTGACATCACAATTCTAAAACTATCATGTATTCTACTTTCAATTATCATGCACCATACACTGACTTTCAATTTGAGTTAAATGTGTTTACCTGGAAATGATCCCACAGGAATCCTGTTTGCTTTCTAATCATGTGCTTTGCAACAAGAAATACAGTTATTTTAGATTAAATGTCGGCTCCTACCAGATTTGTTGTCTGTTCCATCCCAAAATTGCAGTTTCTGTCTCTTGTGTTATGTTTTCATGCTAGCAAAGAACAAATTTTTACCAATTGTATTTGGCTGTAACTTCTGCCTGTAATGTAACTTGTTAGAAGAAGTGCTATGCAGTGCCAAAAATATTCACATATTGCGAGTAGTTCTTCATTTTAAAAGACACAATTGGGAATCCAGAAGGTTGGTTGCTAAGCAAGGTCGTTGTTAAATGAATCACGTCTGATTTTTTTTGTTGCTACAATTAGAAACATAGAAGACTGACGGCAGAAAAAGACCTCATGGTCCTTCTAGTCTGCCCTTATACTATTTCCTGTATTTTATCTTACAATGGATATATGTTTATCCCAGGCCTGTTTAAATTCAGTTACTGTGGATTTACCAACCACGTCTGCTGGAAGTTTGTTCCAAGGATAGAAACATAGAAACATAGAAGATTGACGGCAGAAAAAGACCTCCTGGTCCATCTAGTCTGCCCTTATACTATTTCCTGTATTTTATCTTAGGATGGATATATGTTTATCCCAGGCATGTTTCAATTCAGTTCCTGTGGATTTATCTACCACCCCTGCTGGAAGTTTGTTCCAAGGATCTACTACTCTTTCAGTAAAATAATATTTTCTCATGTTGCTTTTGATCTTTCCCCCAACTAACTTCAGATTGTGTGTCCCCTTGTTCTTGTGCTCACTTTCCTATTAAAAACACTTCCCTCCTGGACCTTATTTAACCCTTTAACATATTTAAATGTTTCTATCATGTCCCCCCTTTTCCTTCTGTCCTCCAGACTATACAGATTGAGTTCATGAAGTCTTTCCTGATACGTTTTATGCTTAAGACCTTCCACCATTCTTGTAGCCTGTCTTTGGACCCGTTCAATTTTGTCAATATCTTTTTGTAGGTGAGGTCTCCAGAACTGAACACAGTACTGTACTCCAAATGTGGTCTCACCAGCGCTCTATATAAGGGGATCACAATCTCCCTCTTCCTGCTTGTTATACCTCTAGCTATGCAGCCAAGCATCCTACTTGCTTTTCCTACCGCCCAACCGCACTGCTCACCCATTTTGAGACGGTCAGAAATCACTATCCCTAAATCCTTCTGTTCTGAAGTTTTTGCTAACACAGATGCTAACACTACTGTTAAGTGAATCACAAGTAGTCTTCTACTTATGACAACAATTGAGATCAGACTTTCCACTGTAAAGCAAGTGAGCCATGCCCTATTTTATGATGTTAAGCGACTATGTAGGTGAATCTGGCTTCTCCATTGTCCCAAAGGAGCTTTTTCAGGAGGCAATTGGGACTGTCTTTCTTTGAAGACGTTTCCCTTCTCATCCAAGAAGCTTCTTCAGCTCTGACTGACTGGTGGGGAATGGAAGGATTTATACTCCTTGCAGACAGCTGGTCATTTACATCAGGGATGGGTTACTATGACTTCTGGTTGGCAGAGGAAAAAGGACACCATGCTAGGAGGAGACTCTATGGTGGGGAAACCGGACTTCTGGTTGGCAGAGGAAAAAGGATGCCACAGTAGGAGGAGACTCTATGGTGGGGGAACCGGACTTCTGGTTGGCAGAGGAAAAACTACCCCATGTTAGGAGAAGACTCTATGGTGGGGGAACCGGACTTCTGGTTGGCAGAGGAAAAAGGACGCCATGCTAGGAGGAGACTCTATAGTGGGGGAACCAGACTTCTGGTTGGCAGAAGGAAAAGGATGCCATGCTAGAAGACTATGGTGGGGGAACTGGACTTCTGGTTGGCAGAGGAAAAAGGACGCCACACTAGGAGGAGACTCTATGGTGGGGGAACCGGACTTCTGGTTGTTTCCAGAATTGAACAGGATCTTTGTGGCTCTTTGAGTATTCAAGGTTGCCTACCCCTGTCTTAGACAGAACATCTGGATCTTCAAATGGAACAGAAGCTTGAAAATTGGGCTGTCCTAACCCAGATGTCTTTTTCCAGATGTCTGGTTATTGAAATGGATGTTCATGTGCCGCCTCTATGTTGGTTGAGGAAGGCAGTGTTCCCTTGGGTCCCATTTGTTGGGGGTCAAGGGAAAGGGAGGGTTTTGCCTTCTTTTTTTTGCTCAAGACCCCCATGTACAATTGGTGGGCCACTGTGCGACACAAAATGCTGGACTCGATGGGCTTTGGCCCCATTCAGCCTGGCTCTTCTTATGTTCTTATGTTCTTTTCCCCCAGGGGAAACCGGCATTGGCAAATCAACCCTCATGGACACGCTGTTCAACACAAAGTTTGAAAGCGACGCCGCCACCCACAAGGAGCCAGGCGTACGGTTGAAAGCAAGGAGTTACGAACTTCAGGAGAGCAACGTCCGTCTCAAACTGACCATCGTCGACACGGTGGGATTTGGAGACCAGATCAATAAGGATGACAGGTAATGTGAAAGTGCAGAAGTTGGTGATAAATCAACGGCTTGTCACACTCTCTATAGAAAGCCTGATATTTATGGGAACTTGGGAGGGGTGATTTTCAAAGCATCCTTTCGAGTAGTTCAAGGCCATCCTATTCCCACCCACCTGGGCGGAAGCGGAAGGAGGGCTGGCCACGCTGGCACAACCTGAGTGGCCAATGTGACATTATTTGTGGGTGGGGGACAAGGGATGTGAACTTTCAACTGGGTGGGAAACTCAGATTCAGGTTTCCTAGTGTAGGTGCCTGGATGGCTTCGGAAATAAACTGGCACTTTAAGGAATACAGTGCTACCTCATGATACGAACCCCTCGTGATACGAACCCGGGATTCGGAAATTTTTTGCCCCTTCTTATGAACTTTTTTCGGCTTACGAACCCACCGCAGATTTTATTTATTATTTATTATTTGGATTTGTATGCCGCCCCTCTCCGAAGACTCGGGGCGGCTCACAACAAGTGCAACAAATCATAAATAATCCAATTAATTAAAATATTGAAAGATTTAAAAAACCCCATATACTAACAGACACACAAACAAGCATACCATGTACAGTATAAATTAAACATGGCAAAATGGCGCTCCGCTGGGTGCCACCGCCCGGCTGTCACCTTTTAAAACAGCTGGGGGGCTTCTCGGCGTTCTCCTGAACGCCGAACCCGGAAGTTCGGGTTTGGGTTCCAGAGGCCGCCGAGAAGCGCCCGGCTGTTTCAGAAGGTTACAGCCGGGCGACGTCGCTTGGCGGAGCGCCGTTTTTGCGATCGGCGGCGGCGTTTTTGGCCGGTCTGGAGGCTAGAAAGGAGGTGGGGAATCCCAATAGGGAATTCCATGGGCAGAGCTTTGATGTCAAAATGTTTTCCTGTGCGCAGTGACCCACAGTTTTAAAATCTCTTACTTTGCTTCTCTTTATAAGAGACCATTCTGGTGTAAAGAAAAAGATTATTTCCACACAAACACACTGTGGGAAGCCTGCATGAATCCTGAAATTTTTTTTCACATGGATTTGAAAGTTTATAGGCTACCAAAAACATTGGGTGGGTGAGTTGATTTTAGCTAACAGCCGGGCTATTTTAACAATTCTGTCAGATTTTTTTCCTAAATAGGGAATAAGTCTTTCGCAAGGAATTTACGGAATGTGTGGTTTGGGGAAAGAAAAAAAAAATTCAAGAGGGATCATTTTAAGACTGGGGAAACATAGAATGGGAAACATAAGTGGATATCTCTCTGTCTCTCTCTCTGTCTCTCTCTGTCTCTGTCTCTGTCTCTCTCTCTCTCTCTCTCTCTCTCTCTCTCTCTCTCTCTGTGTGTAAAATAGCAAGGGTGACCCCATCACATCCTGTCTTTATAGTTTCATTCCTCTCTGAAATTTAGCATTCTTTCTTTTTCTCCCATCGGCTTTCTATGTTTCTCCAATATAGTGGTACCTCTACTTACGAACTTAATTTGTTCCATGACCAGGTTCTTAAGTAGAAAAGTTTGTAAGAAGAAGCAATTTTCCCCATAGGAATCAGTGTAAAAGCAAATAATGCGTGTGATTGGGGAAACCACAGGGAGGGTGGAGGCTCTGTTTCCTCCCAGGAGATTCCTAGAGAGGCCCCACGGAGGCTTCTCCCCATCTTTCCGGCCCTGTTTCCTCCCAGGAGATTCCTAGAGAGGCCCCGTGGAGGCTTCTCCCCGCCTTTCTGGCCCCGTTTCCTCCCAGGAGATTCCTAAAGAGGCCCCGTGGAGGCTTCTTCCCACCTTTTCCGGCCCTGTTTCCTCCCAAGAGATTCCTAGAGCGGCCCCACAGAGGCTTCTCCCTGTCTTTTCCAGCCCTGTTTCCTGTTTCCTTCCAAGAGTTTCCTAGAGAGGCTCCACAGAGGCTTCTACCCACCTTTTCTGGCCCTGTTTCCTCCCAGGAGATTCCTAGAGAAGCCCCACGGAGGTTTCTCCCCACCTTTCTGGCCCTGTTTCCTCCCAGGAGATTCCTAGAGAAGCCCCACGGAGGTTTCTCCCCACCTTTCTGGCCCTGTTTCCTCCCAGGAGACTCCTAGAGAGGCCCCACAAACTTAATTCGTTCCATGACCAGGTTCTTAAGTAGTAACGTTTGTTAAGAAGAAATAATTTTTCCCATAGGAATCAATGTAAAAGCAAATAAGGCATTCTCCCTGCCTTTTCCGGCCCTATTTCCTCCCAGGAGATTCCTAGAGAGGCCCCACAGAGGCTTCTCCCAGCCTTTTCCGGTTACAGTATCATAAGTTATTCCTTGTCTTTTCCCATGATTAATAAAACCACAGACAATTGAACAAATGGTATTTGCAAATAAACATGAATTATTTCATAAATATGCATTATATATGCAAGTTATGACAGTTTGGGTAACAAAAATGGATATGCACAATCACAGTATGCTTCTTTTTATAACATTATGGACACACTGTGCCATCTCCAGAGGGTTGTCTTATGGTAGAATATGCTTATAGTAATCCTCCAGAGCAGTGTTTCTCAATCTTAGCAATTTTAAGATGCAGAGACTTAAACTTCCAGAATTGTTACTACTAGTTCTGTGGGCGTGGCTTGTTGGGTGTGGCCTGTCAGGGGAAGGATACTGCAAAATCTCCATTCCCTCCCCACTAGAGGGGAAGGATACTGTAAAATTTCCACTCCCTCCCCACTCCAGGGGAAGGATACTACAAAATCTCCATTCCTTCCCCACTCAAGAGGAAGAATACTGCAAAATCTCCATTCCCTCCCCACTTCAGGGGAAGGATACTACAAAATCTCCATTCCTTCCCCACTCAAGGGGAAGGATACTACAAAATCTCCATTCCCTCCCCACTAGAGGGCAAGGATACGGTAAAATCCCTATTCCCTCCCCACTTCAGGGGAAGGATACTACAAAATCTCCATTCCTTCCCCACTCAAGGGGAAGGATACTGCAATATCTCTATTCCCTCCCCACTAGAGGGGAAGGATATGGTAAAAATCCCTATTCCCTCCCCACTTCAGGGAAAGGATACTACAAAAACTCAATTCCTTCCCCACTCCAGGGGAAGGATACGGCAAACTCTCCACTCCAGGGGAAGGATACGGCAAAATCTCCACTCCGGGGGAAGGATACGGCAAACTCTCCACTCCAGGGGAAGGATACGGCAAACTCTCCACTCCAGGGGAAGGATACGGCAAAATCTCCACTCCAGGGGAAGGATATGGCAAAATCCCCATTCCCTCCCCACTTCAGGGGAAGGATCCTGCAAAATCTCTACTCCCTCCCCACTTCAGGGGAATGATACTACAAAATCTCCATTCCTTTCCCACTCCAGGGGAAAGATACTGCAAAATCCCTATTCCCTTCTCATTCCAGGAGGAAGGATATTGCAAAATGCC
Source organism: Erythrolamprus reginae (assembly GCF_031021105.1). NCBI lineage: Eukaryota > Metazoa > Chordata > Lepidosauria > Squamata > Dipsadidae > Erythrolamprus > Erythrolamprus reginae. Next base: position 7,495,451 of record NC_091956.1, read on the forward strand.
CATTATGTATTACTGTATGTGTATTATCCCCATTATGTGTACTATTGTGTATTGAAGGAAGGAAGGGAAGGGAAGGGAAGGGAAGGGAAGGGAAGGGAAGGGAAGGGAAGGGAAGGAAGGAAGGAAGGAAGGAAGGACAACCCAGTCACACAAATCCCATTTTATGCAGTGTCAGCTTCTGTTATAATTTCGGCTGCATCCTCTAAAACCTTCCATATCTTTAAAACTTGGAATTCACTATAAGCCCTCTTCATTCCTTTCATGTAAAGTTTCTTCCTTGTTTAATGCTGAGGTGGGTGAGATTGGGAACAGCTGTCCGAAGATGCTGGCTGGGTTTTTTTTAAATTCCAATTCCAATGAGATGCCCTGATAAACAGACCCTGAATCATAGCATCCTGCTGCTCATTATGAGCTGTTTGGATACAAAGAGTTCATCTTCAGTTGAAGAGCCAGCTGTCAGAGAAAATATTTCTTAAAAAGAATAATTCACTGCCCCCCCCCATTAGTATACAAATGTGCTCACAAACTGTGTAGAAAGTTGTTCAGAAGCAGCACAATACTAAATGTGGAAGAGGACCAGACTGGGCCAGAGGGCGGTGTCAAACGCATCATTAGTTTGGAATCTCTGCCCTTCCATAAAAGGCCTAAATCCAGCCCTCCTTAATGTCCATTGTCTCTTAAGAACATAAGAACCTAATAAGAGCCAGGCTGAATCAGGCCAAAGCCCATCGAATCCAGCATTCTGCATCACACAGTGGCCCACCAATTGTCCATGGGGATCTTGAGCAGAAAGAGAAGGCAAGACCCTCCCTTTCCCTTGACCCACAACAAATGGGACCCAAGGGAACCCTGCCTGCCTCAACCAATATAGAGGCGGCACATGGACATCCGTTTCAATAACCACCGTTATACTTGGCATCCACGAATCTATTTAATCCTGCCTTGAAACTATCAAGGCTGACAGCTGTCACGACCTCTTCTGGAAGGGAATTCCATCAACCAAGGACCCTCTGGGTGAAGAAATATTTCCCTTGATTTGTCCTCACTTTCCTACCTATGAGCTTTAGGGAGTGCCCCCTTGTCCTAGTATTGTGTGATAGAGAAAACCTGGTTCTGTTTCTTAATTGATTTTTAAATTAATTACATTAATACATTAATTAATTAATTTAATTAATTGCATTATGGTAATGAGTTAATTAATTAATTTCATTACATTACGGTAATGAGTTAATTAATTAAATAAACAATGTTCTTTATACCAAAAATTCAAATAAACTAAGCACTCTTTTTGTATAGCAAAGAGCACTCGTCTCCAAACAAACTGGTAATTGGTACAAGTCCCTTATCAGTTCTGAGATACTTAGCTTGCAGCTGTGAGGCAATTCACAGTCCTTCTTTCATAAAGTGAAACACACTTGACTCTGGTTTAGTTTCAAGGCGGGGAAAAATCAGCACACAAAGGTTGAAGTCAGCAAGGCAGGCACGAAACACCACGATCAGATAATCCTCCACAATGGCCAAACCCACAGGCTGCTATTTATAGCAGCCTCACTAATTACCACAGCCCCACCCAACCACAGGTGACCTCATTTTCTTTGATAATAATCTCTCAGTTGTTGCTGCCTATGCATCGCTCTCCTCATGCGTGGCTGTATCATTAACTCTTGTTCCGAATCCAAGGAGGAGCTAGATAATTTATCTCCTTCTGAGCTGTCTGCCACACTCTCCTCCTCCCTGTCACTCATGTCTTCTTGGTCAGAGGAGCCTTCATCAGCAGATTCCACCGGGAGCAAAACAGGCCTGCGGCATGTGGATGTCTCCCCGACATCCACAGTCCTTGGGGCAGGAGCTGGGCCAGAGCTAACCACAACAACAGGAAGGACATTGTAGCAGATGATTTCACGGGCTATGCTTAGGTCATGTTTAAGGCGACGTAGTTCTAAGCTTTCTAAACCTAGGATTGTAAGTCTAGTTGCGTAGGACATTCTGTTGCAAATGGAGGAGCGGAGGGCTCTTCTAGTAAAGTATCTCTGGATATTTCCTAGCGTGTTTATGTCCAAAATGCCGTGTGGGTTCCAGATAGATGAGCTGTATTCAAGGATTGGTCTGGCGAAAGTTTTGTATGCTCTGGTTAGTAGTGTGAGATAACCGGAGCAGAAGCTACGTAGGATTAGGTTAACAACTCTTGAAGCCTTTTTGCGGCTGCTTTGCTGCAGGCAAACTCCCACTTGTTTGCTGGAAGTCTGTAAACAACAGCAATTTATTTGTTTGTTTGTTTATTTAATTAATTTGTATGCCGCCCCTCTCCGTAGACTCGGGGCGGCTCACAACTTGCTCCTGATCTGAATGTGAATTCTTTTATTTCAGCTACAAGCCCATTGTAGAGTACATAGATGCGCAATTCGAGGCCTACCTACAGGAAGAGCTGAAGATCAAGAGGTCCCTGTTTAATTATCACGACTCCAGGATCCATGCGTGCTTATATTTCATTGCCCCGACTGGGCACTCGCTGAAATCCCTTGACCTGGTCACTATGAAGAAGCTCGACAGCAAGGTACTGTTCACGAGATAGGATCTCAGTTCTTGTTTTATCATGACATAGTTATCTAGATTAGGGGTCTCCAACCTTGGCAACTTATTATAATAATAATAATAATTATTATTATTATTATTATTATTATTATTATTATTATTTATTAGATTTGTATGCCGCCCCTCTCCGAAGACTCAGGGCGACTCACAACAATAATAAAAACAATATTATAGTAGAACAAATCTAATATTAAAAACCATATAAAACCCTATCCTTATTTTTAAAAAACCAAACAACATATTCATACCAAACATAAAACAAAGTATAAAAGAGCCTGGGGGAAAGGTGTCTCAACTCCCCCATGCCTGGTGGTATAAGTGAGTCTTGAGTAGTTTACGAAAGACAGGGAGGGTGGGGGCAATTCTAATCTCCGTGGGGAGTTGATTCCAGAGGGCCGGGGCCGCCACAGGGAAGGCTCTTCCCCTGGGGCCCGTCAAACTTAAGACTTGTGGACTTCAACTCTCAAAGCTGGCTGAGGAACTCGAGTCCCCAAGTCCTAAATTTGCCAAGGTTGGAAACCCCTGATCTAGGGAAAATCCTTGTTTTTCTGAAATGAAGATGGAATTTGGAAGGTGAGTCTGCGATTGGAGTGTGGAGTGCAATTTTGTTTGGCGTGCTCTGGAATTTTGTTGGAGTGTTTTAACACTTAAAAAATATGATCCTTTTTGCACTCTAAAGCGATGACCCATCTTGGATTCCTTCTTTCTCTTGGCTTTTTTTTAAAAAAAATATTATTCTCTAAATGGTGTATTGGATGAAAAGGGGGAAATAAATATTTTCCTCCCTCCCAGATTCCTGAGTGTGCACCTCAGCTTTTTGCAAACAGCATGCAAAAAGGATTATTTCTTGACGCAACATTTAAATTGTGGAATTCACAGCATATAAAATTGGGTTTCAAAAGGTGTGGAGGATTTTTTTAAAAAAAATAAAAGCATTAAAAAGTCAAGAAATATAGGTGAACATTCTTTTTATCTTTCTCTAGAGAAAAATCTGGAAAGAAAGTTCATAAATTTGTTCATAAAATCTGGAAAGAAAGTTCATAAATTCATAAATCTATAAATTTGGCAAAAGATTTTCCCCTCCCAAATAAGTATCACCCATATTCTCTCAATACAGGTTTATACATACTGTAAAGGACTTCTAGGTACTGTTTTAACTTGTTTCTTATTATTGTATTCCCCACCTATTTAATGACATTCTGTTTAGATTGGATATTTTAAAATTGGTTAGCTCCCAACCACTGCCAAATTGCAAATGGGAGCCTCTTTTTCCAGCCACGTTTGCAAATTCTTAAAATTCCACACGTAAGCTTTCCCAAATATGCCCATGTTTTCCAAATATGCCCACCAACACTCCGCAGTCTGCATTGGTTGCCGATCAGTTTCCGGTCACAATTCAAAGTGTTGGTTATGACCTATAAAGCCCTTCATGGCACCGGACCAGATTATCTCAGGGACCGCCTCCCGCTGCACGAATCCCAGCGACCAGTTAGGTCCCACAGAGTGGATCTTCTCCGGGTCCCGTCAACTAAGCAATGTCGCTTGGCGGGACCCAGGGGAAGAGCCTTCTCTGTGGCGGCCCCGGCCCTCTGGAACCAACTCCCCCCACCTTCCTTGCCTTTCATAAGCTACTTAAAACTTCTATGCATGGTATGTATGTATGTATGCATGTTTGGTTTTTATATTAATGGGTTTTTAATCGTTTTTAGTATTGGATTACTATTGTACACTGTTTTATTGTTGCTGTTAGCCGCCCCGAGTCTCCGGAGAGGGGCGGCATACAAATTCAATAAATAGATAGATAGATAGATAGATAGATAGATAGATAGATAGATAGATAGATAGATAGATAGATAGATATAGAGATAGATGAGAGAGAGAGAGAGAGAGAGAGAGAGAGAGATGATACATAGATAGTCAGACAGACAGACAGACAGACAGATAGATAATCGAATTCCAAATGCAAAACTCGTTGAACAAAGTTTTTCACTGAACATACATTTTGGGCTCGATTGCAGTTGTAAGTTCAGGACTACCTGTATATGTTATTTATTTATTCGATTTGTCTAGCTGCCCAAACCAAGTGATTCTGGGAGGCAAAACATCCTATGTTTGATTTGGAAAATCAACACAGATTCCTAAGGAATGTTCTGCCAAGTTGTAATGGCTTCAATTTCCCAGCAAGTATGTGTTGATTAAATTTGGAAATTACTTTATGAGATAAGCAGCTTGCCAAAACTGTATGTCTCGGTGTGTGCTACTTATTTGGATTTAGTAATTAATTGAACAAGGTTGCACAGAATCTCAGTTGTGTCCTGGGCTTCCTCTGGAGTGGTTATAAGAAGCAATGTGGAAACTTTCCTTCTCTTATTGAGACTTCTGATGTGCAAATAAAGGCAAGATGTGATTAATATTTCCTATGCTTTGTGAAATAAATTTAAATTTAGCACACGAACTTGGATGCAGTTGAACAATTCTTGGAATTTGCTTTCACATCCATTCCTTTAAAAAAAAATTAATTATATACATATAAAACACTTTACCGTATTTTTTGAAGTATAAGACACACCATAGTATAAAATGCACATTAGTTTTTGGGGAGGAAAATAGGGAAAAGAATCTGCTTACCAGATATTCACCGGGCTAGCGTCCTTAGTCTGGTCAGCTTCAGCACATTATTTTATCCCCTGGTTAAGGCTTTAAAAAAACCTTATTACGAGAGACTAACAATGAAAGAGCTTGTAAGAGCTGGGAAAATCATTAGCACCTGATTAGGGCTGGAAAGAAACTTACTCAGAGCAAGTTAAGAGCAATGAAAAAAACCCTGCAAAGACTTAGAGCTGGGAAAACATTCTTTGCAGAGAGTAACAATGAAAGAGCTTGCAAGCCGGTAAGAGCTGGGAAAATCATTAGCACCTGGTTAGGGCTGGAAAGAAACATTCGGAGCAAGTAGAGCAATGGAAAAAAAAAACCCTGCAAAGACTTAGAGCTTGGAAAACATTCTTTGCAGAGAGTAACAATGAAAGAACCTGCAAGGTAAGAGCTGGGAAGATAGTTAGCACCTAGTTAGGGCTGGGGGGAAAAAGCTTCAGGAAAAAGTTACATTTAGAGTATAAGTCGCACCTGAATTTTCAGCCTCTTTTAGGGAGGAAAAAGGTATTTCTTATACTCCCCAAAATACGGTACATGAAAAAGACAGGCAAACATACATGGGTACAATTCCCCCATGTCTACAGTAAGCATCTCTCGGTTTGCATCCACCAATATACTTTCCCTCTGCAAATATATTTACATTTTTATAAATTACTTGTTCTTTCTCTCTTCTTTCTTCTACATTATCCTATGCAATAACTTTCACGGTGATTGTTATCTCTTTCCTTTAAAATAACTGCTACTAGTTTATAAGGCACATAGTATTTCATGTATAAAGCATATACTATAGAGAGAGGAAATAGGAAATTGTGTTACTATAGCTACTTTGTTTGCAAGCTGTCTTCCATACATGCAATCTTTGACTTATTTCTCTTGCTAAGCAAGACATTTGTGAAACGAGGCTTGCCCCCATATTACAGTGTTCCCTCGATTTTCGCGGGGGATGCGTTCTGAGACCGCCCGCAAAAGTCGAATTTCCGCGAAGTAGAGATGCGGAAGTAAATACGCTATTTTTGGCTATGAACAGTGTCACAAGCCTTCCCTTAACACTTTAAACCCCTAAATTACCATTTCCCATTCCCTTAGCAACCATTCAGATTATTACTCACCATGTTTATTTATTATGGTTCTTACTACACATAGTAGTCCTTACAATAGACAAACCAGCATAGAATCAGGGATATCAGGGAGAGACTCAAAGCTCTAGGCTCCGAGAAAGAGAGACACTGCTGACTCCCTCTTAATGACCAGTATAAAAATACATATAAAATCAGGCCACTTAATGTTGGCGTGACGAAGCAGTGGAAGTGATGTGCCGGTGCCTGGAGGCTGTTGGGGCCTGGATGGGTGTCAACAGACTCAAACTCAACCCGGATAAGACGGAGTGGCTGTGGGTTTTGCCTCCCAAGGACAATGCCATCTGTCCATCCTTCACCCTGGGGGGGGGATTATTGACCCCCTCAGAGAGGGTCCGCAACTTGGGCATCCTCCTCGATCCACAGCTCACATTAGAGAACCATCTTTCAGCTGTGGCAAGGGGGGCGTTTGCCCAGGTTCACCTGGTGCACCAGTTGCGGCCCTATCTGGACCGGGAGTCATTGCTCACAGTCACTCACGCCCTCATCACCTCGAGGCTCGACTACTGTAACGCTCTCTACATGGGGCTACCTTTGAAAAGTGTTCAGAAACTTCAGATCGTGCAGAATGCAGCTGCGAGAGCAATCATGGGCTTTCCCAAATATGTCCATGGTACACCAACACTCCGCAGTCTGCATTGGTTGCTGATCAGTTTCCGGTCACAATTCAAAGTGTTGCTTATGACCTATAAAGCCCTTCATGGCATCGGACAAGAATATCTCCGAGACCGCCTTCTGCCGCACGAATCCCAGCGACCGATTAGGTCCCACAGAGTTGGCCTTCTCCGGGTCCCGTCAACTAAACAATGTCGGTTGGCGGGCCCCAGGGGAAGAGCCTTATCTGTGGCGGCCCCGACTCTCTGGAACCAGCTTCCCCCAGAGATTAGAACTGCCCCCACCCTCCTTGCCTTTCGTAAACTCCTCAAAACCCACCTTTGTCGTCAGGCATGGGGGAATTGAGATATCTCCCCCGGGCCTATATAATTTATGTATGGTATGTTTGTAGGTATGTCTGCTTAAAAATGCGGTTTTCTTAACTACTTTAAATTTTTAAATTGTAAATTATTAGATTTGTTCTGAATTGTTTTATTATGTTGTGAGCTGCCCCGAGTCTACGGAAAGGGGCGGCATACCAATCAATCAATCAATCAATCAATCAATCAATAAATAAATAAATAAATAAATAAATAAATAAATTCTGGGCCCAGTCATAAATTGAGAACTACCTTTATCCTTGTTTTTTTTTTTTAACCTACTCCCGGTGTCTCCAGGAACTGATGCAGCATCACGATCCTTTGTTTTGCAGGTGAACATCATCCCAATAATAGCCAAGGCTGACACCATTGCCAAAAACGAGTTACACAAATTCAAAAGCAAAATCATGAGCGAATTGGTGAGCAACGGGGTCCAGATCTATCAGTTTCCAACGGATGAAGAAACGGTGGCTGAGATCAACGCCACCATGAGCGTAAGTCCTGACTTTCTTTTCATTGTCCAAATGCACCTTGAGATAAATGGCAGTGCAGAAATTAACGGCTTGCTACACTACCTATAGAAGCCCCCGATGTTGATGGGAACGTGGGAGGGGTGATTTTCATGAGGGAACGGAGGCAGCCACAAAGCATTCCTTCGAGCTGTTCAAGGCCATCCTATGCCCATCCACCTGGGCGGAAGCGGAAGGAGGACTGGCCACGCTGGCACAATCTGAGTGGGTAACGTGATAAGTTTGTGGGTGGGAGACAAGGTGTTGTGGTTGGCTCTGCCCCATCTCCTGCCCCAAGGAATGTGGAGGTGGATGCAGGGGAAACCTCAACATGTCATAGGCCTGTTTTATTGCCAACAGAGTCAGTTAGTGCAGTTTCCTCGGACGAAGAAGAAGATGGGAGTGACTTAGAAGAGGGGGGCTTGGCACACAGCCCAGGCAGTCAATCTCCATTATCTTCAGTCAATTCGGATGAGGAAGTGTTAGACCCACGCAGGCGCAGAATTATGCGTAGAAAAGACCAATTGAGGACATATTACAGGAGATAAGAGAGGCCACCTGTGTTTGGGTGGGGCTCCAGTAATTAGGGCTGCTGATACAAATAGCAGCGTGTTGGCTTGGCCGTTGTGGAAGATTATCTGATCGCAATTCTTCAGGATCGTGCCTTGCTGTTTCCGGACTTGTTTGTTGATTTTTCAAGACCCGGATTGTGGGGGCAATAGGCTGGCTCTGTTAAAAAGTGCTATTGCTAACATGTTGTAAGCCACCCTGAGTCTAAGGAGAAGGGCAGCATAAAAATCGAATGAATGAATGAATGAATGAATGAATGAATGAATGAATGAAGAAATAAATCTGTTTTTCATCAGTTGATCTGAATGAGTTCATAGCAAAGTGGCTGAAACGTATAAAAATGACACCTGAGGGAGTAACCCGAAGTTTTCGTTATCTGAAAGAGAGGCTTTGACATGAGTTCAAGTCCCACCACATTCGCGTACTTTCATGCTGCGCGGCTGGAAAGTTTATACTTTCCTAGGCAGCCTTGAGAGCAGGGAAGAAAAAGACCACAAAAATACCAGTTGCAATCATCCCACGGATCGCGGGCCAAAGTCTTTGTCACACCCCTATGTCCAGTTCTTAAACCCAGCTTATGAAAATGAACACGGCTGCCAACTTGCTCAAAATGGAAACCTCAGAATGAAAACAACACCTACCGGTAGAAAACTCTCCAGAGATGAAAAGATACAAATGTCACTTCCTTTGCCTTTGGGGCTTCACTTCAAAATGTATAATATCCTGGAAAGGGGAAGAATCCCAAATACAGTGATACCTCGTCTTACAAACCCCTCGTCATACAAACTTTTCGAGATATAAACCCGGGGTTTAAGATTTTTTTGCCTCTTCTTCCAAACTATTTTCACCTTACAAACCCAAGCCGCTGCCACTGGGATGCCCCGGCTCCGGACTTCTGTTGCCAGCGAAGCGCCCGTTTTTTGCACTGCTGGGATTCCCCTGAGGCTCCCCTCCATGGGAAACACCACTTCCGGACTTCCGTGTTTTTGCGATGCTGCAGGGGAATCCCAGCAGTGCAATAACGGGCGCTTCGCTGGCAACGGAAGTCTGAAGGTGGGGTTTCCAAGCGAAGGGAGCCTCAGCAAAATCGCAACATCGCAAAAACATGGAAGTCTGGAGGTGGGGTTTTGAGGACTTCCGTGTTTTTGCGATGCTGCAATTTCGCTGAGGCTCCCCTCCATGGGAAACCACACCTCCGGACTTCCGTTGCCAGCGAAACACCCGTTTTTGCACTGCTGGGATTCCCCTGCAGCATCACAAAAACACGGAAGTCCGGAGGTGGGGTTTCCCATGGAGGGGAGCCTCAGGGTAATCCAAGCAGCACAAAAATGGGCGCTTCGGCTGGCAAAAGGGGTGAGTTTTGGGCTTGCACACATTAATCGCTTTTCTATTGATTCCTATGGGAAACATTGTTTCGTCTTACAAACTTTTCACCTTACAAACCTCGTCCCGGAACCAATTAAGTTTGTAAGACGAGGTATCACTGTATATACTTTATGGCTTCCTTGATGGGGCTGGAGATGTTCTTCCTTCTTTAAGCGGAGGTTCAGATGTTGTCCCAAGCCTCTAGGGTGGTTATGAGGTTTTGGTTTGAAGCTTAAGAAACAGGAAATTAATTGTAGGCCAGATCAGGCTTTGAGGCAGAGGGTCTCCAAACCTGGCAACTTTAAGACTTATGGACTTCAACTCCCAGTATTCTCCAGCCAGCTATGGAATTGGGAATTCTGGGAGTTGAAGTCCATACTGTATGCTGTATACCAGTGGTTCTCAACTTGGGGGTCAGGACCCCTTTCCTATGGTGTTAGGAACTAAAGCTTCTATTCTGGCACTTTTGGAATATATATTTACCATCCAACCAATCAGGCGTTTACAGAAAGGGGGTCCCTCTCACCTGCCTGCCAATCCGCTTAAACCTCTGTTGGGAGAATTGGCGCTGGACTTATGGTTGGGAGTCACCACAACATGAGGAACTATAAAGAGGTCATGGCAATAGAAAAGTTGAGAATCACTGCTGTATCCTGAGAGAATTTATGTCCATATTCTCTCTCTCTCCCCCCCCCCCACTGTGTTTGTGTGTGTGTGTATGAAGTATGTATATTTTGAAAATTCAGCAAGTAATTAATTGCATGCTTTTAAAAAAACAGAATCTGTGGCTTTGGGCCAGATCTTCTGGGTGTTGTCACAAACCTTGCTAATTAAATTATATCACCTTGCCAAAGAAGGCCAGGGAGGTCCCTATTCATAAAGAATAATAGATGCAATAGAACCAGTTTTCAGAAAAGCATAAACATTTAATATAAAAGGACAATCAGAATGAATGATTGTGATCCCGCTGTATAGAGCACTGGTGAGACCACACTTTGGAATACTGTGTTCAATTCTGGAGACCTCACCTACAAAAAGATATTGACAAAATTGAACGGGTCCAAAGACGGGCTACAAGAATGGTGGAAGGTCTTAAGCATAAAACCTATCAGGAAAGACTTCATGAACTCCATCTGTATAGTCTGGAGGACAGAAGGAAAAGGGGGGACATGATCAAAACATTTAAATATGTTAAAGGGTTAAATAAGGTTCAGGAGGGAAGTGTTTTTAATAGGAAAGTGAACACAAGAACAAGGGGACACAATCTGAAGTTAGTTGGGGGAAAGATCAAAAGCAACGTGAGAAAATATTATTTTACTGAAAGAGTAGTAGATGCTTGGAACAAACTTCCAGCAGACGTGGTTGGTAAATCCACAGTAACTGAATTTAAACATGCCTGGGAGAAACATATATCCATCCTAAAATAAAAATACAGGAAATAGTATAAGGGCAGACTAGATGGATCATGAGGTCTTTTTCTGCCATCAATCTTCTATGTTTCTATGAAATCTCTTTGAAAGACGAGAGTGGTTCCCCAGTGACAGTTCTCTTTCGATATGCAAGTGAACAACATGTTGAAGTTGTGAATTTTAAAAATGGACACTGTGGAGGCTAGGTGTGGTGGATGATGTAGGTCCTTATGCAGTATATTATTTGTATCCCACCTTTATTATTTTTACAAGCAACTTATGTAAGTGGAGTCCCACCCAGATTCCTCCCAAATTTATCTGCATTAATAATCTGTGTGGCAGTGGAATATTAAGAGACCTGAAGACTGCCTGGCTCCCTCTTTTCTGTAATATTATCTTCAGATAGATAATATATCAAGCAATGGATAAATAAAAACGCAGTCTGAGCCATGCAGAATTTAACCTTTCCCTCTGACATTTGCAAGAATAGTCCGAAAAATTTTAAATCAGTCTTTGGCTGTTGGTATAGACTCCTCCTCCTCCTTCTTCCTCCTCCTCCTCTTCTTCTTTCTCTCCTTCCATCATCTCCTTCCTCTTCTTCTTTTTCTTCTTCTTCCTCCTTCTCTTCTTCTTCCCATTCTTCTTTCTCTCCTCCACCTCCATCATCTCCTTCCTCTTCTTCTTCTTATTTATTATTATTATTATTATTATTATTATCATCATCATCATTATTATTATTATGTCAGTACAACACAGCAAACGAGATCACTATGCTGGATTTCGTATTTCATCACCAGTCGGGCGCTTCCCAAGCACCTAGGACTGTGTGATGTAGCGGCGAATTATGTTTGCCGATCCCAGTAAAGCGGCCTTTTGCAATTGACAGATGGAGATTTTGTCAATTCCGATGGTTTTCAAATGTCCGCTGAGATCCTTTGGTACTGCGCCCAGCGTGCCAAGTACCACTGGGACCACTTTCACTGGCTTATGCCAGAGTTGTTGCAGCTCGATATTTAGATCTTCGTATTTCACTAATTTCCCTAGCTGCTTCTCCTCAATTCTGCTGTCTCCTGGGATTGCGATGTCGATGATCCATGCTTTCTTTTTCTCCACGATCACAATGTCTGGTGTGTTATGCTTCAGAATTCGGTCAGTCTGACCGAATTCTGAAGCATAACACACCAGACATCATCATCATCATCATCATCATTATTATTATTATTATTATTATTATTATTATTATTATTATTAATTAGACTTGTATGCCGCCGCTCTCTGGAGTGTCTCTCTTATACTATCTGATGACAAGTTATACTCTGCCGGAAACACTCTTGTCTCCCTTGCATTCTTCTTACCCTAGCATCTAATATGGGGTCCACAATATCCCCCTCCTTATCTGACTCCTACATTGCCACATCTGGGGGGTTTGCAGCCCCTGGAGGGTCTCCAGGCCCTAAATCTCCCTCATGCTCACTTTCCGATTCCCCTGATAAACACACTGGCCTATGACACCCAGTGGACCTGGTTCATTCTCCTCAAAGTCTGTGGCCAAAGGAGCTGGATGTGAGCCAAGCACAACACAACACAAGGGGCAAGAAGCAATGGATGGAAACTAACCAAGGAAAGAAGCAACCTAGAACTAAGGAGAAACTTCCCAACAGTTAGAACAATTAATCAATGCAACAAGTTATGAATGCTCTGGAGGTCTTTAAGAAGAGTTTGGACAGCCATTTATATGCAGCTTTCCTCTGATTGCTAATCTAGAAATTCTCCTTCAAATACAGTGATACCTTGTCTTACAAACTTAATTGATTCTGGGACGAGGTTCTTAAGGTGAAAAGTTTGTAAGACGAAACAATGTTTCCCATAGGAATCAATGGAAAAGCGATTAATGCGTGCAAGCCCAAAACTCAACCCTTTTGCCAGCCGAAGCGCCTGTTTTTGCGTTGCTGGGATTCCCCTAGGCTCCCCTCCATGGGAAACCCCACCTCCGGACTTCTGTGTTTTTGCAATGCTGCAGGGCAATCCCAGCAGGGGAATCCCAGCATCGCAAAAATGAGCACTTCGCTGGCAATGAAAGTCCAGAGGTGGGGTTTCCCAGTGAAGGGAGTATCAGGGGAATCCCAGCAGTGCAAAAACACCGAAGTCCTTGAAACCCCACCTCCGGACCTCTGTGTTTTTGCGATGCTGCGATTTCACTGAGGCTCCCCTCGCTGGGAAACCCCACCTCTTGACTTCCGTTGCCAGCAAAGTGCCCGTTTTTACGCTGCTGGGATTCCCCTGCAGCATCACAAAAACACGGAAGTCTGGAGGTGGGGTTTCCCTTGGAGGGGAGCCTCAAGGGAATCCCAGCAGTGCAAAAACGGGTGCTTTGGTGGCAACGGAAGCCCGGAGGCGGGGCATCCCAGTGGCGGAGGTAGGTTTGTAAGGTGAAAATAGTTTGTAAGAAGAGGCAAAAAAATCTTAAATCCCGAGTTTGTATCTCGAAAAGTTTGTATGACGAGGCGTTTGTAAGATGAGGTATCACTGTATTGCCTTGGCGAACTGGTTTGAGAATCTTGGAATGCAGACAGGCTCTGCCACTTTTTATTACATCCTCTTTTCCTTCCTCTTTTAGAAAAGGGCTATAAAATAGGGTGTGGTATGGGCCAAGCCTTGACTTCCTCCAATTCACCATAACTGACTCCGTAGGAAATGTCAACACTCGTTTGAAATTGTAGACAGAGTTTAAATTGAACAAGCAGGTTCCGAAGCATAGAAAAGCGAGCGATGGGGTCAGAACGTCATTTAAAAGTGTAATTTTCATCACCGTTCCTTTTCTGGGGCCAGATATTGCTTGGGTTATTTTGAAGGAGAGGTTGTTGTTGTTTTTTTTGCTGCTTGTTAAGTTGACTCAAAGTATTTTTTTTTTTAAATTGTTTTATTATTAAAATGAAAACATTTACATCATATAATACAACATAAGATACAATTCGAAACATAAGGACAAACAGTACAGAAAAAAAAGAAAAACAAAAGAAAAACCTATAGACATAACGAGTAAAAGTGTCGGTGAGTAAACGGGGGAGTTGTATTGAGAACGAAAATTGGGTCAGATTGTATATGCTCATTACCATGTTTCAAGGATTGTATCAGAGGGGTTCAATGCCAGAGTTGAAATAAACACATTGCGGAGAAGTTAACAGATAATAATAAATCTACATATCTAAATATATATAACGTCTCGTGTTATTTTATGAGATAATAAAATGGTTTATACCAGATTTGTGACAGTTCGAAGTGGAGTCAAAAATCACAATCTTATAGCCTATTGTTCTCGCTTTTGCTTCCTAGCCAGTTATAAAAAGGGTCCCAACACTCGTTGAACGTAGCCGAGGATTCATTTCTAACTTGTGAAGTCAATTTTGACATTTCTGCACAGTATAATATTTTTTTAATTATTACTTCATTTGGGGGTACTTCTTCGTTCTTCCACCACTGCGCATATGAAAGTCTAGCTGCGGTTACTAAATGAATGATTAGGTGTACTTGGGATTTCGATAGATTTTGTCTGATTATGCCCAATAAAAAACATTCAGGAGTTTTGTCAAGTGTTAAATTTAACATTTCATCGACCCAAATTCAAAGTATTGAGTAGTCATGTTTCCCACGATTAATTTATAGCTATGTGAAAGTTTTATGGAATGAAGGATGCATAACAAAGGAAGATTTTTCACAAAGAAAGAAGTGACAGAATTCCTTTGGGTAGAATGTGGGAGATTTTGTGATTTATGTTATAAATCCACATTTCGATATTCTTAGAAAAGACTTTCTTTCTTTCTTTCTTTCTTTCTTTCTTTCTTTGTTTATCTATTTGTTTGTTTGTTTATTTATTTGTTTATTGCGATCAGTTATGTCCCACAGAGTTGGCCTTCTAAAGGTCCCATCAACTAGACAATGTCACAAGGTGTGGGGCCTAGGGGAAGAGCCTTCTCAGTGGGGGGCCCAGCCCTCTGGAATAAACTCCCCCCCCCCCCGAGATTCGTATTGCCCCCACCCTCCTTGCCTTTTGAAAGAGTCTTAAGACTCACCCATTGCTGCCAAGCTTGGGGTTATTAGACTCTGCCCCCTGGGCAATGATTATATAATGAGTTTGTTTGAATGTTTGAATGGATATGTGTGTTATTTTAATAGGTTTTTTTTAGTTTTTTAGCTTTAAATGTAACTTGTAATCTAATGTTACCCGTATCTTGATGTATACTACCTTTTTTGTATGTTGTAAGCTGCCCTGTGTCCTTGGAGAGGAGCGACATATATATCTAATATTTATTTATTTGATTGATTGATTGATTGATTGATATCTATACCGCCCTTTAGTTTTTTTAATTAGATTTCTTACATGCTTATATTTTGTATTTATTTCTGTTGTAAGCCTCCCCAGTTGAAAAGGGCGGCATAGAAATCAGACAGAGATATATAGAGATAGAAAGATATACATACATACATACATACATACATACATACATACATACATACATACATACATATATATATATATACAGAGAGAGAGAGAGAGAGAGAGATGATAGATAGATAGAGATATGACAAAGAGAGAGAGAGAGATGATAGAGAGAGAGGATAGATAGATAGATAGATAGATAGATAGATAGATAGATAGATAGATAGATAGATAGAGATATGATAGAGAGAGAGATGATAGATTGATAGAGAGAGAGATGATAGATAGATAGATAGATATAGATAGATATGATAGATAGATATGATAGAGAGAGAGAGAGATGATAGATTGATAGATAGATAGATAGATAGATAGATAGATAGATAGATAGATAGAGATGATAGATAGATAGATAGATAGATATGATAGATAGATAGATAGATAGATAGATGATAGATAGATAGATAGATAGATAGATAGATAGTTAGATAGAGATATGAGAGAGAGAGAGAGATATGATAGAGAGAGAGATACAGAGAGTAGATAGATAGATAGATAGATAGATAGATAGATAGAGATATGATAGATAGAGAGAGAGAGAGATGATAGAGAGAGAGATGATAGATAGATAGATAGATAGAGATATGATATATATATAGAGAGAGATGATAGATTGATAGAGAGAGAGAGAGGATAGATAGATAGATAGATAGATAGATAGATAGATAGATAGATAGATTGAGATATGATAGAGAGAGAGAGATGATAGATAGATAGATAGATAGATAGATAGATGATAGAGAGAGAGAGAGAGAGATGATAGATTGATAGATAGATAGAGAGAGATGATAGATAGATAGATAGATAGATAGATAGATAGATAGATAGATAGATACATATATACATACATACATACATACATACATACATACATACATACATAGATACAATAAATACATAGATACATACATAGATACAATAGATACATAGATACATACATACATACATACATACATACATACATACATACATACATACATACATACATACATACACATAGATAGATTTTTCATTCTTGTGCTTTGCTCTTCTTTGCTCCTCTCCATGCAACAGGTGGTGTGTCCTGTAATTAACTCTCTCCAGATATTGTTACATAATGCAATTAGGGTTGTAATACAATCCGGAGAAGAAGCTGTTTTGATGTCAAGCTTGCTGTCATTGATACACACACACACACACATACACACACACACCCTTCAAAGACTACAGCTGTAATCCAGACATGCTGTAACCTCCCCAAAAGGCCGACACAGTGTCCTGAGTGTTGCCTTTTTTTCTCCACCCAGCTCTTTCTTAAAGGAAACTTTTAAAAACTTTTTGGCAGGAAAACACACAGCCACCATGTTTGCTCTGGGTGGTGTGCAAAAAAAGTTTTGAATGGCCCAGATTCAAAATGCCACACTTTCAAGTCTGGGACCATTCATTAGGTTGCAGAATGCCCCCTTTCATTTCCAAAATAATAATAAACAGTTGCCTCAAACACAGGACTGCTATTTTGAACCTTTAAAAAAAAACCAAATGTTTTGAACTAAAAGTGAGATTTTTCTACTGGATAATAGAGTTGAAAATGCCTTGGGGGTAGAGTGGAAATGGGAATGGAATAGAATAGAACAGAAAATAAAAGAATGTAGAATAGAATAGGAAATAGAATAGAATAGAATATAAAATATAATAGAACAGAAAAGAGAACAGAATAGAATAGAAAATAGAATAGAAAAGAAAAGAATAGAAAACAGAATAGAAAATAGAATAGAACAGAAAAGAGAGCAGAATAGAAAATAAATTAGAGAATAGAATAGAATAGAAAAGAGAATAGAACAGAAAAGAGAATAGAACAGAAAAGAGAATAGAATAGAAAAGAGAATAGAACAGAATAGAATAGAAAAGAGAATAGAACAGAAAAGAGAACAGAATAGAATAGAAAAGAGAATAGAACAGAAAAGAGAACAGAATAGAATAGAAAAGAGAATAGAACAGAAAAGAATAGAATAGAAAATAGAAAAGAAAATAGAGTAGAATATAAAATATAATAGAACAGAAAAGAGAACAGAATAGAATAGAAAAGAGAATAGAATAGAACAGAAAAGAATAGAATAGAAAACAGAATATAAAATATAATAGAACAGAAAAGAGAACAGAATAGAATAGAAAATAGAATAGAACAGAAAAGAGAATAGAATAGAAAAGAGAATAGAACAGAAAAGAATAGAATAGAAAATAGAAAAGAAAATAGAGTAGAATAGAAAATAGAATAGAACAGAAAAGAATAGAATAGAAAATAGAAAAGAAAATAGAGTAGAATAGAAAATAGAATAAAACAGAAAAGAGAATAGAATAGAATAGAATAACAGTTGGAAGGGACCTTGGAGGTCTTCTAGTCCAATCCCTTGTTTAAGCAGGAAACCCTATACCAGGGGTAGGCAAAGTTGGCTCTTCTATGACTTGTGGACTTACCCTCAAAACGTCACTACAGAGCACTGCACACCAAGACAACTAGACCCAAGGACAGTTTTTCCCCAAACACCATCACTCTGCTAAACAAATAATTCCCTCAACACTGTCAGATTTTTTACTAAGTCTGCACTTCTATTTCTACTAGTTTTTCTCATCATTCCTATCATCCTTTTCCTCCCACTTAGGACTGTATTGGATACAACTTGTTGCTTGTATCCGAAGAGTTTTATTAATATTGATTGTTTCTTCATTGCTTATTTGACCCCTATGACAATCATTAAGTGTTGTACCACATGGTTCTTGACAAATGTATCTTTTTCTTTTATGTACGCTGAGAGCATCTGCACCGAAGACAAATTCCTTGTGTGTCCAATCACACTTGGCCAATCAAATATTCGATTCTATTCTAATTGCAGGTCCATCTCCCGTTTGCCGTGGTCGGCAGCACTGAAGAAGTGAAGATTGGCAATAAGATGGCCAAAGCTAGACAATATCCATGGGGAGTGGTCCAAGGTATGTTGATGGGGAAAATGATACCCAAAAAAAATTGAACTAGGGTGGACAGGCGGCAGCTATACAAGCAATTTCTTGAATCAGTAGGAAAGCAAAACAACAGATGTGAAGGTTGGGACTGAGATCTGGAGAAATTTATCATGCACACCAAGAAAACATGTTCTTTTAGATTTCAGTACTTGAGGTTTCTAATGAGATCGTAATTAGACTAATAAAAGAGCTATTGCTATATTTTTCAGAATATTAAGACGCAACAACCCCACCCCCAAAAAAGAGGGTGAAAATTTGGGTGCATCTTGGTTTTTATATAATGGGTTTTTAACTGTTTTAGTATTGGATTATTGTTATACAGTGGTCCCTCGATTTTCGCGGGTTCAAACTTCGCGAAAAGTCTATACCACGGTTTTTCAAAAATATTAATTAAAAAATACTTTGCGGGTTTTTTCCCTATACCATGTTTTTTCCCGCCCGATGACGTCATATGTCATCGCCAAACTTTCATCCGACTTTAATAAATATTTTTTTTAGTAAACTTTAATAAATAAACATGGTGAGTAATGATCTAAATGGTTGCTAAGGGAATGGGAAATTGCACTTTAGGGGTTGAAAGTGTTAAGGGAAGGTTTGTGATACTGTTCATAGCCCAAAATAGTGTATTTACTTCTGCATCTCTACTTCGCGGAAATTCAACTTTTGCGGGCAGTCTCAGAACGCATCCCCTGCAAAAATCGAGGGAACACTGTATACTGTTTTATTACTGTTGTTAGCCGCCCCGAGTCTGCGGAGAGGGGCGGCATACAAATCCAATAAATAAAGAAATAAATAAATCTTATACACCGAATGTAGCTCTGGTTTCAGGGGCTGAAAAAAGCCTTTCAAGCAGATGTTTCAGGGACTGGAAAAATCTTCTTAAATGGAGATTTCAGGGGTTGAAAAAATCCTCTGAAATGTAGGTTTCAGAGGCTGGGGGGAAACCCTCTGAAACAGATTTCAGAGGCTGAAAAAAGCCACTGAAGTGAAGATTTCAGGGGCTGAAAAAAAATAATCTGATACAGGTTTCAGAGTGAAAAATATCCTCTGAAAAGGAGGTTTCAGGGGCTGAAAAAAGTCCGAAACAGAGGTTTTAGAGGCTGAAAAAAGACTCTGAAAGGGAGTTTTCAGAGGCTGGAAAAACAAGGCACAGAACTTACAACCAACGAACCTGTTTCTAAATTTCACCTCTGGGAACAGCTGTTTGGGAGGTATTCCAGGAGGCCAATTCACCCACCAATCAGCCTTCTCTGTGGGGGGGCCGACCCTCTGGAACCAGCTCCCCCCTGAGATTAGGATTGCCCCCACCCTCCCTGCCTTTCGTAAACTCCTTAAGACCCACCTCTGCCGTCAGGCATGGGGGAACTAAAACACCTCCCCCTTGCCCATGTTGTTTTGTTGATTGATTGACTGTGTGCCTGTTTTTTATATATACTGTTTTGATGAGATTACTAATTTTAAATTGTAATTAGATTGGTGGGCATTGGATTTGGTATTATGTACTGTGCTGTTTTTTTTATTATTGTTGTGAGCCGCCCGAGTTTGCGGAGAGGGGCGGCATATAAATCCAATAAATCTAATCTAATCTAATCAGCATTTTTCTTATTTTCCTTCCCAAAAACTAAGGTGCATCTTATATTCCAGTGTATCTTACAGTCCAAACCATACGGTAATTAAGATGAATATAAATTTAGCACACTAATCACAATGGATACAAATATAGTAAATATATTTCTGACTCACAGAGGAGATGGAGCAATCAAATCTCGCTCATTATGGAATTCTCAGAATATTCTTAAGTCAACTCAATATCAACTTTTCCACCTCCAAACTCTTGATTACTGGAATAATGGAAATCAAATAGTCCTTAGAAAAATCTTTTGGAGTTATAATCATCATTATCCATTTTTTAATGACCTCATAATGCTTTGTAGGATGTAGTCTGGGCAGCTGAATGAAGCGAGGATGACTGGATGCCCTTCCTGTCACCAATGCGGAATATTATTTGGCAGATATATATCTCATTGTGCCCAGAGAGAGAAATATCTGCCTTTACCTAGGATTGAACTTGCAACCTCCTGATTGTGAGGCCAGAGTGCCACCTACAGGCCACCGCAACACTCTTATAATTATGGAGATATAAATGGCGATTTTTAAAAAAATGAAAAATACAGTGTTCCCTCGCTTTTCGCGGAGGATGCGTTCCGAGACCGCCCGCGAAAGTCGAATTTCCGCGAAGTAGAGATGCGGAAGTAAATACACTATTTTTGGCTATGAATAGTATCACAAACCTTCCCTTAACACTTTAAACCCCTAAATTGCAATTTTCCATTCCCTTAGCAACCATTTAGATTATTACTCACCATGTTTATTTATTAAAGTTTATTAAAAAAATATTTATTAAAAGCAGACGAAAGTTTGGCGATGACATATGACATCATCGGGTGGGAAAAACCGTGGTATAGGGGGGAAAACCGCGAAGTATTTTTTAATTAATATTTTTGAAAAACCGTGGTATAGACTTTTCGCGAAGTTCGAACCCACGAAAATTGAGGGAACACAGTCGTTAGATTTTTGTGTTACCCTATCTGTGATCTAAATTTCCCCATTTTTATGATTTTTTTTAAAAAAATAGTTGAAAATGAAAACCACTGTGATTTTGTAAAGTTGCGCGAAATGTTGATCAGAGTGAACATGGAAGACCTGAGAGAGCAGACTCACAGCCGACATTACGAACTCTACCGCCGGTGCAAATTGGAAGAGATGGGTTTCAAAGACACGGATCCCGACAGCAAACCGTTCAGGTAGGTGAGGAGCAGGTGAGCCTCCAAACTTAACTTAGAAAAGAAGTTTGCTGTGTGGCTGGAAGCACAAAAACTTATCTAAGGACGACACAAAACCTTCTCGTCTAAGGATTTCAAATCATTCTACACTGCTCAAACAAATAAATAGAGAAACATCTTTCAGCTGTGGCGAGGGAGATTGTGATCCCCTTATATAGAGCGCTGGTGAGACCCCATTTGGAATAATACTGTGTTCAGTTCTGGAGACCTCACCTACAAAAGGATATTGACAAAATTGAACGGGTCCAAAGACGGGCTACAAGAATGGTGGAAGGTCTTAAGCATAAAACGTATCAGGAAAGACTTCATGAACTCAATCTGTATAGTCTGGAGCAGCGTTTCCCAACCGGTGTGCCGCGAGACACAGGCAGGTGTGCCGCCAAGCTCCCCGCCCGATCTGCCCCCTCTCCTCCTCCGCCACCCCCTGCCTTGGGGCGCGACTTCTCTCGCGGCAGCTGCGGCTGCAGCTTCAGCTCCTCAGGACGAAAGCGCTCCCAGCCCTCTCTCGCAGCCCCCTGGCTGGGTGCGCTTTCGCTGCGAGAGAGGGCTTTCTCCATCCGTTTCGGGAATGCACGCCCCGCCCCTCTCGCGCGCGCGCCGCTCCCCTTTTCTCTCAGCCCTCCCTGGCTTCGCTTCTCAATCCCTCCCTCCTTCCATCTTTCCTTCCCCTCAGCCGTTCTGTCTGGGGGTCTCCCGCTCTTCCCTTCCCCGCCTCCCAGGCTTTGCCTTTGCCACCCCCACCCTTTTTTGGTTGACAAGGAGTCTTTGCCGCATCCCGCAGTTCGCACTCGGCTCGAGGCCGCTTTCCCTGGCTGCGCTCGGAACCGACAGGGCGCTGCTCTTTCTCTCTCTCACTCTCTCCCGTGAGGCGGGGGAGGGAAAAAAAAGCAAAAAAAACCTTCTTGCAGCGTGCCCGCGCTTGTCCCTTCAGCAGCGAGGGAGGGAAGTCAGAGGGCGAGGGAGCGAGCGAGCGCTCTTGTCCTCGGTGTCCTCTGCAGCCTGCCTTCCTTCTTCTTTGCCCCCGCTGAGGGACGGAGAGAAAGATAGAAAGGAAAGAGGGAGGGAGAGATAGAAAGGAAAAAGGGAGGGAGAGATAGAAAGAAAAGAGATAGAAAGGAAAGAGGGAGGGAGGGAGGGAGGAAAGAGGGAGGGAGAGAGAGAAAGGAAAGAGGGAGGGAGACAGAGAGAGAGAGAAAGAGAGACATAGCAAGAGAGAGAGAAAAAGAAAGAAAGAGAGAGAAAGAGAGAGAGAAAGAGATAGCAAGAGAGAGAGAGAGACAAAGAGATAGCAAGAGAGAGAGAGAGAGAGAGAGAAAGAGACATAGCAAGAGAGACAGAAAGAGAGCAAAAGAGAGAGAATGAAAGAGAGATAGCAAGAGAGGCAGAGAGAGAGCAAGGGAGAGAGAAAGACATAGAGGGAAGGAAGGAGGGAGAGAGAAAGAGAGCAAAAAAGAGGAAGAAAGAAAGAAAGAGGGATGGAGAGAGAGAAAGAAGGGAAGGAAGGAAGAGAGAAAGAGGGAGGGAGAAATAGAGTGAAATTGAGGAAGAGATTTTTTTTTGTCCAAACTTTTCTTTAGCCCCCCGCGCCCCCCCCCCCACCCAATCCCCCCGTTCAGTGTTCCCCAGGATTTTGAAAATATGAATAATGTGCCGCGGCTCAAAAAAGGTTGGGAAACACTGGTCTGGAGGACAGAAGTAAAAGGGGGGACATGATCGAAACATTTAAATATGTTAAAGGGTTAAATAAGGTTCAGGAGGGAAGTGTTTTTAATAGGAAAGTGAACACAAGAACAAGGGGGCACAATCTGAAGTTAGTTGGGGGAAAGATCAAAAGCAACGTGAGAAAATATTATTTCACTGAAAGAGTAGTAGATCCTTGGAACAAACTTCCAGCAGACGTGGTTGGTAAATCCACAGTAACTGAATTTAAACATGCCTGGGATAAACATATATCCATCGTAAGATAAAATACTGAAAATAGTATAAGGGCAAACTAGATGGACCATGAGGTCTTTTTCTGCCGTCAGTCTTCTATGTTTCTAAATTCCTTATTTCCTCGAATTGGCTGGCAAAATGATAACAGGATCATGGAATTGAAAGAGGGTATTTAAGCCAACAGATCATGATTTATGCTCTGGGACTAGAATTCAAATTATTCCAATTAAAACAGGAAGCAGTTTTTTGAACAGCTATTGTACTTTGTACTTAAGTCTACTTAGATAAGACTTCAGTCCAGAGGTCTCCATAAATTAAACTGCCAATTACGCAAATGACAACTGGGTAAGGTGAAGATAAAGGATAGAAATTCAAATGTATTATCTTTTATTTAAGTCTGGCATGATATATATATGCCAGAATTAAATCGCTCCTCCTCCCTTCCTCCCCACCAGGTTTTTAAGGAAGAGGTTAGAATCGCCCAACGCTGTTTTTATTTGAATTAAAAACAAGTTGATTTCGGTCGTGGTTTGTCTTGGGAAAAGCAGTTTGTTCGTGCCAAGAGTTAAATTTGGCTTCTAAATGGCACGTTGAGAGATGCTTCCCAGTTAACCAAACAAAACTTCCGGAACAAAGCTTTATTTGAACAAAAAAATACGATTCATATATTAA
The DNA here is from genome assembly GCF_031021105.1 of Erythrolamprus reginae. Lineage (NCBI taxonomy): Eukaryota > Metazoa > Chordata > Lepidosauria > Squamata > Dipsadidae > Erythrolamprus > Erythrolamprus reginae. Next base: position 7,519,603 of record NC_091956.1, read on the forward strand.
CTAATTTATTATTTTTCCTTAATGACCACTGTGACCTTTGGAGGAACTTGTGAAGGCACACACGCAAATTGTAGGTTCCCTGGAATATTTCTAGGTGATAAATTAGAGATTTAAGCTCTCTGGGCTGCTAATTTGTCTCATATAAGTTAGTTTGGGGTAGTAGTAATGACACCAGACTAGAAACTGGAATACAGTGAGTTCTAGTCTCGCCTTAGGCATGAAACCCAGTTGGGTGACTTTGGGTCAATGTATTTGTTTGTTTGTTTGTTTATTAGATTTGTATGCCGCCCCTTTCCGTAGACTCGGGGCGGCTCACAACACAATAAAAACAGTTCATGACAAATCTAATAATTTACAATTTAAGATATTTTAAAAACCCCATTATTAAGCAGACATACATACAAGCATACAATTACCAGGAGATGGTGAGTTGTTGTTTTTGTTGTTTGTTTGTTTGTTTACTTACTTACTTACTTACTTACTTACTTACTTACTTACTTACTTACTTACTTACTTACTTATTAGATTTGTATGCCGTCCCTCTCCGTAGTCTCGGGGCAGCTTACACCAATGATAAAAAAAACAATATATAATGACAAATCTAATAGTTAGAATCTAAAATAACAATAATACATTTAAAAAGTCTAAAAAACAAGAAACCCCAATATATAAAAACATACATACAGTCATATCATGCACAAAAAACTACACAGGCACAGGGAGATATTTCAGTTCTCCCACGCTTGACGGCAGAGGTGGGTTTTATGGAGTTTACGAAAGGCAAGGAGGGTTCTTGTCCCGACTTAGATATGAAAGCAGCTAGGTGACTTTGGGGCATAAAACCCAGAATTTTGCACGGAACTTGTGAGATTTTGCTTATGCGCATGTGCAGAATCTTGTACGGAGAACAAAAGGCTTACTGTCTTCCTCTTCCGTTCGTAGAGATTTTATTCATTTATAATTTATCATTTTTAGAGTTTTTCAAAAGAATCCCTTCTGGTGTTAAAGGTTGTCTTCTTTTTCTCCCCTTCCTTCCTTATTTCTCTTTTCCTCTCGACACTTCCAAACATTCCCTTACGGGGGGGTCATTGTGTTGGAAACAAGCCTGCAAGAAACCTACGAAGCCAAGAGAAACGAATTTCTGGGTGAACTTCAGAAGAGAGAAGAAGAAATGAGGCAGATGTTTGTCATGAGAGTGAAGGAGAAAGAAGCAGAGCTGAAGGAAGCAGAAAAGGATGTAAGTAGAACAAAGGCTGTCGGACAGGGGAATAAGAATATGCACTGCTCAAAAAAAATAAAGGGAACACTTAAAAAACAGAATATAACTTCAAGTCAATCAAACATCTGTGGAAATCCAACTGTCCACTTTGGAAGCAAGACTGATTGACCGTCAACTTCACCTGCTGTTGTGCACGTTCAACTTTGTACAGAACAAAGTGTTCAATGAGAATATTTCATTCATTCAGATCTAGGATGTGTCCTTTGAGGGTTCCCTTTGTTTGTTTTTGAGCAGTGTACAGTGATACCTCATCTTACAAACGCCTCGTCATACAAACTTTTCGAGATACAAACCCGGGGTTTAAGATTTTTTTGCCTCTTCTTATAAACTATTTTCACCTTACAAACCCACCACCGCCGCTGGGATGACCCGCCTCTGGACTTCCGTTGCCAGCGAAGCACCCGTTTTTGCACTGCTGGGATTCCCCTGAGGCTCCTCTCCATGGGAAACCCCACCTCCGGACTTCTGTTGACAGCGAACCACTTGTTTTTGCGATGCTGGGATTCCCCTGCTGGGATTCCCCTGCTGGGATTCCCCTGCAGCATCGCAAAAACACAGAGGTCCGGAGGTGAGGTTTCCTATGGAGGGGAACCTCAGGGGAATCCCAGCAGCGCAAAAACGGGCGCTTTGGCTGGCAAAAGGGGTGAATTTTGGGCTTGCACGCATTAATCGCTTTTCCATTGATTCCTATGGGAAACATTGTTTCTTCTTACAAACTTTTCACCTTAAGAACCTTGTCCCGGAACCAATTAAGTTTGTAAGACAAGGTATCACTGTATATATTGTTGCATTTGTAATGTACGACGCCTTTATTTATTTATTTATTTATTTATTTATTTATTTATTTATTTATTTATTTAATTGGATTTGTATGTCGCCCCTCTCCAAGGACTCGGGGCAGCTCACAGCATATATAGAAACAGAACAATAATGTAATCCAATTACAGTGTTCCCTCAATTTTCGCGGGGGATGGATTTAATAATAATTAATAATAATAAATAATAATAATAATTATTATTATTATTATCAATACAACACAGCAAACTATGCTGGATTTTATATTTCATCACCAGTCGGGCGCTTCACAAGTACCTAGGACTGCTATTCATCATCTATTTATTATTATTAATAGATAGATGATGGATGGATGGATGGATAGATAGATAGATAGATAGATAGATAGATAGATGAGAGATGGATGGATAGATAGATAGATAGATAGATAAGTAGATAGATAAGTAGATAGATAAGTAGATAGATAGATAGATAGATAGATAGATAGATAGATAGATAGATAGATAGATAGATGGATGAGAGATGGATGGATAGATAGGTAGATAGATAGATAGATAGATAGGTAGATAGATAGATAGATAGATAGATAGATAGGTAGATAAGTAGATAGATAGATAGATAGATAGATAGATAGATAGATAGATGAGAGATGGATGGATAGATAGATAAGTAGATAGATAGATAGATAGATAGATAGGTGAGAGATGGATAGATAGATAGATTAGATAGATAGATAGATAGATAGATAGATAGATAGATAGATAGATAGATAGATAGATAGATAGATAAAATATTTCCCTTATCCGGTGACTGTCCCGTCTTCCTCTCCTTTTGCCCTTTCCCTCCGAGCAGCTTCACGAGAAGTTCGACCATCTAAAGCGGACTCACCAAGAGGAGAAGAAGAAGGTAGAAGACAAGAAGAAGGAACTCGAGGAGGAGCTGAACAACTTCCAGAAAAAGAAAGCGGCCGCTCAGCTACTACAGTCGCAGAGCCAACAGGCGAGCTCTCAACCCACCAAGAAGGACAAGGACAAGAAAAAGTAAGCCGTTGTCCGAGGTTGAGCTCTGTGGGCTTCTGTTCCAGTGTGCTATCTTCTGTTGCATGTCTGTATTGGCTTCTTCCCATTACCAAACTGGAAACTGGGCTTCCACACTTCTAAACCCAGACTGAATTTTTTTTTCTTTTTTGAAACACTATTTTTCCAAGGGGGGGGGAACCGAACAAGGGTGGGAGGGCACAGGGGTTCGACTTTATTTTTTTATACCTGAAATATTTTTTGACTTAGGGTTTGTTTTTCCAACGAGATATGGTAAGCAGAGACCGAAAGCTAAGCCACGCAATTTGGCTTTAATACACCGTACTAACCTATTTTTTGGATAACTTACGTGACACCCAGGAGCTGTTAAATTCTCACTGTCTTCTCTGGTAAAGTTCTTTAAAAGTGTTTGCTAATTGTGGTAGAAATCCCAAAACAGGAGAGGTTGATGCTAGTGTGACATTCTCTTGGGTGTGGAACCTAGGAGCGAAGGGTTTGTGACTTTGGACCTTGGGAAGACTGAGAATTACAGTAGTACCTCTAGATACGAGCTGCTCCACATGCGAGTACAGTGATCCCTCGAGTTTCGCGATCTCGATCTTCGCGAAACGCTATATCGCGATTTAAAAAAAAATATTAATTTTAAAAAAAACCACTTCCGGGTTTGGCTTCGGGAGTTAGCTGGGAAGCGGCGCGGCTGTTTTAAAAGGTCGCAGCCGGCCTGGGGGGCTTCCCAGCACCCCCCCCGAACCCCCAACCCGGGTTCGGGGGGGTGCTGGGAAGCCCCCCAGGCCGGCTGCGACCTTTTAAAACAGCCGCGCCGCTTCCCAGCTGAGTCCTGAAGCCAAACGCCAAAGGCGAACTTCCGTATTTGGCTTCGGGAGTCAGCTGGGAAGCGGCGCGGCTGTTTTAAAAGGTCGCAGCCGGCCTGGGGGGCTTCCCAGCACCCCCCCCGAACCCCCAACCTGGGTCTTCCCGGCCGCCCACGCAAAGGGGAAACCCCGGCTCCTCGCTGATGCCCGCCGCTCGCCCGCCTGCCAGCAAGAGGGGGAAGACCCAGGGAAGGTTCCTTCGGCCGCCCAGCAGCTGATCTGCTCGGTAGCGCAGCAGCAGCGAGGAGCCGAATCGGGGTTTCCCCTTTGCGTGGGCGGCGGGGAACCCAAACTCCACCATCTACGCATGCGCGGCCATAGAAAAAAGGCCGCGCATGCGCAGATGGTGTTTTTACTTCCGCAACCCTACATCGCGAAAAATCGATTATCGCGAGGGGTCTTGGAACGGAACCCTCGCGATAATAGAGGGATCACTGTATTCCAAGTTACGAGCTGAGACGCGAGCAAAATTTCTGTTCGACACCCGAGCTCAAATTCGGGATACGAGCCGAGCGTCCACTAGGTGGCGCAATAATTCCATTTTTTTCCAGTTATCTCTTCCATCTTTTCCAGTTAGCGCGAAAAGCCAAATCTAAATGCATTCGTTCGAGATACGAATTGATCGACAAACGAGGTCGGCTCTGGCACGAATTAAACTCGTATGTCGAGGTACCACTGTACTGAGGTTTTACTTTACCAACAGTTGAGGAAGAGAAAATTAATAGCTGGAGACAGAGGGGAGAGGAGGGGAGGAAGAGAGATGTGAACCTGTGGTCCAATCTCTTAATTTTATCTAATGATGGGTTTTCTTGTGCCAAAGATCTGAAAGAGGAAGCAACACCTACAGTCTGAACTCTCTGTAGAGGGTTAATTAAATAGCAAAGCACAACATTGGGAAACAGCACAACATTAATCCTATTTGATGGGCTCCCATTGCACAGTGGGGTTTTTGGGGGGGGTTGGGGGGGAAGGTAATTTGAGGCCTTGGTGACATGAGAGGGTGTTCCATTTGCTGTGGAAGTGGAACAATCAGTGCCAAGCGTAGAACATGGGTGGATCTCGTAAAATTGGCTGTATGAGGTTCATTATGCATTTCTCTTGGGATAGAAACGTATTTGAACCGCAAGGAAGATGGAGTAAAACAATGGTCTCCAACCGTGGCAACTTTAAGACTTGTGGACTTCAACTCCCAGAATTCCTCCGCGAGCTTGGCAAGGGTAACATTGCAAGTAGAACTCCAGGTGGTTTTTTGGGTAGATTTTCACCTGAAAAACAGGCAGGGCATTGAACGCTGATAGTTGTGACTGCCACCTTGACTTTATGTCCCTGTGGACCATTCCTCTTAGTAGCCATAAGAAGCAGCATTAATATGTGGATCAGTAGATTGTTAGATGCCGAGTTCCCAATGTAACATTAGTCAATCGAAAAGCATTTTCGTATCCATTCCATTCTTTTCTTTTTTTAAGATTAAGTTGTTTTTCTTCCTATCATAAGTAGAATGTAAATTAGGTGCTATCTTAACTTCGAGAAATTTTCCTAGCTTTGCTTTGCTGGCTGAGGAATTCTGGGAGTTGAAGTCCACAAGTCTTAAAGTGTCCAAAGTTGGAGGCTGCTGGAGTAAAGCATAACTGACTTGGCTTTGCCCAGGTAACAGGACCCTCCCTCTCCATTTTCAGTGATTTGTCTCCCTCTGGTGGCCACCGGGGTTTCATTTAGATCCTTCGTACAACCTTCTTCACATTCTAGATCAGGGGCGTCAAATTCGATTTCATTGAGGGCCACATTAGGGTTGTGTTTGACCTCCAGGGGCTGTGTTGGGAGTGGCCAGTTCGATATCAGGGGCACCTGTGTTGGCCTGAGTGCTCTGCCAGCAAAAACGGGCTCCCGAGCTCCGTTTTTGGTTGCGATAACCTCCTGCAATCCTCCACCAGCGAAAACAGAGCTTGGGAGGGCCACCCTGAGCTCTGTTATAGGTTGCAATGGTTTCATCCATCCGCAGCCCTCCCAGGCTCTCTCTTCACCAGCAGAGGCACACCACAGGCCAATCCTTTGCTATTTCCAGGGCAACCCCATGGGCCAAATCTAAGCACCCCATGGGCCAGATCCAGCCCTCCAGGCCTTGAGTTTGACACCTCTGTTCTACATCAGTGTTTCTCAACCCTGGCAATGTGTGGACTTCAACTCCCAGAATTCTTTCGCTGGCATGCTGCCTAGCAAATTTGGGGAACTGAACTCCACACATCTTCGATTTGTCAAGATTGAAAAACTATGGATCAAACTCTCGGAATTCTTTGCAATGAACACGTTGGCTAGGAAACGCTGAGAATTGGTGTCCGGGCATAAATATTCCATGGAGGCAAAAATCAGAGCGATTGAAAAAAAAATCAACCATTTTGTGCAGTGGACATTGGACAACCTAACCTGTCCCAAACAATGTGCTTTCCTTCTTTTACATTGATGCTCCTGAAAGTCACAAAATAACTTTGGAGGGAGAAAAATCCAATTGTGTATCCATACATCTGCTCCTAATCATGTTTTGCATTGGTTAATGGTTTTGAAGGCTGGTGATGTATGAACAGCGCCAATAAATACGGAACTGTACACGGGACCTTTATAAAGTGTGGCTATGAGAATGACTTGAAGGAGCAATCTAATGTCCTTGAGATATCACCTGAAAGAAGATTACTGCAAGTGGCTTTTCTGAGTTGAGGAGGCATGGTTAGTTAACCACCCATTGCTAAGTTTGCCAACCAGGGTTCAGCTTCTTTGCCACCTGAGCCAATATTGGGGTCCCTGGGTGCTCACAGAATGGTAATGAAAGTCAAAATGGGAAGCATAACATTGCAAGCAAAACTCCAGATGGGGTTTTTTTTGTAGATTTTCCACCTGAAAAGCAGACAGGGCATTGAACACTGATAGTTGTGACTGCCATCTTGACTTTATGTCCCTGTGGACCATTCCTCTTAGTAGCCATAAGAAGCAGCAGTGAGATTGATAAAGTATTTGGATCCAAAGACTGTTAGCTGCCTAGTTCCCAACTTAACGTTAGTCAGTCGAAAAGCATTTTCGTATCCATTCCATTCTTATATTTTTTTAAGAGTCCCAAATGTGGATTAAGTTTTTCTTCCTACCATAAGTAGAATATAAATTAGGTGCTATCTTAATGCCTAGAAATTTTTCTAGGACAATTATAAATATTTGTGGCTAGGTAACATTTTTAAAAAAGGTATAATATGTACTTCTTTGTACGGATATATAAAGGGAGCCAGAATTGTTTTGCCAAATACTTTTGGAGTACAAAAGATGCTAACTAATTTGTGACATTTCTATAAAATGTAAAATAACTGCCAAGGTAATATAATACTTCCTCCATTGGTTGATTTAGATTCCCTGGAAGTTTATTCTCCCAAAAGGTGTATGGTATTTAACAAGGCATGATTATTTGTTTTTGCTAAGGCAGACTGCTCTTTGCTGTTAGGGGCCTTCAAAATTGCAAACTGTACAAAGAGCAAAATTAAATTTGGATTGATAGCATCTGTGCTTCACCTCTGCTTTCCTAAGAAGCAGCGATGAATGTGTAGACGAGAACGTTAACCATTTTTTAAATGAAGGATTCTATTTTTGATAACGGCTACATGCTGCCAATGTGCAAACGTTGCGCGCTTGAGCAGTGTGCAAAACGGGTGTGAAGTTCTACCTTTGTAGATTATGATTGTGTTCAAATGAAGGATTCTTTGATGGCACTGTTTCACAAAGAAGAAGCTGTGCGTTGTGTGTATGTACACAGACCGCAGTGTTTGTGGGGGGAAAATCCTTTTGAATTGCCACACCGCTGGTATGGACCGAACGTGGCTGGCCGGTGAGGTCATAATAACCGATATAAACATTATCTCTGATTCACATCGATTATGTCTTTTTTTGGTTGATGTATTTATGGGGACATCCCAGATTCAGTCCGATTTGCAAATAAAGATTTTAATGGAGGAGATTGTTTCAGCCTAAAAATCATTGCCACAATACTGCATGATTTCAGCCTACACTTGGATGTTGTTCTGACCTAGGTTTCACAGAATCACAAGCAGACTCCTTGTTCCACTAAAACCCCTTTTTAATTTATCTAGTGTGAATTCCTCTCGTTCACATCCAGCAAAGTCAAAGAGGAATTTACAACCACAGAGCTTATCAGGCTCAGAGAATTGCCCAGCCGATATTTCCCAAACACAATGCCGTACAAGAAAATACAGTGGTACCTATATTTAATAATAATAATAATAATAATAATAATAATAATAATAATAATAATAATAATAATAAAAAATAAAAATAAAAAACAACAACAATAATCCAAAGTGCAGACTCTGTAAAGAAACAGATGAAACAATCGATCACATACTCAGCTGCTGCAAAAAGATCGCACAGACGGACTACAAGCATAGACACGATGCTGTGGCACAGATGATCCACTGGAACTTGGGCCGGAACCACCATTTACCAGTGGCAAAGAACTGGTGGGATCATAAGCCCGAAAAAAGTGGTCGAAAATGAGCAAGCAAAACTACTGTGGGACTTCTGACTTCAGACTGACCGAATTCTGAAGCATAACACACCAGACATCCTGATTGTGGAGAAAAAGAAAGTATGGATCATCGACATCGCAATCCCAAGAGACAGCAGAATTGAGGAGAAGCAGCTAGAGAAATTAGTGAAATACAAAGATCTAAAAATCGAGCTGCAACGACTCTGGCATAAGCCCATGAAAGTGGTCCCAGTGGTTCTTGGCATGCTGGGCGCATCGACAAAGGATCTCAGCGGACATTTGAAAACCATCGGAATTGACAAAATCTCCACCTGTCAATTGCAAAAGGCCGCTTTACTGGGATCGGCAAACATAATTCGCCGCTACATGACGCAGTCCTAGGTGCTTGGGAAGCGCCCGACTGGTGATGAAATACGAAATCCAGCATAGTGATCTCGTTTGCTGTGTTGTATTGAAATAATAATAATAATAATAATAATAATAATAATAATAATAATAATAGTAGTAGTAATAGTAGTAGTAGTAGTAGTAGTAGTAGTAGTAGTAGTAATAATAATAATAGTAATAATTTATTAGATTTGTATGCCGCCCCTCTCCGAAGACTCGGTACCAATTTGGTAGGAATAAATAGGTACCAATTTGGTGGGAAGGTAACAGTGTTCCATGCACCTGTGGTGTGTAGCCTTGCTGGCCATGTGACTACGGACAATGTCTTTGGACAATGCTGGTTCCCTTGACCAACAAACCGACATGAGCCCTGTGTCTCAAACTTAGGCACAACTGGACAGGGAAACTTTTTTTGTTTTGCAACGCAGAATATTTATGGTGTATCCCTGTTGCGAAGATCAATGTTTTGGGTATCAAGAAACGGTTCTGCTTCAACATAAGAGTCTAATGGGGCTACCTCTGAAGAGCATTTGGAAACTACAAGTTGTGCAGAATGCAGCCACACAGTCATGGGCCTTCCCATGCCCCTGTTTCTCCAGCACTCCGCAGACTACATTGGCTGCCAATTGGTTTCCGGATATGATTCAAAGTGTTGGTTATGACCTACAAAGCCCAAATGACATAGGACCAGATTATCTCCGAGACCGCCTTCTGCCGCACAAATTCCAGCGACCGGTGAGGTCCCACAGAGTTGGCCTCCTTAGGGTCCCATCGACCAAACAATGTCGGCTGACGGGACCTAGGGAAGGAGTCTTCTCTGTGGAGGCCCCGGCCCTCTGGAATCAGCTCCCTCCAGAGATTTGTACTGCCCCCCACCCTTCTCGCTTTCCACAAGAATCTGAAATCCTATTTATGCCACCAAGCTTGGGGTCACTAGACCCTAGCCTCTAGCCAACGAATGTATGGTATGTTTGTGGTTTGAATTTGAATGAATGGTTTTTAATGTTTTAGCTTTTTTTAGAATGGCTTTAGATTAGTCGTTTATGTTAATTGGATTTCAGATGTGTTATTGTATATTGTTTTTTTTATATGTTTTGAGCCACCCCAAGTCCACAGAGAGAGTTGGCATACGAGTCCAACATATGTACATACATACATACGGGGTGTGTGGTGGTTTAGATGTGAAAAATCGAGCAGTTAAGTCAGACTGCGGATCTATTAGGCTTGTTGTTTGGTCAGAAGTATCTGGTTTTTCTGAGTTTTAACCATGCAAGGGTCATCATCAGTCAATCAAAGCAACTCTGCTTTCGGACTTTCTCGGAGAAAGTGCTCCTCTGTAAAGAGTTGGCAACTTTGCTTGGCGGGTTTTGTATCCTTTGCAGGAGATAGCCGGGGTGGCGCAGCAGGTAGAGTGCTGTACTGCAGGACACTGAAGCTGACTGTAGATCTGTAGGTCAGCGGTTCAAATCTCATCACTGGCTCAAGGTTGACTCAGCCTTCCATCCTTCCGAAGTGGGTAAAATGAGGACCCGGATTGTGGGGGCAATATGCTGGCTCTGTTAAAAAAGTGCTATTGCTAACATGTTATAAGCCACCCTGAGTCTAAGGAGAAGGGAGGCATAAGGAAGGAAGGAAGGAAGACAGGGCGGCATAAAAATTGAATAAAAAAATAAATATTCCTGCAGACAAGGTGAGAAGGGAAGCGATTCGTGTTTTTTTGGCTCCCTTTTATTTTATTTCATTCTCCGAAGCGAGAAACGAATGTTAACTCTTTCTCTGCCCCCACCCCCGTTGTCCCCCTCCCTTTATTTTCCCCCCCTTTTGAGTTGCTATTATTTCTAACGTTTCTATTTTCGTGTTTGTTTTTTAATTTGCAGTTCAAGCTTCACATAAAGGCTGCCAAGTCAAAGGATGTTCCTGCAATTCCCCTGCTTTTGCAGTAATGTTGTTTCAGCCGTCTTATATCTATTCCTTGTAAACACAAATCCTCCTGAGCAGTGTTAGTATTAAGGGGGATGGTTGGTGAAGGCTTCTTCCTCCTCTTCCTCTTCCTCCTTCCCTCCTCCTCTTCCTTCCTTTCCTCCTCCTCCTCCTCCTTCTCTTTCATTCCTCCCTCCCTCCTCTTCCTCCTCCTCCTTCTCCTTTCCTCCCTCCTCCTCTTCTTCCTCCTCTTCTTCTTCCTCCTTCTCCTCTTCCCCTTCATTCCTTCCTTCGTCTTCTTCCTCCTTCTCTTTCTTTTCTTCCTCCTCCTCCTCTTCTTCCTTCCCCTCCCCTTCCTTCCTTTTCTCCTCCTCCTTCCTTCCTTTGCTCCTCCTCTTCTTCCTTCCTTCCTTCCTTCTTTCTTTCTTTCTTTCTCCTCTTCTTCTTCCTCTTCCTCCTCCTCAGACCAGCAAGGACAATGTTCTTTAAAATAGGCAAAAGGATCAAGACCAAAGAGTTCATGAATTGGGTTTCTTGGGTTCAGGGGGTCCGCAGGGAGGGAGTCAAAAAGTCCAGAGAAGAGCCCCCACCGTATAGTCAGAGTCCCTTCCCCCCCCCTTTTTTTTTTTTACATCCATCATGATCCTCCTAAAGAGATGACAGGGCTTCAATCAACGGTTGTGATCACCATATTTGAAGTTGTTTGCACAACACCACGTAGTCCTCGATTTACAATGGATCTCAAAAATCTCTGTGGCTAAGCGACAGAGTTGTTAAGCGAGTCTCGCCCCAATTTTACAACCTTCCATGCCACGGTTGTATTAAGTGGATCACTGCAGCCCTGATAAGTTAGTATAATGGAATAAACTTTCCCAAGCAATGTAGGCTGGCGGGACCGCAGGGAAGGGCCTTCTCTGTGGCCGCCCCGTCACTATGGAATAAACTCCTCCCTGATGTCTGTACTGTTCGGAGAGGGGCGGCATACAAATCTAATAAAACTTAAACTTAACTTAGTAGCCCGGTTGTTAAGTGAATCTGGCTCCTCCCATTGACCTCGCGTGTCGGAAGGTCGCCAAAGGGGGTCCATGACCTTGGGGGCATAGCAACGGGTATAAGTACAAACCGGTTGCTAAGTATCTGAATTTTGATCACATGACTGTGGGGAATGCTGCGACGGTTGCTTAGTATATACAAACGTAATAAGTCACTTTTTTCAGTGCTGTTGAACGGTCACTAAATGAATGAACGGTTGTAAGTCAAAGACTAGCCATACATCCATGGGAGACTTCCCTGTTGAGCTCTAAGTCAACGTAGATCAGTGATGGTGTTCTGCTGGCGTGTCCCAACCGCCCGTAATTACAGGGTAATTAGTCCAGAAAGACACACACCACATGATAGAAGGAAAACCAAAAGTCTTTATCAACAGAAAAGCAGAAAAAACTCCCTTTTTAAATGTCAAAGGGATTTTCTGGTACACACAAGGCACAGGTTAAATGCAATCCAATTTCTTATCCAGTAACTGGGAAATTGAGTCCAAAGTCCAGAAAGTCCACACACAGCCTTGAACAGGGAAACAGCAAAACCACGATCTTGACGAACTATGAATCAGATAAACTTCCACAAGGCTAAACCAGCACGCTGTTCTTTTTATCTGTAGCACTAATTACAGCAGCCCCACCCAACCACAGGTGGCCTCACTTATCTCCTGTAATAATCCTTCAGTTGTTCTCTCCTATGCATCACTCTACGCATGCGTGGATCCATCGTAAGTTCTTGTTCAGAATCCAGGGATGATAAGGATGATTGATCTCCTCCTGGGCTGTCTGCCAAACTCCCCCCTTCCCTGCCACTCACGCTTCCTTCGTCAGAGGAGACTTCGTCGGGAGATTCTATTGGGAGCAAAACAGACCTGTGGCATGTGGATGTCTCCTCCACCTCCACATTCCTTGGGGCAGGAGCTGGGTCAGAGCCAACCACAACAGATGGCGAACCTTTTTTTTCCCCATGTGCCAAAGGCTCACACGCGCACATACAATATCACACCTGCGCGAGTGCCCACACCCATAATTCAATGCCTGGGGAGGGCAAAAATGGCCTCCCCTGCTCCCCCAGGAGGCCCTCTGAAAGCCAGAAATAGCCTATTTCCCAACTTTCCCAAGCAATGCAGGCTGGCGGGACCGCAGGGCAGGGCCTTCTCTGTGGCCGCCCCGTCTCTATGGAATTAACTCCCCCTTGATGTCTGTACTGCTCCCACCCTATTGGCCTTCCATAAGGCCATGAAGACCTGGCTTTACCGACAAGCCTGGGGGGCCATGAACCAACAACAACGGCCAAATTGTATGAATGTTTAATATGCATGTTGCGTTAGTTTGTTATGTTTATTGGGGTTTTTAACTAATGGTTTTATAACTTAGTTTTATATTTGACTTCTTTTTACTGCCTTGTATTTTATATTGTTGTTAGCCACCCTGAGTTCTTCAGGATTAGACAACATAGAAGTCGAATAAAGAAATAATTCAATTTATTGCAATTCAATTTATTAGACTTGTTTGCCGCCCTTCTCCGAGGACCCGGAGCGGGGTCCTAAATAAATGAACAAACAAACAAACAAACTTCTGGTAGGCCAGTTTTTCACCCTATCGAGGAGCAGAGAGGACTAAAACCCAGCCCTTGACTATCCTAATGATTTCAATGGAAGCAACAGATTTATCTGGCAGTCCCACTGAAGTCAATGGGATTGCCTTCTGCATTCACATGTCATGAAGGATCTCACAAGCCTTAATTTTTAATTCCCATTAAAGCCGCTTTCGTACTTTACAAATTTGACTCTGGCCTTGGTTTTTCTTCCAGATGAAGAAGGTATTTCTCTTTAGCGTTTGAATCCTGTAATACACTGCTCAAAAAAATAAATAAAGGGCACACTTAAACAACACAATATAACGCCAAGTCAATCAAACTTCTGTGAAATCAAACTATCCACTTAGGAAGCAACACTGATTGACAATCAATTTCACCTGCTGTTGTGCACATTCAACTTTGTGAAGAACCAAGTATTCAGTGAGAATATTTCATTCATTCAGATCTAGGATGTGTTCTTTGAGTGTTCCCTTTATTTTTTTGAGGAGTGTACTATCCTTCCGCGGCTTCAGTTTGTCACACATTTTTCTCAATAATAATAATAATTTATAATTGTTCTGCCGGCGTGTCCCAACCACCCGTAATTACAGGGTAGTTAGTCCAAAAAGATACACACCACACGATAGAAGGAAAACCAGAAGTCTTTATCAACAGAAAAACAGAAAAAGCTCCCTTTTTAAATGTCAAAGGGATTTTCTGGTACACACAAGGCACAGGTTAAATGCCATCCAATTTCTCACCCAATAACTGGGAAATTGAGTCCAATTCTAAAGTCCAGAAAGTCCACATAAAGTCTTGAACAGAGAAACAGCAAAAACCACGATCTTGACGAAACTATGAATCAGATAAACTGCCACGAGGCTAAACCAGCACGCTGCTCTTTTATCTATAGCACTAATTACAGCAGCCCCACCCAACCACAGGTGGCCTCACTAATCTCCTGTAATAATCCTTCAGTTGTTCTCTCCTATGCATCACTCTATGCATGCGTGGATCTGTCATAGGTTCTTGTTCAGAATCCAGGGATGATAAGGATGATTGATCTCCTCCTGGGCTGTCTGCCAAACTCCCCCCTTCCCTGCCACTCATGCTTCCTTCGTCAGAGGAGACTTCGTCAGGAGATTCTATCGGGAGCAAAACAGACCTGTGGCATGTGGATGTCTCCCCCACCTCCACCTCCACATTCGTTGGGGCAGGAGCTGGGCCAGAGCCAACCACCACAATAATAATATAATAATTTATTAGATGTGTATGCCGCCCCTCTCCAAGGACTCGGAGCGGGCTGTATGTTTAGAAAGCCACCGTGGTCCATTTTTCTAAAGCTAAAGCAGCTGTTGTATGAGCAGAGTGCACACAGAAACATTTAGATTGAGACTAGTTGTGAATAACTACTCAGCCACGCACAGATCTACTAGCTGGAATTAAAGTTTACTTTGAGAAATAACATATTCAGATAAACAGTCTAAAGTCATATACGTAAAGTCATACATTCCTCCACTCGTAACGCAACTAGACTTACAATCCTAGGTTTAGAAAGCTTAGAACTATGTCGCCTTAAACACGACCTAAGCACAGCCCATAAAATCATCTGCTACAAGGTCCTTCCTGTCAACTACTACTTCAGCTTCAACCACAACACACTAGCACACAACAGATACAAAACTTAAAGTAAACTGCTCTAAACTCAAGTGCAGGAAATAGGACCTTAGTAACTGAGTAGTTGATGCATGGAACTCACTACCAGACTCTGTAGTATCATCACCTGACCCCCCCAAATTTTACCCTTAGACTATCCACTGTTGACCTCTCCCGATTCCTAAGAGGTCAGTAAGGGGCGTGCATAAGTGCCCCAGCGTGCCTTCTGTCCCCTGTCCTAGTGTTTCTCTTTTTTACATAATATTTCCAAATATTATCAGGTAGGTAGTCTTTCTTACCAGTTGTATTTGTCATAATCAGCAAACAAAGATACCAAGCTTAAAACGCATTTTAACTGTAATACATAACTACAACACAGCATGCAGAGAGGGTGACTCAGAGAAATAAGGTATAAACTCTTGCTCCCTCTTGTGGCAGTTTACAACACCTGCAGCCAAGATATTGCCAACCCAAAAGTTATGGACAGAGTCCTAACAGCAGCAATGAAAATAACTCCAGTCTTTGAATAACTGTATGAATTATGTCTTTCCAAAAGCCTCCAAGCTATTAACAATAACAAAAGCAGAGTTGGAAGGGACACCTTGGAGGTCTTCTAGTCCAACCCTCTGGGAGAAGCCTCCGTGCGGCCTCTCTAGGAATCTCCTGGGAGGAAACAGGGCCGGAAAAGACAGGGAGAAGCCTCTGTGGGGCCGCTCTAGGAATCTCCTGGGAAGAAGCAGGGCCTGAAAAGGTGAGAAGAAGCCTCTGTGGGGCCTCTCTGGGAATCTCCTGGGAGGAAACAGGGCCAGAAAAGGTGGGGAGAAGCCTCTGTAGGGCCTCTAGAATCTCCTGGGATGAAACAGGGCCAGAAAAGGCGGGGAGCATCCTCCGTGGGGCCTCTCTAGGAATCTCCTGGGAGGAAACAGGGTCTCCACCCTCCCTGTGGTTTCTCCAATCGCATGCATTATTTGCTTTTACATTGATTCCTATGGGAAAAATTGCTTCTTCTTACAAACTTTTCTACTTAAGAGTCCGGTCACGGAACAAATTAAGTTCGTAAGTAGAGGTACCACTCTACTCAAAAGTGTAAATTTTGCCTGCCAATCTTTTCTCCAGTGAGTTGAGATGACACCTGTCACAATCTGTAGATGACATTGGTGAAATTGAAGCTTGGTGTGAATTCTGGGAATTGTCCCAACTAGCTAGAGTAACTTTTCTTGTTTCCTGTAACTTCAGACAATGATAGGAATCTTGGTTTGGCAAATGGTTTAAAACTGCACTTTTCCAAGGAAAAAAACCAAAGTTGTGAGTATTGAGCTAGTTGAAAACCAGTGAAAACTTTCAGCATAGACCCTCGGATGGGGAAAGAGGGAAGCTATTTTGCCAGAATGATTTTTTAAAAAACTTTCATCATTGTTAAATGTCAGTGCTGGCAAAGTGGAATGTACAAATAAAATTGTTCTGCCGGCGTGTCTCAACAACCCGTAATTACAGGGTAATTAGTCCAGAAAGACACACACGACACGATAGAAGGAAAACCCAAAAGTCTTTATCAACAGAAAAACAGAAACAGCATCCTTTTTAAATGTCAAAGGGATTTTCTGGTACACACAAGGCACAGGTTAAATGCAATCCAATTTCTCACCCAATAACTGGAAAATTGAGTCCAATTCTAAAGTCCAGAAAGTCCACACACAGTCTTGAACAGCAAAAACCACGATCTTGACGAAACTATGAATCAAATAAACTGCCATGAGGCTAAAAGAGCAGGCTGCTCTTTTATCTGTAGCACTAATTACAGCAGCCCCACCCAACCACAGGTGGCCTCATTTTCTCTTGTAATAATCCTTCAGTTGTTGTATCCTATGCATCACTCTACGCATGCGTGGATGTGTCATAAATTCTTGTTCAGAATCCAGGGATGATAAGGATGATTGATCTCCTCCTGGGCTGTCTGCCAAACTCCCTTCTTCCAAGTCATCCCCACCTTCTTCTTCTTCCAAGGAAACTTCACTACCTGACTCTGTCGGCCATAAAACAGGCCTATAACATGTTGATGTTTCCCCTGCATCCACCTCCACATTCCTTGGGGCAGGAGCTGGGCCAGAGCCAACCACAACAAAAATATATCCTCTGTTTTTTTAAGTTCTGCAAAGATGAAGTGTTGAATTATTTCTGTTCTCCTGTGCTGGATGGATTATTTTCCTTTCTGATATATTCTAAGAGGTGACTCCTATTTAGCTCCTTGGCTTGTCAATCTCTTTGTTTTTCAGGTGATGTCCTACCAAATTTGTCGCTGCCTGTAACTTAGTAGTCTCCTGTTTCTTGCTTTTTTTAAAACTGCTTTTTGAATATACACTGCTCAAAATAAATAAATAAAGGGAACACTTAAACAACACCATATAACTCCAAGTAAATCAAACTTCTGTAAAATCTGTGAAATCAAACTGTCCACTTAGGAAGCAACACTGATTGACAATCAATTTCACATGCTGTTGTGCGCATTCAACCTTGTACAGAACCAAGTACAGTGATACCTCATCTTACAAACGCCTCATCATACAAACTTTTCGAGATACAAACCCAGGGTTTAAGATTTTTTTTGCCTCATCTTACAAACTATTTTCACCTTGCAAACCCACCGCCGCTGCTGGGATGCCCCACCTCCGGACTTCCGTTGCCAGCGAAGCACCCGTTTTTGCGCTGCTGGGATTTCCCTGAGGCTCCCCTCCATGGGAAACACCACCTCCGGACTTCCGTGTTTTTGTGATGCTGCAGGGGAATCCCAGCAGCGCAAAAACGGGTGCTTCGCTGGCAAGGGAAGTCAAGAGGTGGGGTTTCCCAGCAAGGGGAGCCTCAGTAAAATCGCAGCATTGCAAAAACACAGAGGTCCGGAGGTGGGGTTTCAAGGACTTCGGTGTTTTTGCAATGCTGCAATTTCACTGAGGCTCCCTTCGCTGGGAAACCCCACCTCTGGAGCTGGGGTTTCCTATGGAGGGGAATCTCAGGAGAATCCCAGCAGTGCAAAAACGGGCGTTTCGGCTGGCAAAAGGGGTGAGTTTTGGGCTTGCACGCATTAATCGCTTTTCCATTGATTCCTATGGGAAACATTGTTTCGTCTTACGAACTTTTCATCTTAAGAACATCGTCCCGGAACCAATTAAGTTTGTAAGACAAGGTATCACTGTATTCAATGAGAACATTTCATTCATTCAGATCTAGGATGTGTTATTTGAGTGTTCCCTTTATTTTTTTGGGTAGTATATATCCCAGTCCGCTGAGTCTTTGCTCACTTTCCACATTGCTTCTCCTTTCCAACAGTTGAGATGAATTTTAAGGTTTTCTTGCTCTTAACTAATGCAAAAACTAACCCATGATGGAGCTTGATCTTCCTTCAATTAAACATGTTTTTGTTTGGGTGGGGTGGGAGGTAACAGACTGAGCGTGGTATTGAGCAATCTAGGGTGTCTTCCTCAAAATCGGTAACTTTAAACCGTATAGATTCCAACTCCCAGAATTCCCCAGCCAAGCTGTCTGGCTGGAGGATTCTGGGAGTTGAAGTCCGTAACAGCTTAAAGTGGCCAGGATTGAGGAACACCAGGCTAGGGAGTAAAATAGCCAAAAAGCTTTTGCACTGCTCAAAAACATAAAGGGGACACTTAAAGAACACAATATAACTCCAAGTCAATCAAACTTCTGTGAAATCAAACTGTCCACTTAGGAAGCAACGCCGATTGATAATCAATTTCATTTTATTGTCAGCACATTCAACTTTGTACAGAACAAAGTATTCAATGAGAATATTTCATTCATTCACATCTAGATTGGGTTCTTGGAGTGTTCCCTTTATTTTTTTTGAACAGTATATGGGGAATGGATACAGGAACTGGGCATGGCTATTCTAGTGAAAAGAAGGACCAGGGGAGATATTGATAAGGAGTCTTCCAATATTTGAGTGGCTGCCACCGAGAGGAGGCGGTCAAGCTATTTTCCAAAGCACCTGAAGGCCAAACAAGGAATAATGGATGGAAACTGACCCAAGGAGACATTCGACCTAGAAATAAAGAGAAATGTTCTGAGAGTGAGACCAATGGAATATCTTTGCCTTCAGAAGTTGTGGGAGTTTCATCATTGGAAGCGTTTAAGAAGAGCCTGGATCTGTCAGAAATGGTGTAGTGGGAAAGGGTTGGACTTCATCAGTGTTTCCCAACCCTGGCCACTTGAAGATATCTGGACTTCAACTCCCAGAATTCCCCAGCCAGCATTCGAGTTGAAGTCCAAATACAGTGATGCCTCGTCATACAAACTATTTTCACCTTACAAACCCACCAACGCTGCTGGGATGCCCCACCTCCGGACTTCCGTTGCCAGTGAAGCACCCTTTTTTGCGCTGCTGGGATTTCCCTGAGGCTCCCCTCCATGGGAAACCCCACCTCCGGACTTCCGTTGCCAGTGAAGTGGTCGTTTTTGCGCTGCTGGGATTTCCCTGAGGCTCTCCTCCATGGGAAATCCCACCTCCAGACTTCCGTTGCCAGCAAAGCGTTCATTTTTGCACTGCTGGGATTCCCCTGAGACTCCCGTCCATGGGAAACCCCACCTCCGGACTTCCGTAGCCAGTAAAGCACCCATTTTTGCGCTGCTGGGATTCCCCTGAGGTTCCCCTCCATGGGAAACCCCACCTCTGGACTTCCGTTGCCAGCGAAGCACTCGTTTTTGCGCTGGTGGGATTTCCCTTAGGCTCCCCTCCATGGGAAACCCCACCTCCGGACTTCCATTGCCAGCGAAGTGCTCATTTTTGCGCTGCTGGGATTCCCCTGCAGCATTGCAAAAACGCAGAAGTCCGGAGGTGGGGTTTCCCATGGAGGGGAGCCTCAGGGGAATCCCAGCAGCGCAAAAACGGGCGCTTCTGCTGGCAAAAGGGGTGAGTTTTGGGCTTGCCTGCATTCATCGCTTTTCCATTGATTCCTATGGGAAACATTGTTTCGTCTTACAAACATTTCACCTTAAGAACCTCATCCTGGAACCAATTAAGTTTGTAAGACAAGGTATCACTGTATCTTCAAGTGGCCAAGGGTAGGAAACACTGGACTAGATGACCTACAAGATCCCTTCCAACTCTTGTTAATCTGCATCTATCTTATTGATCTCTGCTGGTAGACTGTATAACTTTCCCAAGCTTGAAAACTGGAGCCAGTTTCCAAACTATGCCGTTCAACGCCTTTTGTGTGATTCTCTGGAGCTTCGGTGCTTTGTTATGGTGTGTGCTTCTGCCAGCCGTGTCTTATCTGTGTCCTATTTGTCGTTGGCTTCTGTGCCTGCTGAAATTTGTTCTTCTCCTGCTTAGTTTTGGGGAGCTTTTGTGTGACACCTCAGGGTACATGCACACTGGTTTGGGGAGATGTTAGACAAAGAGGTAGTTTTCACCTGTGTTGGAAAGTGAACCCATCAGTCCTTCTAAGCCAGAGATCACACAACCCCAGGATGCTGCAACTGTCATTAAGTATTGAGGGCCACACAATATGGACTTCGTAATACTTGCAACGTGGGTTTTTTGTAGTACGGATACAGTAGCCAGCTGACTTGGGCTTTCTTGTACAGTGTTCCCTCGATTTTCGCGGGTTCGAACTTCACGAAAAGCCTATACTTTTCAAAAATATTAATTAAAAAAATACTTTGCAGTTTTTTCCCCTATACCATGGTTTTTCCTGCCCGATGACGTCATATGACATCGCCAAACTTTTGTCCGCCTTTAATAAATATTTTTTTAAAATAAACTTTAATAAATAAACATGGTGAGTAATAATCTAAATGGTTGCTAAGGGAATGGGAAATTGTAATTTAGGGGTTTAAAGTGTTAAGGGAAGGCTTGTGACACTGTTCATAGACAAAAATAGTGTATTTACTTCCGCATCTCTACTTCGCGGAAATTTGACTTTCGCGAGTGGTCTCGGAACGCAACCCCCGCAAAAATCGAGGGAACACTGTATTTTTAAAGCTTGCGGCAAATCATTAACTAAACAATTTTGAAAAATGGCAAAGTTAAAATACAAAAAAAGCCATGTTAGTTATTATTATTATTATTATCTTGTAATTGCATCATCAGGCCATAGGGTAAATATCCTACAAGAAGGTTGGTGGAAGTAAACAGGATGCAAATGTCTATGTACACAGGATTGACAGCCCTCATTCCAGCCCTAATAAATCAGGGCTCCCCAATCTCCAGCCCACAGCCTGTTGGGAACCAGGTTGTACAAACAGCAGATGAACACACAAATCTCCACTTGTTTAATTGCCCAAAACCATTCCTTCTCTCCTTTACTGCTTTTGCCAGTCTGCAGAAACGAAAAATTGGGGACTGCTACATTAAAGGGTAATAAATGGAGGCTATGTCTCTTATTTGCAACCTTTAGTTGATTAGAAAAACTAAATAACGAAACTAGGATCTTATCCTGCTTTATTATTATTATTATTATTATTATTATTATTATTATTATTTATTAGATTTGTATGCCGCCCCTCTCCGCAGACTCGGGGCGGCTCACAACAACAACAAAGACAATGTAAGAACAAATCTAATAATTAAAAAAAAACTAAAAACCCCATTATTAAAAGCAAGCATACACACAAACATACCATGTATAAACTGTATAGGCCCGGGGAGGTGTCTCAGTTCCCCCATGCCTGACAGCAGAGATGGGTCTTAAGAACTTTACAAAAGGCAAGGAGGGTGGGGGCAGTTCTAATCTCCCGGGGGAGCTGGTTCCAGAGGGTTGGGGCCGCCACAGAGAAGGCTCTTCTCCTGGATCCCGCCAAACGACATTGTTTAGTCGACGGGACCTGGAGAAGGCCAACTCTGGGACCTAACTGGTCACTGGGATTTGTGCGGCAGAAGGCGGTCCTGGAGATATTCTACTATGTGTAGTTTGCCTACACTTGTTTTTCCTTTCTGTATCTATCTATGCCTTTCTTCACAGTAACCCTTGGCTGTGCACAGAATAATGTCTCTCCTCCTCACCACTTTTTGGGGATGTGCTTTCACTCTGCATGTAAGTACAGCTCGAGAAGAAAAGTTTGTCTGTTTTTCTGGAAGGAGCTCACAGGCATAATAATGAATATGGTTCGAAGTGAGCGTTGAGTTGATGGAACCTTTCCTAAGAATTCCCCAGTTTCAGTGACCTCATCTACCTACACAAAGATATTGATAAAATTGAACAGGTCCAAAGGCGGGCTACAAAAATGGTGGAAGGTCTTAAGCATAAAAGGGGGAAAGGAATCCTCAATCTGAGTCTTGTATTGGCAGTTCTGTGTTAGCAGAAACTTCAGAAGAGAAGGATTTAAGGGTAGTGATTTCTGACAGTCTCAAAATGGGTGAGGAGTGCGGTCGGGCGGTAGGAAAAGCAAGTAGGATGCTTGGCTGCATAGCTAGAGGTATAACAAGCAGGAAGAGGGAGATTATTATCCCGCTATATAGAGCGCTGGTGAGACCACATTTGGAATACTGTGTTCAGTTCTGGAGACCTCACCTACAAAAAGAGATTGATACAGTTGAACGAGTCCAAAGACGGGCTACAAAAACGGTGGAAGGTCTTAAGCATAAAATGTATCAGGAAAGACTTAATGAACTCAATCTGTATATTCTGGAGGACAGAAGGGAAAGGGGGGACATGATCAAAACATTTAAATATGTCAAAGGGTTAAATAAGGTTCAGGAGGGAAGTGTTTTTAATAGGAAAGTGAACATAAGAACAAGGGGACACAATCTGAAAATGGGTGGACAGTGCAGTCAGGCGGTAGGGAGTAGAATGCTTGGCTGCATAGCTAGAGGTATAACAAGCAGGAAGAGGGAGATTGTGATCCTGCTATATAGAGCGCTGGTGAGACCCCATTTGGAATATTGTGTTCAGTTCTGGAGACCTCACCTACAAAAAGATACTGATCAAATTGAATGGGTCCAAAGACGGGCTACAAGAATGGTGAAAGGTCTTAAGCATAAAACGTATCAGGAAAGACTTCATGAACTCAATCTGTATAGTCTGAAGGACAGAAGGAAAAGGGGCGACACGATCGAAACATTTAAATATGTTAAAGGATTAAATAAGGTTCAAGAGAGAAGTGTTTTTAATAGGAAAGTGAATACAAGAACAACGGGGCATGATTTGAGGTTAGTTGTGGGAAAGATCAGAAGCAACGTGAGAAAATATTATTTGACTGAAATAATAGTAGATCCATGGGACAAACTTCCAGCAGACGTGGTTGGTAAATCCACAGTAACTGAATTTAAACATTGCCTGCGATAAACTTAGATCCATCCTAAGATAAAATACAGTACAGGAAATAGTATAAGGGCAGACTAGATGGACCATGAGGTCTTTTTTCTGCCATCAATCTTTATGTTTCTATGTTTCAAGGGTTGTTTGAATGAAGTGGGCGCAACACATTCAAAAAAATGGGATTCCTGAAGTTGAGTGCCATCCAGATACATCATCTCCAAATTTCCGGAATTCTTTGTGGTAGACAATCTTGAATGTCTGGGATTTGAAGTAGCTTCAACGTACGGGGCTGAAAATCTTAGATCCAAGATCTTTCTCCCAACTGGTTAAAGAGATCTGCTAGTACAGACTACGTTTTGCACGCAATGGCGTACTTGTGAGTTTGCGTTGTTTCTGAGCCTGTGAATTGTATGTGTGTGACTTGGCATTCTTTGGAGTTGTGTTGTTTTTACTAGAACTTTGCCTGGAAAAATGGAATCAAAATCACAGCCATACATTCTGTCTATAACTGCCCAACTTGAACCAGGCCGCATATTTTTGAAACTTATATAAAGGTTTATGTTTTTCCTTTCTCTCCCAGCTTATTGAAAAATAAAACTGTGAATAACCGTAGGAATGTATTGTTTGTATACTTCTATTTTTGTGCGGGGTTCTTTTTAAGTTTACACAACAGCCTTAAAACTATTTAGGTCTTGCTTGTCTATTACCTTTTCTATTTTGAAAATATTCTAGTTTTTAACCAGAATGAATTTTTAACCAGTTTACTGTGTCTAATAATATGTTATGTATCTGTCCGTTAAGACTTTTGTTATCAAAGTAAAAAAAAAAAAGTCTTCATTTTTTCAAAGTACACTACGGTAGTTCTGGGAATTTTCTGCATTTGAGGAACATGGGGCTTTTTGTATATGTACTTAAATGTCCATTTCCCAAGAACCTGAACACCTAAAGTGGGAAGGAGAAAATACATTTAAACAAAGGGGGGAAAACACCAACCAAATAATCAACATTGTTTTATGTGTATGTGCCTTTTTTAAAAAAAAAAACAAAGGATGTTTTGATTTTTGATTTATTATTCAGTATTTGTATGGGCTGGGAATGGGGAAGGAACTTGACAACAAAATAATTTAGATTTTGCATTTATTTTTCCCATATGTCTTTGAAAACACACATACATTTTTGTTTCTAATGGTTTACAGATTTCACATATCATTTTGTTCAAGTAAGAGCATTCTGGCAAAGTTCAAGCATTCTGTTTTATGTGTTTCCATGTGCTGGGCATGTATATTCAGGTCTAGTTTGAACCCTATGAATTTCTTCACCTACACAAAGATATTGATAAAATTGAACGGGTCCAAAGACGGGCTACAAAAACGGTGGAAGGTCTTAAGCATAAAAGGGGAAAAGGAATCCTCAATCTGAGTCTTCTATTGGCAGTTCTGTGTTAGCAAAAACTTCAGAAGAGAAGGATTTAGGCCCTAAATTTTAGGGGTAGTGATTTCTGACAGTCTCAAAATGGGTGAGCAGTGTGGTCGGGCAGTAGGAAAAGCAAGTAGGATGCTTGGCTGCATAGCTAGAGGTATAACAAGCAGGAAGAGGGAGATTATATAGAACGCTGGTGAGACCACATTTGGAATACTGTGTTCAGTTCTGGAGACCTCACCTACAAAAAGATATTGACAAAATGGAACGGGTCCAAAGACGGGCTACAAGAATGGTGGAAGGTCTTAAGCATAAAACGTATCAGGAAAGACTTAATGAACTCAATCTGTATATTCTGGAGGACAGAAGGGAAAGGGGGGACATGATCGAAACATTTAAATATGTGAAAGGGTTAAATAAGGTCCAGGAGGGAAGTGTTTTCAATAGGAAAGTGAACATAAGAGCAAGGGGACACAATCTGAAAATGGGTGGACAGTGCAGTCAGGCGGTAGGGAGTAGAATGCTTGGCTGCATAGCTAGAGGTATAACAAGCAGGAAGAGGGAGATTGTGATCCCGCTATATAGAGCGCTGGTGGGACCCCATTTGGAATACTCTGTTCAGTTCTGGAGACCTCACCTACAAAAAGATATTGACACAATTGAACGGGTCCAAAGACGGGCTACAAGAATGGTGGAAGGTCTTAAGCATAAAACGTATCAGGAAGGACTTCATGGACTCAATCTGTATAGTCTGGAGGACAGAAGGAAAAGGGGGGGGGGACATGATCGAAGCATTTAAATGTGTTAAAGGGTTAAATAAGGTTCAGGAGGGAAGTGTTTTCAATAGGAAAGTGAACACAAGAACAAAGGGGCACAATCTGAGGTTGGTTGGGGGAAAGATCAGAAGCAATGTGAGAAAATATTATTTGACTGAAAGAGTAGTAGATGCTTGGAACAAACTTCCAGCAGACGTGGTTGGTAAATCCACAGTCACTGAATTTAAACATGCCTGGGATAAACATAGATCCATTCTAAAATAAAATACAGGAAATAGTATAAGGGAAAACTAGATGGACCATGAGGTCTTTTTTCTGCCGTCAATCTTCTATGTTTCTATGACATTTTGGACAGCATGAAAGGGCTGTTGAAATACTGGCATCCCAGTTTGTAGGAATAACCATTTATTTCACCTCTCCTGTGTAGGAAGCCCTATCAAAATACAGAAGAGTAATTAAAATATCCTGCAGGAAAATATCAATTCATTGGCTTTCGTTTCTTTGGGGGATGAAAGTTTCAATAGTAGTAGACTACAGTGATACCTTGTCTTACGAACTTAATTGGTTCCGGGACGAGGTTTGTAAGGTGAAAAGTTTGTAAGACGAAACAATGTTTCCCATAGGAATCAATGGAAAAGCGATTAATGCGTGCAAGCTCACCCCTTTTGCCAGCTGAAGCGCCTGTTTTTGCGCTGCTGGGATTCCCCTGAGGCTCCCCTCCATGGGAAACCCCACCTCCGGACTTCTGTGTTTTTGCGATGCTGCAGGGGAGTCCCAGCATCGGAAAAACGAGCGCTTCGCTGGCAACCGGAGGTGGGGTTTCCCAGCGAAGGGAGCATCAGTGAAATCACAGCATCAGAAAAACACTGAAGTCCTCAAAACCCCACCTCCAGACCTCTGTGTTTTTGCGATGCTGCGATTTCACTGAGGCTCCCTTCGCTGGGAAACCCCACCTCTGGACTTCTATTGCCAGCAAAGTGCCCGTTTTTGTGCTGCAGGGATTCTCCTGCAGCATCGCAAAAACGCGGAAGTCTGGAGGTGGTGTTTCTCATGGAGGGGAGCCTCAGGGGAATCCCAGCAGCGCAAAACCGGGTGCTTCACTGGCAACAGAAGTCCGGAGGCGGGGCATCCCAGTGGTGGCGGTGGGTTTGTAAGGTGAAAATAGTTTGTAAGAAGAGGCAAATAAATCTTAAACCCCGGGTTTGTATCTCGAAAAGTTTGTATGACGAGGCGTTTGTAAGACGCATCACTGTATTTGGTCTAGTGTTTAAGACACCGAACTAGAAAACTGGAGACAGTGAATTTTAGTCCTGCCTTAGACATGAAAACCAGCTGGGCCATTTTGGACCAGTCACCCGGAGATGATGAGTTCAAATCCCATCTTAGGCGTGTGGGCCATTCACTCTCTCAACCCAATTCAGCCCACAAAGTGATGGTTCTAGAAACAGGAGAAATAAAGTGTGCTGGATATGTTTGCCACCCCCAGTTATATCTAAAAAGCAACAACATTTTTTAAGTGTGCAGATCCCAGTAGCTGTCAAGGTTCCAGGTAGCCTTGAAGCTAAATCAGAGTGTTCCTCAAAGTCCCAATTTATTGCCATCCTGGCACCTAAACTGGGAACCTTGAATCTGAGTTTTTCCACCCAGTTGAAAGTTCACATCCCTTGTCCCACACCCACAAATGTATCACGTTGTCCACTCAGATCGTGCCAGCGTGGCGGGTCGTCCTTCCACTTCCACCCAGGTGGGTGGGCATAGGATGGCCTTGAACCACTCGAAAGGATGCTTTGTGACTGCATCATGAAAATCGACCCTCCCAAATTCCCATCAACATCAAACCTTCTATAGATAGTGTGACAAGCCGTTAATTTATCACCCACTTCTGCACCGGCTTGACAGGCGGCCTCCCCTGAAGAAAAAAGCATATTCTACAGTAGAGAGAGACACACACACAATAAGTTAATCGGTTTAACCACCCCGCCCGCTTGAGGGTAGCTAGACTTGACTATATCATCCCATTTTTCATGTCTTCACTCACGCTTTTAATTTGGAAAAACAAACAATAGCTTGTTTATTTTTCTGTTGTGTTATTTTCCCTTTCTTTGTATTCTGAACTTTTTTTTTCTTTTCTTCTCTTTTTTCTGTAGCTTCTTCTTTATGTAGCTGTCAGTCACCTTGCCAAGTTCCACTTCCTTTCTCCTAATGGACATTAGAAGAACCGTCAGGGTCTCTCGCACACACAACCCACCCACCCCAATTAGGAGACAAGTTACCTCATTCCTTCCGCCACTTCCGCCTTTGTGGTCTTTGGAAATTAACTTGTTGGGCTCTTTGCATTTCACGTCTTTGACAAGTCTCAGTCCACATCTGGCCTTTCCACACCGCCCAGACTGATAGGCGGAAAAGGGGGGGCAGCGAGAACTTGGGCGCCATCGTAGGTTTGTGGCGCTGAGCAACTTTCTAGATTCTCCTGTGGAGTGATGCAAGGAGAAAGGACTCCTGAAGTGGACCCACGGATGTGTGTGAGTGCGTGTGGTTGTGTGTGTGTGTGTGTACGCATGTCGGAGGGTTGGGTGTGTTTATATGCAAACTCCAGACACTGCTGAAGTGTTAGGCAAAATCTAGCACCCAGGCTTAATTCCTTCTGAGAGGTGGACTATAGTCCAGTGATGGCGAACCTATGGCATGGGTGCCACAGGTGGTACGCGGAGCCCTATCTGCTAGCGCATGAGCAATTGCCCTAATTCAGTTCCAACGTGCATATCTGTGCCGGCCAGCTGATTTTTGGCTCACAGAGGCTGTGGGAGGGTGTTTTTGGCTTCCAGAGAGCCTCCGTGGGGATGGGGGAGGACGTTTTTACTTTCCCTGGCTCCAGGGAAGCCTTTGGAGCCTAGGGAGAGTAAAACATAAGCCTATTGGGCCCACCAGAAGTTGGGAAACAGGCTGTTTCCGGCCTCCGGGGGCAAGAGAAGCTGTTTTTGCCCTCCCTGGGCATTGAATTATGGGTGTGGGCACTCGCGCATGCGCTATAAATTAATTAAATTAAATTATAGCGCACGCCCACGCTCTTTCGGCACCCGAGGGAAAAAAGGTTCGCCATCACTGTCCTAGTTGCTTTGAAAGCCATATGAATTCACGCAAGTTCCTAAAGTTTGTCTTCTCAACACTCCTTAACCCGAGCCGTATGGAGACTCGGACATCAAATCTAAGTGTGGAGCCGCCATTTTGGATTACACCCTATTTTTAATCCTGTTTAAATCAGCCTGACCACTACAACTTTGGGAGATTCCTATGAATATTGCTAAGTTCCTTTGCTGTCTGCTCAACACTTCACGTAGAGTCAGTCCTCAACGTACGGCCACGACGGAACCCCAAATTTCCATTGCTAAGTGAGGCAGTTGTTTAAATGAGTCACACCTCCTATTACGACCTGTCACATCTGTTAAGCATATCACTGCAGTTATGTTATGTAAGTCGTGTTGTTTGTTAAGCAAATCTGGATTCCCCCAAGAGCTTGGCTTGTCAGAAACATGGACGAGGTGGTTACAAATGGGGATCACATGATCCCAGAACAGTCATAAATACAGTGGTACCTCTACTTAAGAGCGCCTCTGCTTAAGAACTTGGAGAGGGAATAAAACACTTCGCTGTGGTGACTCCTTCGCGCTGCCTCCCATGCACCCGGCGCGAAGTTGCCTCCCGGAGCATCTAGGTGCTGAAAGGCAACAGCGGGCGCTTCACCCCGACTGGATCAACTCGGCTTCAGCCAAACTGAGGAGTCGTCACAGTGAAGGAAAGGCGCTGGCTACAAAGCGAGCGAGCGAGAGAAGAGGGGAGCCCATCAGCATGGGAAGGAAGAGGAAGCAGGTAGCAGCAGAAGCAGCCACCTTTCGGTCAAAGGAGCAGGAGGTTCCCCCCTCTCGCCCGCCTAGGTTTCTCTTTGGCGCAGTGTATGGGAGGCAGCCTCGCGCCAGGTGTGAGGCGCGTGCTCCTCCTCGCTGTCTCGGAGTCCCTCTTTTTTTTTTTTAAGAAAGTTTTGGATTTTTTTGATTCCCCTCATTTCACCTTCTTCCTTTGGCAGTGACTGTCCTCTTCCTCTTCTTCTTCCTCCTCCTCCTTCGACCTTTTATTCCGAGCTTTTATTTCTTTCCTAATGGGTTTGCACGCATTATTTGCTTTTACATTGATTCCTATGGGAAAAATTGCTTCTACTTACAAACTTTTCTACTTAAGACCCTGGTCACGGAACGAATTAAGTTCTTAAGGAGAGGTACCACTGTACATGCCAGTTGGCAGGTGTCTGAATTTTGATCACACGACCATTATTATTATTATTATTATTATTATTATTATTATTATTATTATTATTATTTATTAGATTTGTATGCCGCCCCTCTCCGAAGACTCGGGGCGGCTCACAACAGTAATAAAAAGGCAATAGAACAAATCTAAGACCGTAGGGATGCTAGAAGGATAGCATGAAAACTAAACATAAATCACATTTCTCAGCACTGTTGTTAACTTCTAACAGTCACTACGGGAATGGTTATAAGTTGAGGACTATCTGTTTGGCATATTAGGAAATCATTGTTTGTCTTTGGTACTCAAGGAATATGATTCTGACTTTTGCATCGCATGGGGATTTGTTCTCTTCTGCTTTAAGAGTTCATCTCTGTCCACATAAAACACAGTAAACATGTCCTGAAAATAAGTTCAGAATTGTCTGTGGAACAGAGAATATTCTCTAATGAGTTCAACCTGATTAATGATTGTTTTCCTCGAAATTGCTGTCATTTAATGTTTACAGACGGGACACCGTCCCTCTGTTTTCTGGATCAACAAGCAAGGAATTTGGTAGTTGAAACACTCCATGGTTTTCATCCCCAAGGACTAAAGTTTCCTAGAAGTCAACAGTCCATTATTTTCCATGATTACTGATATTTTTCAAAGGCAAAGTCTTACCAAGCAGTTCCAATTAAGTCAAAGATTAAAAACTACTTGCAATAAAATACAGTGAAAAAAATCAAAGTGGTGAAATAAAATCCAGAGATGGTGTCAACATTAAGCACACCTGCCCAGGGTTGGGTGAATTGCTCAATTCTTCTGTGTGGACTATACAAATAAGTTAGGGTCAGAACCAACATATGGGTTGTGGAGTGTCTAATCACACAACAGGCCGACACTGAGAATGATTAAACCTGAAAAATACATGTGTCTAAAACCATAATGGATTGTCTCCCTTTTTTTTCCAGTCTTTAAAACCTGGATTGTAAATCTGTTCAGTTCTTTAGATCCTGGTATATAATTTGTACCACTTGCTCAAGGTATGTTGACCTTGGCTCAGCTGTACTAGTGGGATCCCTGAAGAGTGAATCTCTGTGGGCAAACTCATTCATTTTCAGAATTGTTTGAGTAGTATTTATTCCATCTAGCTTTACTAGATAAATGGTCAAAGCAATGGAAACTGCAGTTTAATGTTTCCAAATGTAAAATAATGCACTTGGGGAAAAGGAATCCTCAATCTGAGTATTGCATTGGCAGTTCTGTGTTAGCAAAAACTTCAGAAGAGAAGGTGAGCAGTGTGGTCGGGCGGTAGGAA
Source organism: Erythrolamprus reginae (assembly GCF_031021105.1). NCBI lineage: Eukaryota > Metazoa > Chordata > Lepidosauria > Squamata > Dipsadidae > Erythrolamprus > Erythrolamprus reginae. Next base: position 7,550,767 of record NC_091956.1, read on the forward strand.
AAGCAAGAAGGATGCTTGGCTGCATAGCTAGAGGTATAACAAGCAGGAAGAGGGAGATTGAGATCCCGCTATATAGAGCGCTGGTGAGACCCCATTTGGAATGCTGTGTTCAGTTCGGGAGACCTCGCCTACAAAAAGATTGACAAAATTGAACGGGTCCAAAGACGGGCTACAAGAACGGTGGAAGGTCTTAAGCATAAAACGTATCAGGAAAGACTTCATGAACTCCATCTGTCTAGTCTGGAGGACGGAAGGAAAAGGGGGGACATGATTGAAACATTTAAATATGTTAAAGGATTAAATAAGGTTCAGGAGGGAAGTGTTTTTAATAGGAAAGTGAACATAAGAACAAGGGGACACAATCTGAAGTTAGTTGGGGGAAAAGATCAAAAGCAACATGAGAAAATATTATTTGACTGAAAGAGTAGTAGATCCTTGGAACAAACTTCCAAAAGACGTGGTGGGTAAGTCCACAGTAACTGAATGTAAACATGCCTGGGATAAACATATATCCATCCTAAGATAAAATACAGGAAATAGTATAAGGGCAGACTAGATGGACCTTGAGGTCTTTTTCTGCCGTCGGTCTTCTATGTTTCTATACAAAAGTGAATAAACAAAACCTCAAATACAGTCTTAAGATACAGTCTGGGAATAAACCATAGAGCCGTGATGGCGAGCCAATGGCACATGTGAAAAGTGGCATGTGGAGTCATATCGATGGGTCCATGTCCGGCCAGCTGATTTTCAGGCCTGGGTCCACTGGAAGTCGGGAAATAGGCTCTTCATCCCCTGGACTGCCAAAGCCCCTGCTGTGAGCTTCTCAAGAATAAATACAAAGGGTAGTTTAGCTGACCTAGCTGTAGTTCAGCAGTTCAAATCTCACCACCGGCTCAAGGTTGACTCGGCCTTCCATCCTTTCAAGGTGGGTAAAATAAGGACCCGGATTGTTGGGGACAATATGCCGATTCTGTACACCGGTTAGCTGCAAAGCGATATATAAGTCTAAATGATATTGCTATTGCCACCATTCATGTCACAGTTGTTACATGAATCACTCCAGTTGTTCAGTTAGTACAAGATTGGTAGGTGAAGCTGGCTCCCCATTGATTACCTCAGGGACCGCCTTCTGCTACATGAATCCCAGCAACCAGTTAGGTCCCACAGAGTGGGTCTTCTCCGGGTCCCGTCAACCAATGTCGCTTGGCGGGACCCAGGGGAAGAGCCTTCTCTGTGGCGGCCCTGGCCCTCTGGAACCAACTCCCCCCAGAGATTAGAATTGCCCCCACCCTCCTTGCCTTTCGAAAGCTGCTTAAAACCCACCTCTGCCGCCAGGCATGGGGGAACTGAGATACTCTTTCCCCCTAGGCCTTTACAATTTTATGCATGGTATGTTTGTATGTATGTTTGGTTTTTATATAATGGGTTTTAAACTGTTTTTAGTATTGGATTTTGTTATATACTGTTTTATTGCTGTTGTTAGCCGCCCCGAGTCTGCGGAGAGGGGCGGCATACAAATCCAATAAATAATAATAATAATAAATAATTCTGCCAACCAGGTTTCAAAAGGTGCATCACATGACCCCCCCCCCCAAAAAACACTGCAATTGTCACAAATGCATGCCCGTTTCCCAGTGTCAGAATTTGAGTGACCCACAGAAGTGCTGCAGTGGTCATTAATGTGAAAAACGGATCATCGAGTCACTTTCCAATGCCTCTTGTTATTTGAATATTCATTAATATTCATTAATTCAACTGCATTGCCTACCAATCAGTTTCCGTGCACAATTCAAAGTGTTGGTTATGACCTATAAAGCCCTTCATGGCACAGGACCAGACTATCTCCGAGACCGCCTTCTGCCGCACGAATCCCAGCGACCAGTTAGGTTCCACAGAGTTGGCCTCCTTAGGATCCCGTCGACCAGTGTCGGTTGGCGGACCTAGGGCAAGAGCCTTTTCTGTGGGAGCCCCGGCCCTCTGGAATCAACTCCCCCCAGAAATTCTCATTGCCCCCACCCTCCTTGCATTCCGAAAGAGCTTAAAAACTCATTTTTGCCGCCAGACTTGGGACTTTTAGATCTTCCCCCTGACCACTGAATCAATCAATCTATCTATCTATCTATCTATCTATCTATCTATCTATCTATCTATCTATCTATCTATCTATCTATCTAATCTACCTATATCTATCTATTTAATCTATCATCTATCTATATCTAATCTATCATCTATCTATCCATCCATCCATCCATCTATCTAGCTATCTATTTAATCTACCTATATCTATTTAATCTATCTATCTATCATCTATCTACCATCTATCTATCTATATCTATCTAATCTATATCTATCATCTATCTTATCTTATCTATCTATCATCTATCTATCTATCCAATCTATCCGTATGCCGCCCCTCTCTGTAGACTCGGGGCGGCTAACAACAATAATGAAACAACATATAACAAAATATTTAAAAAACCAAACATACACACAAACATACCATGCATAAACTGTATAGGCCTAGGGGGAAAGGAATATCTCAATTCCCCCATGCCTGACGACAGAGGTGGGTTTTAAGAAGCTTACGAAAGGCGAGGAGGGTGGGGGCAATTCTGATCTCTGGGGGAAATTGGTTCCAGAGGGTCGGGGCCACCACAGAGAAGGCTCTTCCCCTGGGTCCCGCCAAACGACATTGTTTAGTCGACGGGACCCAGAGAAAGCCAACTCTGTGGGACCTAGGATTCGTGCGGCAGAATTCTTTAAGTATGAGTGCTGAATGTTTGGTTGACAAGTTTTTCTTTTAATTGTTTTTAAACTGTAGTATTAATTGGATTTACATTATTGTTTTGGGTTTAGATATGCTGTGAGCCGCCCCGAGTCCTCGGAGAGGGGCGGCATACAAATCCAATGAAATAAAATTATATGAACTGCCGTATTTTTCAGAATATAAGATGCACGGGTGTATAAGGCACATATTTTCCCCCTATTTTCCTCCGCCAAAACTAAGGCATCTTATACTGCGAAAAATATGGTAAGTGGGACCCACTCCTGGAGAAGGTCAAGGGTCTCCAAAGCTTGACAATTGTTAAATTAATGGACTTCAACTCCCAGAATCCCCCAGCCAGTATGGCTGGCTTAGGTATTTGTGAGTTGGAAGTGCAGAAATCTTTAAAGTTGGTGGAGAACCTTGAAGTGTAAAACAACGGAAGCTGTTGTGGTTAGCTCTGGCCCAGCTCCTGCCCCAAGGACTGTGGATGTGGAGGAGACATCCACATGCTGCAAGCCTGTTTTGCCCCCAGTGGAATCTGATGATGAAGGCTCCTCTGACCAAGAAGACATCAGTGACAGGGAGGAGAGTGTGGCAGACAGCTCAGAAGGAGATCAATTCTCTATCTTCTCCTTGGATTCAGAACAAGCGTTAATGATACAGCCACGCATCCGAAGAGCGATGCATAGGCAGCAACAACTGAGAGATTATTATCAAAGAAAATGAGGCCACCTGCGGTTGGGTGGGGCTGTGGTCATTAGTGAGGCTGCTATAAATAGCAGCCTGTGGGTTTGGCCATTGTGGAGGATTATCTGATCGTTGTGTTTGCTGTGACTGCTTTACTGACTTTGACCTTTTGTGTGCTGATTTTTCCCCGCTTTGAAACTAAACCAGAGCAAAGTGTGTTTCACTTTGTGAAAGAAGGACTGTGAATTGCCTCACAGCTGCAAGCTAAGTATCACAGAACTGATAAGGGACTTGTACAAATTACCAGTTTGTTTGGAGACGAGTGCTCTTTGCTATACCAAAAGAGGGCTTGGTTTAAGTGGATTTTCATTATAAAGAACATTGTTTTGAATTTTCAAACGTGTGTGTGTCTGAAACGGGAGGATTCTACCAGAGAGCCCAACAGAACACAGAGAGGAACCAATGACCGCTCTTAGTAGTAAACATAAAGATGCCGTATATAGTGTGCAGTACTGCAGGCCACTAAAGCTGACTGTAGATCTGTAGGTCAGCGGTTCAAATCTCATCAGCGGCTCAAGGTTGACTCATCCTTCCGTCCTTCCGAGGTGGGTCAAATGAGGACCTGGATTGTGGGGGCAAGAGCCTAGCTCTGTTTAAAAAGTGCTATTGCTAACATGTTGTAAGCCGCCCTGAGTCTAAGGAGAAGGGAAGCATAAAAATCGAATGAATGAATGAATGAATAAATAAATATTTTCTGAGTGCATGGAGTGACAAGGGACTTGTACAAATTACCAGTTTGTTTGGAGACAGGTGCTCTTGGCTATACCAAAAGAGGGCTTGGTTTAAGTGAAGTTTCATTATAAAGAACATTGTTTTGAATTTTCAAACGTGTGTGTGTCTGAAATTTGTACCTGTGAATTTTTGGGAGGAGTCTACCAGAGAGCCCGACAGAACCCCGCCAAACTTTTTTTTCCCCGTTACCCCTTCGAAAAAAAATCCAAGACTCGGAAACTGAAGGACAAACGTATTTGTTTTTATTGCTACCCGAAGCCTTTCTCCACGAGACTGGCCAACACAGTACCTTCAATGGGTGGGGACTGTGAAGAGAGCTTTAAAATCAAGGAGATCCTTTCAAAAAGGCTATTCCAAGAAGCAGTGCATTTAGAATTTGAAACAGAAGGTCTTTAAAAGTCTTTCTTTCTTTTTGTCCCTGTCTTAAAAGTTGTAAGTTTACACAAACATAAAGGTCAGGGAGAAAACATAAGGAAAGGGAGGAGGGGGGAATCTAAAATCATTTATGCACAAAGCTACAAAAATGGCCCGAAGGACACACAAGTATTTTCAATGCCCACTGTTGGTTTTGTTTTGTTTTATTATTTTTGCATTTGATGCACAAGCTTTTCCTGTGTATAAAAACACAAAGAAAGGTGTTGTGTTTCGGTTCGGTCGGTCCCACCGGCAAAACCACAGAGGTTTCCTATAAAATTTAAAATTGTAATGATTGTGCAGCTTAAACCGTTTTCCAAACCGAATGCAACACCAATTCCTGAGTGTCGGTTTTTACTTCCTACGCATAGGACAGGTTATAATATCAAGATTCATTTTTGTTCAAAGGAAATCTTAATTTTAAAAACAAGTCTTGAGTTTAAGCTACCACCAAAAGTGGTAGAAGGACAGAAGAGAACTCGACAAAGGAGAAAATGTTTCTCTTTCGTTCATTGAAAAAATGATCAAGGGAATCTTACCCAAAATAAAAGTGCATTAAAAAACAACAACCCCACCATATCTATAGGAAGTCATACAATTTGGAAATCATTCTTAAAAGAAGTTAGGCGAAGGGAGTTCTTTAGGAAAAAAAGGAAAGAAATTTGGAAGGAGAAAACACATCCGGAAATTTTAAAACGCATTCGTCACACTCCGTTGTCAATTCGTCAAAACAAGATTACAATACACAACAGTCGATCAAAACGGTGGAAACGAACAACACTACAGAAACAATTTTTGCTACTTTTTTTTTTTGGTTGGTTTTTTGGGATCTTTTTTGTGGGTTTTTTTTGTTTTGTTTTGTTTTAAAGGACTTAAAAATCAAGAGCTGAACTTTGAACAGAGTTAAAACTATCATTTAGGCGCCAAAGGAAAACAAGGGAAGGGGGGGGATATATATTTGTGTTGTGTTGTTTTGTTAAAAAGGATAGGAAGCTCCCTTCTGCTTAACCCTGTTAAGGTACGGCCTTCCCTGCATTGGCCCCAAAAGGGCCAATGGCTGCCTGATGTTACATCTGCACAAACAGCCTTTCCAACAAAGGTGCATGGAGACTTGGGACTCACACCAGTGTTTCTCAATCTAACCAACCTGAAGACGCGTGGACTTCAAACTCCCAGAATTCCCGGGAATTCTGGGAGTTTGAAGTCCACCCGTATTCCAAGTTGCTGGAAGTTTGAGGAACAGTGGGCTACATGACAGGAACCGGTTGCAATGGAGGGCAGGGAGAAACGCCCCCGCCTTGCCGCGAGGCGTCGACGCCACATCCACCGGCGGCCTTGCCTTCCGCGCCGTCCGGAGAACTCTCTTCATTGTACAGCCGCTTGATCCCGTCGTAGAAGTCGTCCACCTCCATCTCTTCCACTTTGCGCTTGGACGTCGCGCTTGGCTTGCACCTGCCGGCAGGGAGTCGCCAGCGGCAGAGCGAGGCGGACCCTTTGGCGGGCGCGACCGGCGTGCTGCTGCTGCCACCGCCGTCTGGAAAATTGGGGACCGGGACCGCGTGGGCGTGCAATCGGAACGCCCCCGTGGGGCAAGTCACCAGGTTGTGCTTGAGGGGGCTGTAGACGTAGACCGGGTTGGACAGCAGAGGGGGCTGCAGAGCGGAAAGGTGCTTGGATACCAGTTCCCGACAGTGGATCAGCTGGGAACTATCCATCTGGATTGCGGGAGAAAGAAGAGAGAGAGAGACAAAAAACGATTAAGTCAGGGCTGTCAAACTCCCGGCCCATGGGCTGGGTGCGTCATCTGCTGGCCACGCCCCGCTCGGTCTAGCGAAGAGAAGTCCTGATGTCATGGGACGCCGTCATAATTTGAGTTTGACACTCTCCCTTTTTAATTATTATTATTATTATTATTATTTATTATTATTTATTAGATTTGTATGCCGCCCCTCTCCGTAGACTCGGGGCGGCTCACAGCATACAATAAGACAATTTATAACAAATCTAATAAATTATATTGCAAGAGGTGAGATCTCCAGAACTCACCAGCACTCTATATAGCGGGATCATAATCTCCCTCTTCCTGCTTGTGATACCTCTAGCTATGCAGCCAAGCATCCTACTTGCTTTCCCTACCGCCTGACTGCACTGCTCACCCATTTTGAGACTGTCAGAAATCACTACCCCTAAATCCTTCTCTTCTGAAGTTTTTGCTAATACAATACAATAATGAAGAGTAGTAGATCTGAAAGAGTAGTAGATCCTTGGAACAAACTTCCAGCAGACGTGGTTGGTATATCCACAGTCACTGAATTTAAACATGCCTGGGATAAACATAGATCCATCCTAAGATAAAATACAAAAAAATAGTATAAGGGCAGACTAGATGGACCATGAGGTCTTTTTCTGCCGTCAGACTTCTATGTTTCTAAAAAAAACCCAATAAAATAAAAAAATAAAATAAAACAATAAAAAACCAATAAAACAAACAAACAATACAACATACCAAACCAATACACACATCGCAAATATGTAAAATACACTGCTCAAAAAAAATAAAGGGAGCACTTAAAAAACAGAATATAACTCCAATTAAATCAAACTTCTGTGAAATCAAACTGTCCACTTAGGAAGCAACACTGACAGTCAATTTCACATGCTGTTGTGCAAACGGAATAGTTGTGCAAATGAAATATTCTCAGATCTAGGATGTGTTATTTGAGTGTTCCCTTTATTTTTTTGAGCAGTATATAATTCCATTAATACAGCTTTATGCCATCGTAATTTTCCTTCTCATTTCCACATTTTCCAAGTTATGGCTTGTGTTATATACTCAAACATTTTTTTCTTTTTTCCTATTCGATATATACTGCGAGAGTTGTTGTAATTGTTGTTGTTGTTATTATTATCATCATTATCATTATCATTATTATTAATTAGATTTGTACTGAGTCCTCGCAGCGGCTTACAACAAACATGTACAAATCCAATATTAAAATCAAGGAATTTTAAAATCAAACCCTTATTAAAAACAATCATACAACACAACAAACCATACATAAAGCGGAACAGCCGGGGGAATCAATTTCCCCATTGCCTGGCAACATAGGTGGGTTTTCAGGAGTTTGCGGAAGGCAAGGAGAGTGGGAGCAGTCCTAATTTCCGGGGGGGAGATGATTCCAGAGGGCTGGGGCCGCCACAGAGAAGGCTCTTCCACTGGGTCCCGCCAAACGACATTGTTTTGTCGACGGAGCAAGGAGTTACAAGGATGGTGAGTGGCCTGGAAACCACATCCTATGAGGAACGGTTAAAGGATCTAGGGATGTGTAGTCTGCAAAGGAGAAGACTGAGAGGAGACTTGATAGCTGTCTACACATATCCAAAGGGCTGTCACAGAACAGAGAGGTCAGCACTGTTCTCATTAGCACATGGAAGGACTTAGAAACAATGGAATGAAACTGCAAGGGAGTAGATTTAGATGAGATCGCAGAAAAAACTTTCTAACGGTAAGGGTGATAAATCGAAGGAACAGCTTGTCACAGAAGGGGGTGGAAGTCTTCAAGCAGAGACTGGACAGTCATCTTTCTGGGATGGCTTTATGTATCCTGCATTGAGCAGGGGGTTGGACCCGATGACCCTGGAGGTCCCTTCCAACTCGATGATTCTATGAAGCTTCATCATGGGTTCGTTTTTGCATTAGCTAAGAGCCGTGCCCAGTTTATTTATTTTTTTAAATTCATTTATTTACTTATTTACTTACTTACTTACTTACTTACTTACTTACTTACTTACTTACTTACTTACTTACTTACTTACTTACTTATTAGATTTGTATGCCGCCCCTCTCCGTAGACTTGGGGCGGCTCACAACACGATAAAACAGTTCATAACAAATCTAATAATTTACAATTTAAAATATTTTTTAAAAACCCCATTTTTAAGCAGACATGCATACAAACATACCGTACATAAATTGTATAGGCTCGGGGGAGATATCTCAATTCCCCCATGCCTGATGACAAAAGTGGGTTTTGAGGAGTTTACGAAAGGCAAGGAGGGTAGGGGCAGTTCTAATCTCTGGGGGGAGCTGGTTCCAAAGAGTCGGGGCGGCCACAGAGAAGGCTCTTCCCCTGGGGCCCGCCAACCGTCACTGTTTAGTTGACGGGACCCGGAGAAGGCCAACTCTGTGGGACCTAACTGGTCGCTGGGATTCGTGCGGCAGAAGGCGGTCCCTGAGATAATCTGGTCTGGTGCCATGAAGGGCTTTATAGGTCATAACCAACACTTTGAATTGTGACCAGAAACTGATCGGCAACCAATGCAGACGGAGTGTTGGTGTAACATGGGCATATTTGGGGAAGCCCATGATTGCTCTTGCAGCTGCATTCTGCACGATCTGAAGTTTCCAAACACTTTTCAAAGGTAGCCCCAGTTCCCGTAACCCTTCTTCACGTGCTCCAAAATTCCAAGACAGCATCAAGAATAAAACCTCCTCCTCCCCCCCAGCCCCTTTTCACCTAAGGTTCAAAAGTTTCTGGTCCTTACCTGTGCCTTATGGAGAAGCTCGATGATGAGAGCCAGCCAATCGGGGATCAGCTTCTCCACTTCCAGGCTCACGATGGCCAAAGCCAACATGGAGCCCTTGAACTGAAGGAGTTGGTAGCAGGCAAGGCAATGCAATAAGTGCTTGGTCAGCAAAGCAACATGCTGGGACGGATTCACCTTGGGCAGGCTGGTCAGCAGCTGAGGCCTGATGGACAAGGCGACTGCGTGGAACTGGAGTGGGATGAGAAAAGAGAAGAGTGAAGCATCTCACCTGGAGAAGGTATCTATCCCTCCCTCCCTCCCTCCCTCCCTCCCTCTCTCTCTCTCTCTCTTGGATTTGTATGCCACTACTCTGCGAGGACTCAGAGCGGGTCACAACATATCAAAACAATATAGATATAAAACAATACATCAGCCTGGTAGCTCTCCAAGCCAGATAAGGTCTGTGTCTATAAATTTACCCTTTGCTAGATGTGAATGAGAAGAATTCACAGTAAACGTAATAAAAAAGGGGGATTATTTTCGGGACAAGGAGTCTGTTTCATGGGTTGGGAAACGCCTAGGTCAGTGTTTCCCAACCTTTTTTGAGCCGCGGCACATTATTCATATTTTCAAAATCCTGGGGAACACTGGACGGGGGGACGGGGGGGGGGGCGCGGGGGGCTAAAGAAAAGTTTGGACAAAAAAAAAATCTCTTCCTCAATTTCACTCTATTTCTCCCTCCCTCTTTCTCTCTTCCTTCCTTCCCTTCTTTCTCTCTCTCCATCCCTCTTTCTTTCTTCCTCTCTTTTTTGCTCTCTTTCTCTCTCCCTCCTTCCTTCCCTCTATGTCTTTCTCTCCCTTGCTCTCTCTCTGCCTCTCTTGCTATCTCTCTTTCATTCTCTCTCTTTTGCTCTCTTTCTGTCTCTCTTGCTATGTCTCTTTCTCTCTCTCTCTCTCTCTTGCTATCTCTTTGTCTCTCTCTCTCTCTTGCTATCTCTTTCTCTCTCTCTTGCTATCTCTTTCTTTCTTTTTCTCTCTCTCTTGCTATCTCTTTCTTTCTTTTTCTCTCTCTTGCTATGTCTCTCTTTCTCTCTCTCTCTGTCTCCCTCCCTCTTTCCTTTCTATCTCTCCCTCCCTCTTTTTCCTCCCTCCCTCCCTCCCTCTTTCCTTTCTATCTCTTTTCTTTCTATCTCTCCCTCCCTTTTTCCTTTCTATCTCTCCCTCCCTTTTTCATTTCTATCTCTCCCTCCCTCTTTCCTTTCTATCTTTCTCTCCGTCCCTCAGCAGGGGCAAAGAAGAAGGAAGGCAGGCTGCAGAGGGCACCGAGGACAAGAGCGCTCGCTCGCTCCCTCGCCCTCTGACTTCCCTCCCTTGCTGCTGAAGGGACGAGCGCGGGCACGCTGCAAGAAGTTTTTTTTGCTTTTTTTCCCCTTCCCCCGCCTCACGGGAGAGAGTGAGAGAGAGAAAGAGCAGCGCCCTGTCGGTTCCGAGCGCAGCCAGGGAAAGCGGCCTCGAGCCGAGTGCGAACTGCGGGATGCGGCAAAGACTCCTTGTCAACCAAAAAAGGGTGGGGGTGGCGAAGGCAAAGCCTGGCAGGCGGGGAAGGGAAGAGCGGGAGACCCCCAGACAGAACGGCTGAGGGGAAGGAAAGACGGAAGGAGGGAGGGATTGAGAAGCGAAGCCAGGGAGGGCTGAGAGAAAAGGGGAGCGGCGCGCGCGTGAGAGGGGCGGGGCATGCATTCCCGAAACGGATGGAGAAAGCCCTCTCTCGCAGCGAAAGTGCACCCAGCCAGGGGGCTGCGAGAGAGGGCTGGGAGCGCTTTCGTCCTGAGGAGCTGAAGCTGCAGCCGCCGCGAGAGAAGTCGCGCCCCAAGGCAGGCGGCGGAGGAGGAGAGGGGGCAGATCGGGCGGGGAGCTTGGCGGCACACCTGCCTGTGTCTCGCGGCACACTAGTGTGCCGCGGCACACCAGTTGGGAAACGCTGGCCTAGGTCACATCACCTCCTGCACCCCCCCCAGCTGAGACATGTATAACAGTAGAATAGGTTTTCTCCCAAAATATTTACAATGTGAAGGAAATCCAGTGGAGTGGCCGTGTGAAGATCCCAGTTCAACTTATCCAGAATGATCTTCTCCATTCTGCGGATCTCTGCTGGAGAACAGCCACAAAAACTCTCTCTGGCTAAGATCTTCAGCACGGGAATCTTCTGAAGGAATCAAGTGGAAAAGAAATCAAGAGATTAAGAGCATTCTTCATTGAAACACTGAGAAAAGCATTCCCAATCTGGCAACCTCCCAATGGTGCTAGACTATCATTAGCGGAATAACAAAGCGTTGGAAGGGGCCCTTGGAGGTCATATAGTCCAACTCCTGCTCAAGCAGGAAGCCCTGTACAGGTAGTCCTCATAGAAACATAGAAGACTGACGGCAGAAAAAGACCTCATGGTCCAACTAGTCTGCCCTTATATTATTTCCTGTATTTTTATTTTATTTATTTATTTATTTTGTCCAATACACATATAGTGGGTATATATATATACCCACTATATACATATAGTGGGTATATATATATACAGTGGTCCCTCGAGTTTCTCGATCTTCGCGAAACGCTATATCGCGATTTTTCAGCAATTGTGACCATCTCGATCTTCGCGAACGCTATATCGCGATTTTTCCCACCCGATGAGGTCACTCTCTTCCTTCCTTTCTCATCTTTCTTTCTCTCTCTCTTTCTCTATGTTGCTTCTTCCTCTCTCACACTCTCTTCCTCCCTCTCTCATCTCTCTTTCCTTCTCTCTCTTTCTCTCCCCTCTTGCTCTCGAGTGGCCGCCTAGCAGCTGATCTGCTCGGCAGCGCAGCAGCAGCGAGGAGCCGAAGATCTTCGGCTCCTTGCTGGTGCTGCGCTGCCGAGCAGATCAGCTGCTAGGCGGCTGAAGGAACCTTCCCTGGGTCTTCCCCGCCGCCTCGGATCCCGCTGATGCCCGCCCGCCGTTTGCCGCTTGCCCCGTTCGCCCGCCGCTCGCCTCGTTCGCCCGCCGCTCGCCTCGTTCGCCCGCCCCGTTCGCCCGCCCCGTTCACCCGCCTCGTTCGCCGGCCTCGTTCCCCCGCCTCATTCGCTCGCATCGTTCACCCGCCTCGTTCGCTCGCCCCGTTCCCCCGCCTCGTTCGCTCGCCTGGTTCGCTCGCCTGGTTCGCTCGCCTGGTTCGCTCGCCTGGTTCCCCCGCCTCATTTCCCCGCTTCGTTCCCCCGCCTCGTTCGCTCGCCCCGTTCCCCCGCCTCGTTCACCCGCCTCGTTCACTCGCCCCGTTCACCCGCCTCGTTTCCCCGCCTCGTTCGCTCGCCTCGTTCCCCCGCCTCGTTCCCCCACCTCGTTCGCCCGCTTCGTTCCCCCGCCTCGTTCCCCCGCCTCGTTCCCCCGCCTCGTTCGCTCGCCCCGTTCCCCCGCCTCGTTCACCCGCCTCGTTCCCCCGCCTCGTTCCCCCGCCTCGTTCGCTCGCCCCGTTCCCCCGCCTCGTTCCCCCGCCTCGTTCACTCGCCCCGTTCACCCGCCTCGTTTCCCCGCCTCGTTCGCTCGCCTCGTTCGCTCGCCCCGTTCCCTCGCCTGGTTCGCTCGCCCCGTTCACCCGCCTCATTTCCCCGCCTCGTTCACCCGCCCCGTTCCCCCGCCTCGTTCGCCCGCTTCGTTCCCCCGCCTCGTTCGCTCGCCCCGTTCCCCCGCCTCGTTCACCCCGCCTCGTTCACTCGCCCCGTTCCCCCGCCTCGTTCGCTCGCCCCGTTCACCCGCCGCTGTCGGGACACCCCCCACCGCAGCACTTTGAATCCCGCCGCTTCTGCTGGATACGTGCGATGGGGGGGGCGAGCTGCCACAGCCCTGGCTTCCGCGCCGCTGGTCCCACCCACCGCCCGCCAAAGACGCCCAGCGAGAAAGAGGCCTCCGAGCCGGACTTGTTGCTTCTGCCTGCCAAGAGAGCCGGGCGTAGGCAGCAGCCGAGAAAAGTCGGCGCGGAGGTCTCTTTCTCGCTGGGCGTCTTTGGCTGAGGCTGCTTTCTTTTTTCCGGGGGGGGGGGAGGGAGAGAGAGCTTCTCCCCGCCACCTCTCCTCCGCCGGAGCTCTGCCGCGTACGCCCCTTCACAGCCCCCTCGCTCCTTGTTCTGACAGCCCCCCCCCCACCGCAGCACTTTGAATCCCGCCGCTTCTGCTGGATACGGGCATTTCACTTTCCCTCCCAGGCAAAAAGGTGCCGGCATTCTGGGATGATGGGGCCGGACTTCCCAGGCGGAAGGCGTGCCCCTCTCCCCGGCATCTTTTTGCCTGAGAGGGAAGGTGAAATGCCCCGCGTAGCAGCTGCTACGAGCGGCGTTTCACTTTCCCTCCCAGGCAAAAAGATCCGGCCCCATCATCCCAGAATGCCGGCATCTTTTTGCCTAGGAGGGAAGGTGAAATGCCACTCGTAGCAGCTGCTACAAGCGGCGTTTCACTTTCCCTCCCAGGCAAAAAGGTGCCGGCATTCTGGGATGATGGGGCCGGACTTCCCAGGCGGAAGGCGTGCCCCTCTCCCCGGCATCTTTTTGCCTGGGAGGGAAGGTGAAATGCCCCGCGTAGCAGCTGCTATGAGCGGTGTTTCACTTTCCCTCCCAGGCAAAAAGATGCCGGCATTCTGGGATGATGGGGCCGGACTTCCCAGGCGGAAGGCGTGCCCCTCTCCCCGGCATCTTTTTGCCTGAGAGGGAAGGTGAAATGCCCCTCGTAGCAGCTGCTACGAGTGGCGTTTCACTTTCCCTCCAAGGCAAAAAGATTCCAGCATTCTGGGATGATGGGGCCGGACTTCCCAGGCGGAAGGCGTGCCCCTCTCCCCGGCATCTTTTTGCCTGGGAGGGAAGGTGAAATGCCCCGCGTAGCAGCTGCTACGAGCGGTGTTTCACTTTCCCTCCCAGGCAAAAAGATCCGGCCCCATCATCCCAGAATGCCGGCATCTTTTTGCCTGGGAGGGAAGGTGAAATGCCCCTCGTAGCAGCTGCTCCGCTTCTCAGCTGGGAAGCGGAGCTGGCAATGGTGGACGGCGCGCGCGAGCGCGGGGATACCCCAGCTCTGCTTCCCAGCTGAGAAGCGGAGCTAGGGTGTCCGCAAGCGCGCGCGCGCTTTCGGGACACCCCCATCTCTGCTTCTCAGCTGGGAAGCGGAGCTGGCAATGGCAGACGGCGCGCGCGAGCGCGGGGATACCCCAGCTCTGCTTCCCAGCTGAGAAGCGGAGCTAGGGTGTCCGCAAGCGTGTGCGCGCTTCGGGACACCCCCCCGCTCCGCTTCTCAGCTGGGAAGCGGAGCTGGCAATGGCGGGCGAAGGGCGGGCGGCGGTGGAAGTAAAAACACCATCTGCGCATGCGCAGATGGTGTTTTTACTTCCGCACCGCTACTTCGCGAAAAATCGATCATCGCGAGGGGTCCTGGAACGGAACCCTCGCGATGATCGAGGGATCACTGTACACACATAGTAAAATACATGATGAAGGTTATAGAGGAGATACTCATAGTAAAATATATCTAAGAAAGAATAGAAAAGAAGGTATAGTAACAGAACATATCAATGAAAGAATAGAAGAAGAGATATAGGAATAGAAGAAAGGTATAGGAGATATAGGAGAGCTATAGGACACGGGACGGAAGGCACTCTAGTGCACTTGTACTCGGCCCCTTAATTGACCTCTTAGGAATCTGGATAGGTCAACCGTAGATAATCTAACGGTAAAGTGTTGGGGGTTTGGGGATGACACTATGGAGTCCGGTAATGAGTTCCACGCTTCGACAACTCGGTTACTGAAGTCATATTTTTTACAGTCAAGTTTGGAGCGGTTAATATTAAGTTTAAATCTGTTATCTTAGGATGGATATATGTTTATCTCAGGCATGTTTAAATTCAGTTACTGTGGGTTTACCAACCACGTCTGCTGGAAGTTTGTTCCAAGGATCTACTACGCTTTCAGTAAAATAATATTTTCTCATGTTGCTTTTGATCTTTCCCCCAACTAACTTCAGATTGTGTCCCCTTGTTCTTCTGTTCACTTTCCTATTAAAAACACTTCCCTCCTGGACCTTATTTAACCCTTTCACATATTTAAATGTTTCGATCATGTTCCCCCTTTTCCTTCTGTCCTCCAGACTATACAGATTGAGTTCATTAAGTCTTTCCTGGCTGGGGAATTCTGGGAGTTGAAGTCCAAATATCTTCAAGTTGCCAAGGTTGGCATTAAAAGAACGGTACAATATTATTTGACTTCCGAATAAATAAAGGCTGATTGAGAACAACGTGCTCAAAAATTACTTAATAGGTTGTCTGATACTATAAAAGAGGATATAGAACAACAACGGATTTTGATGGATAAAACAGACCGAGGCTGATTTGAATGTGGATTTAGATGTATTAAAAATGCCAGATTACAAAAATGATGCGGAAACAGATGTTGCGGATCTAAGTATGGATTTTAAAATGTCAGAGTATAATGTGGAAAAGAAAATGCCAGAATTCATTTACAAATGATGTCTTGATGGTTACAAGAGGACAGAGAGATAACAAAATCAGAAGTGTTAACTTGAACAGCCTTCTTATCTTGGATTTATGAGTCTTTTATCTTTTGCAAACTCTTAATAAAATTATTACACTTAGATGACCGACAAAGACACCTCTGTTTTGTCAGTGTTTATTCAATTTTAGTATGAATCTGTTTCACTTTTTAAAAAAAACATTGAAGCCATTTGCCTTATTCCACTATGTTTTTCTGACTTCCCAGTTTTATTTTACTGTTCTGGGATTTCTTAGTGGTCTCCTGTCCAAATACTTAAAACTCAGCTTTCGCTTTCAGAAGTCAATTAAAATCAGCTAGGAGTTGTTAGTACAGTAGTACCTCTAGATACGAGCTGCTCCACATGCGAGTATTCCAAGTTACGAGCCACGACGGGAGCAAAATTTCTATTCGACACCTGAGGTCAAATTTGGGATACGAGCCGAACTTCCACTAGGTGGCGCAAGAATTCTTGCTTCTGGTTATCTTGGCGTGAAAAACAAAGTCTAAAGGCATTCGTTCGAGATGCGAGTTGATCGACCTACGAGCTCGGGTCTGGAACGAATTAAACTCGTATGTCAAGGTACCACTGTACTATGTACATAACTAGTTGGCTTTTTGGCAATGTATAAAATAAACCATGCTTACATTTATTAGAACACTATTGCTTTAAGAGGTAGTGTTACGGATTGCCACTAGAGGGAGCCAGAAGTGTGATTCACTCTCACGGCTATTCTCTGCTATTTTGTTTTGTCTTTGTGACTATGCTGTAGTACAGTGGTTCTCAACCTGGGGGGGCAGGACCCCTTTTGGGGTCGAACGACTGTTTCACAGGGGTCACCTAAGACCATGGAAAAAGACAAATTTCCCCTGGTGTTAGGAACTAAAGCTTCTATTCTGGCGCCTTGGAACACATTTTTACAATCTGACCAATCAGGCGTTTACAGTGGGCGTGTCCCTCTGACCTTCCTGCCAATCAGCTTAAAGCTCTGTTGGGAGAATTGGCACTAGACTTATGGTTGGGGGTCACCACAACGTGAGGAACTGTATTAAGAGATTGCGGCATTAGAAAGGTTGAGAACCACTGTGTAGTAAGAACTATGCCTTCAAATGATGGTTTTATGTACTTGTAAACTGAAGGTAGGCTTATAGTTTTGGTACGTGCATTGACTGATTTAACTGTGTATGACTAAGACTGTTTTTGATTAAGATATTTGCCAAAGTAAATAATATTTTACACACTCTATGTATCTGGATTGTATTACTGAATTATTACTCGTATCTCTGAGTTATCAACTAGATAACTAGACCTCCACGTTTCCTCTGTGTAAGTGTATCTTTGACCACTCGGAGATTACTCTGCACACTCCTTAACAGGAGTTACTATTTGTTGCAGGCTTAAATACTAATTAGGCTAAATCATCTACCGGTTACAATTTGCAGAAAACTGTTTATCAAATTATTCGTAATTCCCCCCTTAATCCAAATATCTCTATAAGCTGCTCTGAGGACATATTTAAGATAAGCAGCTAGGCAAAAAAATAATAATTAAAGAATAACAACAACAACATTTGATTAGATTAGATTAGATTAGATTTATTGGATTTATATGCCACCCCTCTCCGTAGACTCACAACAATGGTAAACAAAACATAGTAACAAATCTAATATTTCGCAATCTAAATTACAGTTTTAAGTTAAAAAAAATAAAAGAGCCCCAATATATAAAAAACAAGCACTCAATCGAATCATACACAAAAAGTACATGGGCAAGGGGGAGATGTTTCAATTCCCCCATGCCTGACGGCAGAGGTGGGTTTTAAGGAGTTTCCGAAAGGCAAGGAAGGTGGGGGCAATCCTAATCTCTGGGGGGAGCTGGTTCCAGAGGGTCAGAGCCACCACAGAGAAGGCTCTTCCCCTGGGTCCCGCCAGACGACATTGTTTAGTCGACGGGACCCGGAGAATGCCAACTCTGTGGGACCTAACTGGTCGCTGGGATTTGTGCGGCAGAAGGCGGTCCCGGAGATATTCTGGCCCGATGCCATGTAGGGCTTTATAGGTCATAACCAACACTTTGAATTGTGACCGGAAACTGATCGGCAACCAATGCAGACTGCGGAGTGCTGGTGTAACATGGGCATATGATTGCTCTCGCAGCTGCATTCTGCACGATCTGAAGTTTCCGAACACTTTTCGAAGGTAGCCCCATGTAGAGAGCGTTACAGTAGTCAAGCCTCGAGGTGATGAGGGCATGAGTGACTGTGAGCAGTGACTCCCGATCCAGATAGGGCCGCAACTGGCAGCAAATATACCTTACAAATGACATGGTATTTTGCCTGCCACTGTTAAATCTCCTCCGGTCTTTAGAAGCAGCTCCAAAGCCTATTTCAGCTGACAAGCAAAGTTGAAATGATCTAATTAAAAAATAAATATGATGACTCCTGCAGTAGCAACCGGGGCATCGTGGCCCGATCTTTAATAAATGCAATAAAGGGCATGTAATAAAGACCAAAGTCAAAATGTTGTAGTAAGCAAGTCTTACTATTAGCAGCAATACAAGAGGTAGTCTTCGTATTTGGTTAGCTGTGCCAGCAATCTGACGTTGCTTCAAAGCAGTTGAAAAGGTTAAGACAGGGGTCTTCAAGCTCGGCAACGTTTAAGACTCCGGAACTGCCTTCTACCGCACGAATCCCAGCGGCTGATAAGGTCCCACAGAGTTGGCCTTCTCCGGGTCCCGTCGACCAAACAATGTCGTTTGGCGGGCCCCAGGGGAAGAGCCTTCTCTATGGCGGCCCCGGCCCTCTGGAATCAACTCCCCCCGGAGATTAGAACAGCCCCCGCCCTCCTTGTCTTTCGCAAATTACTCAAGACCCACCTATATCGCCAGGCATGGGGGAACTAAGACATCTCCCTCAGGCTTTCTTATATTTTATGTTTGGTATGTATATGCTGTATGGTTTTTAACAGATGGGTTTTTTAATATAATTTTTATTATTAGATTTGTTCCATTGTTATACTGTTTTTATTACTGTTGTGAGCCGCCCCGAGTCTTCGGAGAGGGGCGCCATACAAATCTAATATATTTTTATTATTATTATTATTATTATTATTATTATTATTATTATCATCATCATCATCATCATCATCATCATCATCATCATGGACTTCAATTCCCAGAATTCTCCAGTCAGCTATGAGTTAAAGTCCACAAGTCTTAAAAGTTGCCAATTATGAAGACCTCTCGGTCTACGGAGAGGGGCGGCATACAAATCTAATAAATAATAATAATAATTCTGCACCATCTCCATTGTGATGTGGAGAACGTCATTTGGGGAATGAAACCTATAGGAAATTCACCCCTTAAAGCTAGAAAATGAAAATATTTTATATAAATTAGAAAGTGAGGGATAAATAAAGGGAAATATTTCTTCACCCAAAGGGTCCTTGGTTTATGGAATTCACTTCCAGAAGAGGTCGTGACAGCTGTCAGCCTGGATAGCTTCAAGGCAGGATTAGACAGATTCATGGATGCCTAGTGTATCCGTTATTGAAACGGAGGTCCAAGTACCACCTCTATGTTAATTGAGGCAGGCAGGGTTCCCTTGGGTCAAGGGAAAGGGAGGGCCTTGCCTTCTCTTTCTGCTCCTGGAGGCGCCTGTAATATGGTAAATGGTTTAGCTTTACTAGATAAATGGTCAAAGCAATGGAAACTGCAGTTTAATGTTTCCCAATACGTATCAGGAAAGATACGTATAGTCTGGAGGACAGAAGGAAAAGGGGGGACATGATCGAAACAGGTTCAGGAGGGAAGTGTTTTTAATAGGAAAGTGAACACAAGAACAAGCGGACACAATCTGAAGTTAGTTGGGGGAAAGATCAAAAGCAACATGAGAAAATATTATTTGACTGAAAGAGTAGTAGATCCTTGGAACAAACTTCCAGCAGCTGTGGTTGGTATATCCACAGTCACTGAATTTAAACATGCCTGGGATAAACATAGATCCATCCTAAGATAAAATACAAAAAAATAGTATAAGGGCAGACTAGATGGACCATGAGGTCTTTTTCTGCCGTCAGTCTTCTATGTTTCTAAAAAAAACCCAATAAAATAAAACAATAAAAAACAATAAAACAAACAATACAACATACCAAACCAATACGTGCATCGCAAATATGTAAAATGCACTGCTCAAAAAAATAAAATAAAGGGAGCACTTAAACAACAGAATATAACTCCAAGTAAATCAAACTTCTGTGAAATCAAACTGTCCACTTAGGAAGCAAGACTGACAGTCAATTTCACATGCTGTTGTGCAAACGGAATAGTTGTGCAAATGAAATATTCTCAGATCTAGGATGTGTTATTTGAGTGTTCCCTTTTCTTTTTTTTTGAGCAGTATATAATTCCATTAATACAGCTTTATGCCATCGTAATTTTCCTTCTCATTTCCACATTTTCCAAGTTATGGCTTGAGTTATATACTCAAACATTTTTTTCTTTTTTCCTATTCGATTTATTTGTTTTATTTATTTATTTATTTATTTACTTACTTACTTACTTACTTACTTACTTACTTACTTACTTACTTACTTACTTACTTACTTACTTACTTACTTACTTACTTACTTACTTACTTACTTACTTACTTACTTACTTACTTACTTACTTACTTACTTACTTACTTTCTTTCTTTCTTTCTTTCTTTCTTTCTTTCTTTCTTTCTTTCTTTCTTTTACTTACTTACTTACTTTTACTTACTTACAATGGAGAATTGCTCCATTGCTGGGCAGAAGAGGGGAGAGGTTGAGGTAGAACAAGGGAGGGGTTCAGATGAAGACCAAAACTTAAATTTATATAAATCTAATCCTCAGCAAACCACAACGGCCATTAAAATTCCCCAAACTGTTCAGAAGTCTCACCTCATCTTCCTCAATGGTCTTGGTGGCAAGGAAGAAACAGCTGATCGCAATACAATTCAGGTACTTTGGCCGAGCCTACAAGGGAGGGAAAAAAAGAAAGGACAATTTAAATAAAAAAAATTAAAAAAAACCATTCCCCAAGAAACATGGAGGGACAAACACGGGTTATCTCGGTCCGTAGGTTCACTACTACTCTTCGCCTTCTTTGCAGCTGCCATCAGCAGTGGAGGAGACGATCAATATTCCATTAGGAGAAGGAAACCTGGAATCCCACCAAGTCTTTTTAGCATAATTGGCGCCCGGCGAGTTTCCACATCTTCGGAAGGGGAGGGGTGGAGAGAGGGAGGGGCTCACCGCCAGCGGAGGAGATCCATCCAGAGCAAAAATCAATGGAGGGGGTCATGAATGGAACAGGAGACTTGGCTGGCACTTTGCATTATCATCTCGGCCCGGCTAGAGTCGGTCAGTCTTGAGAGTAACATAGAAACAGCAGAAAAAGACCTCCTGGTCCATCTAGTCTGCCCTTATACTATTTACTGTATTTTATCTTAGGATGGATATATGTTTATCCCAGGCATGTTTAAATTCAGTTACTGTGGATTTACCAACCACGTCTGCTGGAAGTTTGTTCCAAGCATCTACTACTCTTTCAGTAAAATATT